>NW_027271263.1:600000-1100602 GCF_040938485.1 Diadema antillarum | reverse complement strand
CACAAAGCAAAGACTTCTCTGAAATGTGATTGTGTGGTTACCCTTTGTTGTAATGTAGCATGGGCGGCTGCTTCCTGGATATGTTTTGTTTCAGTCACCCAACAGCATGGAATCATGCATGACGAATTAAGGACATTTTATAGCTTGAGCGATAAAGAGAGAAAAATTGAAGGCCCTAGCATCTTAACACTCCTCCTTCTCAGGAGAGGTAGCATAATAACATATGTTTTACATTAACTTGACTGTATCCCTGGGATCAAATTTTACACCAAATTTTTTGTCAATGTTTAATAGTGGAAATAATGGTAAATATATGTTATACATTGTACAAAAGTAATTACAAATTCAAATACCATTTAATCAATAACATTTTTACCTCTGACATATCACCTCTGACATTTTTACCTCTTACAATTTTAGCTGGCATATGTTCGGTGGGGTCTAATATTTTGTGAATCGGGACTTCCCAACAACGTCAATGTTTTAAAGTGGATGTTTAAATTCATGATCACGGAGTAGAGTAATGAATGGAAAAATGTACACATGTACATTGCATTCATGTCAGAGTCACAGGTAATAGGTTCACATGTTTAAAAATTCACAAATAGCTTCTGACTCACAAAAATTTTGAAAAAATACAAAAACAAAACCCTGCAAAACAATGGGGTATACTGCTTTTTTTTAATGTCTCTTGCTTGAGAGGCCTAGTACAAACTGTAACTATAACATGCTTTTGTAAATCCTAAAAAGTGTATCATATAGCACAATCAGATCATGCTTACATATTATGCTTACACATAATCCTTCTACTACTATACTCCCAAACTTAGCAGTCAAGGTTGGAACCAGCTGCTTGTTTATTTCTAGGGAGAATCAAATCGGAAAAAATGTGACACTGGTGTCAGATGTCATGGCAGGTATCATCCTTAGTTTCCTGTCAATAGCCCAGTTTGCTGTACTAACGATGAGTTCACAGGCTGGAGTTCTGTCTAAATCAAGACAGTTATTACAACGTGACAAAGAGCAAGTTGATAATACACAGAGGGAGCATTGTCTCGATATAAGACATCTCCCAAAGGATCACAGTTAAATCATGTCAGGCAATAAGGCTAACTAGGCATGTTTGAGAAATACATGAGATTCATAGTAAAATCTTAAGTCATGGGATGAAAATGATACATCAGAAGGCTGTTGATGTTCCTTGTTTTTGATGTGTAGACTTTAGAGAATCATTTGATCCAATGAAAGTGGATCAAGGACAAGGGCCCCATTTCATAAAGCTGTTCGTAAAGTTACGAACGACTTAAGTCAGCACAAGAACTGACCACCAGTCATTCTGAAGTCCTTCATAACTTTACGAACAGCTTTATGAAACACCCTCCTGGACAACAATTTTACCTTTCCTGATCTATTTACAGACAGTAATGTGTGCCTGATTTACATTTTCATTTCATTTTACTTTCAATTTAGTCCTAATTACATCATACTTGGCTATACAACTCATTCAAAGATGAAGATTAGCATTTTTTGAAGACCATGCACATTTGAATAAATATAATTACAAGACACATTGTAAAGAGAATAATGCTAAAAAACACACAGATAGCACAACATGTTGGTGTGAAAGGCATTTTTTGACATTGCCTGTCACAGTAATGGAAAGCACAATGCACTTTGATAAAACAATATGATTCTATTCTCTATTTGAGTGTGTGTCATCCAGCTCATGAGAAGGGAGACACACACATGGGAATTCCAATAGATCCACAGATGGTAAGAGAACAGTCCTAATATGGACATTCCATCCCTGCTACATCAGGTAACTCAAGATTTGGTCTCTGATCAATTTTGGCAGTCTGAAGCAGAGACCAGACCCTGGATGCAGTCCACAAAAACATCACTGGAAAACAAGCTTTGAAGACCAATAGAGACATAAAACAACAAAGGAGTTTTCCATTGGGTCTTTCTGATCAAAAATTGAAGCCAATATTCTGTCACAGTAGTTACTATGCCAACTGTTGATATCCTGGAGCCTGGTTAATAATCACTTGCAGATTGAATGAGATGTGATAGGATGGGGGGGGGGGGGGGGGAGGGAGAGAGAGGAGGAGGAGGAGATGTATAGAGGGAGAGGTAGAAAGAGAGTGACTAAGAGTGTGTCTCGGGTGCACTCTGACATACATGTAGCTTGTGATGATGTCATACTCTAATTTAGAAGCTTCAAATCCACTGCAACAAGTGACTAAGATTGACATGTTATTGGTCGTGACAAACTTAGAAAAAAGCTTGGATATCTGCAGCAGACAAAAATCTAAGAGATGACACCGAGGGAAATAGCTGTTAAGATTCAGTATACTAGTCAGATGTAGGTATCCATGTGGGCAAGTTACTGCTGAATCACCGGTGTCAGACTGTAAACTGAGAATCGGTTCAAAACATTGGGTAGCAGTCATAGTGCATTGAAATCTATGAACTTATGGCAACACAAGAGATATGTTCCCTGAAGACCACCATTTCTATGGATGTGGCTGGTAACATGCACAATTGATGAACCAATCTTTGATTGTTGAAATCATTGATAAGATGTACCACTCAATTTCTGAGACAAGATTTTATATCCCAGTAACCCTAACCCCCCCCCCCCCCCCCCAATGCTGTATTATGTGACCCTGCATCACAAAACAAAACAAAAGTCGCCAGACTGGGATTTTTAGTTAAGGGCAGATTCTTAAAGAGCAGACTTTAAGCTTTAAAATGATGTTACTCAATTCAAATGGATTCCCCTAACCTATCTAAATACTGGAAAGAAAGCACACACTCTGGAAAAGTATGAACTGAGAAAAGAGGCTCTGAAGTACAGGTCTATTCCTATACCAAGCCATGCTGGCTGTGCAATGAATGGGACAAAACACAGGATGTAAACCACAGCAGCAACAACAATGAAGGGATTAACAGATTAAGCTTAAATTGAGCATGTTCTATTAACACATTCTGTCCATGATTAATGTCAACTTTCAAAGCAGTAGAGTTTTCCTTTCAAAAGTTATTAGAGTTGAAAGTGAAGAGTGTGTTCAAGGTTTTTAACAAATGAAAAGGGGACTCTAAAGACACACCTAATCACACTATTCTACCAAAAAACTGTTCGAGATAAACTACTAAAAACATGCTTTCCTGCCCGTTTTATGATCCCAAATTTTAGCATAATGGAGAAGGTGAGCTCCTTCAGAAAATATGAAAAACTCAAGATTGACTCAGTTGACCCTTTTCACCTTTTGTGAGTCCTCACATAAAATCAAGGGGTGCGACTTTTTGTTGGTTTTGTGGTGCACGGTCACATATACACAACACAAACACAGACACAGACACAACCACACACCTAACCACAGATACAACCTCAGACACGAACATATCCTTGTAAACAAAAAGCTTTGCACGCAATTACAGTGTATATGTTAGTTTATTTTGGCCGACACACAAACATCCCGAAGCAAACACAAATATCATGAAATGTTCACATGTAAGGCTGAAATGGAACAAAAGTCATTAAAATATTTCATCCAACTATAAGTGTAGAAATGTATGTGCTTAATTACATCATATTGATATGGCTCACAACAATGGAAGTGATTTTCTTTACCAACCTGCAGATGTACACGAAGCACATGCATGGATATCCTCACATACACTGTATACAGTTATATACGTACATGGTGAGCTTACTGCTTTGACAGTTTACCAAACGCGGATCTGAGAAATATAATACACAATGTGTATCAAAGTAAAGAAGTATTTATTGCATTCCTTTTATCATCTGAGACTGGCCTTTTCTCTTCCAGTCAACCCAAAATGCAAGGCAAGTGCCAAAATGTGTCTCGCCCATTCGAGTGTAGAAGAAATTAATGTTTTTCTAAATCCCGGAAGTTCATTGACCCCGCCTATGACCTTCCACCTTGTGGTGACCTTGAACTCCCCAAGGGACATCTACCATTTGAAGGACAAGTCCACCTTCATATACATAAGGATTGAGAGAATGCAGCAATATTAGTAGAACACATCAGTGAAAGTTTGAGGAAAATTGGACAATCCATTCAAAAGTTACAATTATATTTTAAGTATCTGCGCAGTCACTGCTGGAAGAGAAGACTACTACAGTGTATGATGTCACATGCGTACAACTATATAAGGAAAATAAAAAGAGATTTTCACAAAACTTTACTTTTTGAATAAAGTGCACATTTCTTCGACTTGCTACTGATGTATGTTAAGGGTAATATTATTCCCCCTGCCTTCTGAAAGAGAGAAGTCGAGCGTTCTTTTGTTATGCAAGAAATATGGAAATATGTTGAATTTTCTTCATTCTTTCTTTATATCGTTGTACTCATGTGATATCACAAGCTATAGTAGTCTTTTCATCCAGCCGTGACTGAGCAGAAACTTCAAAAATTCATAACTTTTTAACAGATTGTCCGATTTTGCTCAAACTCTCACTGACGTGTTCTACTATTATTGCTGCATTCACTCAACCCACATGTCTATGAAGGTGAACTTATCCTTTAAGTTTGGCAACAAACAGACATATGCATCAAAAGTTTTGAGCCATAATCAAAACGCGCCGTAAAAACTTAACATTGGGCCCAAGAAGTTTGTTGACCCCTGTCTGTGACCTTTGACCCAGTGGTGACCTTCAACTCCCCAAGGGACATCTACCATCCAAGTTTGGTCACAAACGGACACATACATCAAAAGTTATGAGCCATAATCAAAACGCGCCATAAAAACTTAACATTGGGCCCTAAAGTTTAATGACCCCTGCCTGTGACCCTTGACATTGAGGTGACCTTCATGTTTGGTAAAATGTGTTACTTTGCATAACCACTCTTCCCTCCAAGTTTGATTGAATTTAAAGTCCTCAGTAGAGTTATTCAAATTTTTGTAATGTTACGGACGGATGACGGACGGACAGACTCCGCAGGCGATCCCTTAGTCTCCCTGCACCTCGACAATTTTTCAGTAAATATCAAACATTGCAATGCCCTTTTGTTTCATAGTACTTTTTAAAAAAAAGTGAAACAATTTCAAACTAGAAATGTCGCTATTGCGACTGGTATGTCTCTGCCATAATGCATGGTCCCCTCTAATAGGTCTATAGTACAATGTCTTGACAATGTGGATGACAGTTTCACATAATTGGTAAAATATTAAAATGACAGGTTTGTCACAAATGTGTTGAATGTTATACTGTCTATTTAAAAGAGTGTAGGTATTTGGGGATTTGAGGATTTGTACCTGACTTTTGACCCTGTTATAAGTTTAAGGAAGAAGTAAAATTTTGCACTGTCACTTGACCTTTGACCTTTTGGCAAGAAACTTCCAAGAGAATCTCTATTGGGTAATACATACATACACCAATGTTTCAAGAAACATCCTGCAGGCATTGCATAGATAAGAGGGAAATAGTGACATTTTGATGAGTTGACCTTCACCTTTGACCCCTGACCTTTAACCCATGACCCCTAAATTCCCTAGATGATCACTGCCAATTAGTACATGCATATATACTAAGTTCCATGAAGATACCTTGAAATATTTGTGAGATATGGAAAAAAAAAAGGTGAAATTTCAACATTTTCCCTTGACCTTTGACCTTTAACATTTGACCTCATGACCCCAAACTCTCTCTGATGAATCTTTATTTGGTAGTCCTTGTATACACTAAGTTTCAAGAAAATACCTTCAGGCATTGCATAGATATGGGGGAAATAGTGAGATTTTGAGCATTTGACCTTGACCTTTTGACCTTTGACCTTGAGCATGTGCACTCAAAAATTGATAGGCACAACTTTGCCCACTCATACATACACAAGCCAAGTTTCATTAAGATATCTCAAACCGATTTTTAGTTACGCTGTCCACAAAAAGTGATTACGGACGGACGGAAGGACGGACAGACAACCCGAAAACATAATGCCTCCGGCGACACTTAGTGGCGGAGGCAAAAAAATTGCTACTTTTCTCGATGACAGACAAAAATTCTGATGTAAAGCTGGATTTGTGCCTTTATCTACAAGCTCTGTCAAGAAATGAGTTATGTAAATTTTTAGATTCCCAGCCAAAGAACACACAATTTGTTTCCTCTACTAAATTATTTGTAGCCATGATGCCTTTGAATCACATACCTTCTGATTGGCCCCTTTTCATTCCCAGCATGCTCTCCAGAGATCGGACTGTATGCACAACATCCAACATGGCTGACACTCCATTCTCAGTCTCCGCATCTTGGTAGGGAAACTGGAAGAAAAACATAAATTTGATCACTAACAAACCTGTTTTAGTCCATTTCTGTGTTCCTTTCTACAAAACATGCATTGCTAGACAGAGACTTCTTAAATTATTTTGTTCTGGAGAATGAGATACAAGTGTTACCATCTCTAACCCGCAAACATTGATACTCATTTCATAACAGAAATCACCCAGAAGGAAAAAGCTAAACCCATAATGATTGAAGGACAAAAAACAAAATACAAACAAACAAACAAACAAACCAAAGGACATGCCAGTCCGGTGCAAACTTGAGCATTACACTTGGCCTGTACCTGAAGCAAATTACAGAATTTCACTAATCCTGAGGTCTCGAGGCATTAATGTTCTGTATCAGCCGCCCCATCCCCCATAAGGGCACCACCACCACATAATATAAACTACTTGTATGATTCCCATCACACATTGAGAAATCCTGCCATGTTTAGTGCGATCCTGCAAATTCAAGACTATCTGTCAAACAACAACTTCTATCAACCTGCTCAGTCTGCCTAACAGCTCTCATCATAGCTGTGAAACAACATTACACCTGAACATTACTCTTATTGGAGTTCATAACGATATCCTGTTAGCACTTGACTGAGGAAAGTAGCTGTTTTCCTATGTTTGGATTATTTGACGTACTAATCCGCCGAATGCAGGGCAGATCTGTTATATTTGACAGCGTTCTACAATGGTTCAAGTCATATTTTTTTAGAGATTGCAGATATCTATCAATCCATTGTCATTGATCAGTATTAGATCAGGGCATTCCTCAAGGGTTCATACTAGGGCTCCTTATCTTTCCCTTAATCTCCTCTCCTATCGAAGCTATTATTCAACAGTATAACATTTCTCTCTCTCTCTTTTTTTTTTTTTTGCATGGTCTATGCTGATACACAAAATGTTACTTTAAAGCATTAATGGAAATGTCCACTGATTTCTAAATAGCAACCTTCAAGAGTGTGTTAAATATATCAAGAATTGGTCAATCAGAAATGGTATGAAACTGAATGAAGACAAACCAGAATTTATTCATTTCACAAACTGTTATCATCCTTATGATTCCATTACGCCTTTCCACTTTGAAAACTTTCAGGTAAGCATAAATCCTGTTTCATCGTTCAAGAACCATGGTACAATCATTGACAGAATTCTTACTCATAATCATGTCAATTGGATTCTGTAAGACTGCTTCCTTTGCCCTTCACAAAATCAGCTCTATCAGATAATTGAACTTGATCAAAAAACACAGAGATACTAGGTACTTGTTCAGCCTTTATTTATGTCTAGAATTGACTCATGCAAGAGCCTCCTTTCTAGATTACCTGACTGCTTCAACGCATTCAATGTTCAGCTGCATGGCTAGTCACTCACACTTTCCAATGTGAACATAATATCCCCTATCTTATTAAGCCTACACTAGCTCCCTATTCAAGCAAGAATCAAGTTTAAAATTCTGCTATTGACTTCCACTGCTTACAGGGTAGCCTCTGACTATCTTCTGGACCTCCTACATATTGTAAATAAATGTAAACTGTATACCTCTACGAAATTTACATTTCAAATAAAAAACAAAACAAAACAAGAAAAAATAACAAGCAACAAGGTAAGATGTTTGACTTGGCCCTAGTTTCCCACCTCATCCACTTGAGGGTACGGAGCAATGCAGATACTTGGACAGTTGTCCTCTAATCTCCGTGGTAACCGCTGGAAAAGCTCCTCTGTCAAGTATGGCATAAGAGGATGCAAAAGACGAAGTGCGCCCTCTATGACAGCATGGAGGACATTGACAGTGGGCAGGTAATCTGAGGATGAAGGCTTCTTTAGCGGATCTTTGATGCACTCCTGTAGCATGACATGGTGAGAAAAGGTCAAAGGTGAGAAAAGGTCAAAGGTGAGAAAAGGTCAAAGGTAAATGGATAGGAACAAAGGAGCAGTGAAAGTAAATTGATGACATTTCTCATAAAATGCATGCTGTTTTTTAATTAAAGGAAGCACAGAATGATAAATCAATGATACATTAATGTCTACCTGATACTAACAGAACAGCTGGTGGAAAATTCTAATGGGGAAAAACACCTTCATGTATCCTTGCATGAAGACAACTATAAAGGTACTAGTTAATCAATTAAATGACTAGTATTCAAGTGAACAAAATAATTTGATAGTTTTTGTTTTACCAGTTGTAAAATAACATAGGTAACTCCTTTTGGGGGTACAAAATATAACAAGACTACATGTAGCATAGTCAGATCATTGTGAAATTATTTATTCATAAAACATGATGACTATGAAAACACACAACAGGATGTGGATGACTCCATGTGAGGTTGAGGAGAGTGAGTAAATGCCTCTTGGCCAAAAACCAAAATGTTGTAATTGCAGCTGTGTCCTGGACCTACATGTATACGTAAGAGTCTAATATAGATGGGGATGTCCCGGCAGAGACAGCTGCTTGAGTGCCTCTAATGGACGGATAGTCTGGGTAGGAGGAGTCTGACAGATGGTCTTATTAACCAGGATGTCATCAACAGTCTGTCATCATCATTTACACTCACATGCTTGTCATCATGTACATACACTGATACCATGGAAAAACAGGTGTGAAAGTGTTTACTGAACATGGCGGTAAAACAACTAACGAGGTGTAATGAGTACTTTAACTAATCAATATATTTCAGAAGCCAAAGTCAGAACAACTGGAGTTCCTGTTTCAAGAAATACCACAAATAAGGCATTATCCTTCAATATTCAATGTGCTCTTTTTTCTTCAGTAATCATCCTAATCATTATGGAGAGTAATCATCATTCTAATTTCCTTTCTATTCCTACAATATGTACATGTATCAGCACACTGTTCAATTTCTTTTGCCTTTGCTGTTGCTTTTTGCATTATAACTATCTTTGCTGAGTACCATAATTGTCATCATCAAAAGCAGTATCAGGACTATCTTGAACAAAAATGACACAAATTAAAAGTGCTTATAAATACAGCTATTCAGACAGCAATAAAACATGAGCAGTGGGAATAAAAGCACAATCCCCCACCCCCCCAACTCTTGGAGCAAAGGTGAGTAAACTTAATGTGATTTCTCTTTTTTCATCTTGTATATCTAGGTAGTACAATCTTGGTATCCAGTATTTTCTGTCATAGAAATAAATATAGTATACATGTTTTGTTGTATTGGGGAAACTGTCTCAGTTCTATGAAAGAAGAAAATGCATACAATGTAGGATGTGTACATGTCGTGGTATCTTAACTATATTGTGAAAGAGTTGAAAATCAGGATTTCCACACACTGACATCAAACACCTATCTTTGGCAATGTAACTTAAATGTATGGTTACTTGTGTACAAGCATAGATGCTCTTCACATTACTTTAATTTACATCACTTCCTTTTTCTCATCCCAGCAATCAAGCTCTCATGGTGATGATGCACATAACGATTTCTTTTAAAACTAGATCTGACTATTACAAGCTGTAAGGGTTATTTTAAAACAAAGAAGATAAACTAACAACAGTAACAAATATGAGGTATCATGGCTCACCTCATTATAAATGGGTGAAGGTCCACATTATTTGAAGTGACTGGTGACTGGTGAACCTAAGAAGCAGTCTATCTAGTCAAATCAATGACAATAAAGACATACATGTATGTGACCTGCCATGACAAAAGGATCCTAAAGTTGCTGACGGTTGAGCCGAAAAAAATAGAGTTTCAAGTCAGATCATTGAAATTGGTCAAAACAAGCGAATTTCTGCTGTTGGCATAATGTTGTACATAGTCTTATGTTTTGTCTACCATCTGCGGCAATTTGAAAGCTAAATGATCAAAAGAAAGGCAAGAAATTAGTGTTTTTCTGGGCCATGATTTCCTGGCTTTCAATGGAAGAGCAATGTGTCTGAAGATTCAGATTTAGTGCCGCAAATAGGCTCCACCCCTACCAACGAGGGAGCAATATTATTGGTCAGTAGGTCACACCCTGGTTAGTGATTAGTCATGGCGCTAAGCTTGAATGAACATTTCCGAGCTTGCTGTGAGCAGATCTTCTATTGTCAAGAGGTGAAAACTGTCGTACCTCACCTTGATCACAATTGTCAGAAAAAAGAAAACTTTAAAGACGGTTTTCTCAAAAGGCTGATTTCCTACACTCAGAAAGGTCTCACGAAATCATTGATATCTCCACAACCGAATACACTTATGAGTTGTGTACATGTATATACAAAATTAAAGCAGAAGAGTAAGGGAATAATGTAATGACACTTTTAGAAAATTGACCCCCCCCCCCCCCCCCCACACACACACACACCGTACACACAACTTTCAGAACCTTTTATTGTAGTGGGCCACATACGTATTGTCATGGTAGATCTTAATGATATTTTGCCCCATGTACAATGACATGGGCTAAAGACATCCAAACTTGGAGGCACTGTGGGCTGAAATCAGCAAACTGAATATCTCTACACAGTGCTGGAGTTCATGGCAATGCAAATCTCCTGGAAAGTGCCAAGTGTTCTAGGGGTGGTTAGTGCAACCAAGAAAAGCTTGAAAGTTGTGGAATACACTGAAATACATATTTCAATCCAAAGACCTGGCAAGTGCAGTGCTTACAATGACTCGTTCTATGTACTGTGAGTGTTCAGAGTTAAGTGGTAGTGATAACTTGTGGTGACAACTAACTAATTGAGACACACAACCATACACCACATGTAGGACTTGGAATAGAAAAAGTGTGTGAACAATTCTAGATGTTCATTTATCAGAAGTAATTCATTTCATTACTTACAATTGTGCTGCATTATGGCTAGCTAACTAAGGGTACTCTGTTCATCAATGTTTTCAAAACTTAACCTGAAGTTTAACTCCGCTAGGGCTTCACTAGCATAAAACGTAGCTTGCTTCAAGTTAGCAGACTGCAAAGCCACCTCAGTGTGAAAATAACTTACACATTCACAGGCATTCACATAGTCCCCTCTAAAGGGGTCTCTCTTAACACAGTAAGTTACACTGTACGGGTAGGGCAATTCCGTATGGGAAGGCCAAAAACAGTAAATTTCAAAGTAAAGTAAATGCTCATAGATTTAAGTTTCCCATACAGACGGATTGTTGTATTTACGGAAACAAAAAAACCCCTTTTCAATAACTTTCCTCAGTTTTGTTGTACACACTATTAAAGTTGGAAAACTTTTTATTGTATTTATCTGAAATTTTACAATATCAAAGGAAAATTCAAAATGAAAAAACTTAAATATATCTGTGCTTTATCCATACTTCCACATTTTTCTTCTTATGCTTCAACAATCACATTTTATGAAGCATTCAGTCACTCTCATTATGATATTTTTTGGAGAAAGTTTCAAAATCTACTGACAAATTGACGTAATTCCGTTACTATGAAATTGAAAAAAGTTTTCTCCTGAACAAACTACTCATTGATTTTTTTCTCCCCTTATAAATTTTTTCTCTACATGTGACTCCCTGAAAACTCACAAAACATTTTGTGAAATATCTCCTTTAGTTCTGCTGTAATTGTGGTAAAGGAATTACATACATGGTAAGGGAATTACACGCACATCTAATATGGAAAAGAATGACATAACCTACTTTCATTCCAATATGTATGTGAACTGTTCATGAAATAGCTTCAGGGCATTATCCTTGAGCTTAACAGTGTTAGTGATTGGCAGTAAAGGAGTGAAATTTGAAATATACATGGTATGATACACTGACATGACTCAGCATAGCTGGATGCCTCTGACAGTGAGTCCTGACATCAGGGTACATGCCGGACAAGACTTCTTTTGCTGAAAATCTCCTCCCTTCTTTCACCTTTTCTCATGTACAAGAACTACATGGAGACTGTGCTGATAACTTAGGTTTGCTATATACTCATTCTCAAATGTTAAAAATCATACTGAATTCTGAGATACTAGTGTATATGTTCTTGCTATAAAAGTCTCATGGTTTCATACAAACTCTGTAGTGCTGAGGGACTATTGAATGGGTGTGATGCAGCATAAATTGGACAAAGGTTAGAAAGAAGAGGTAGACCACAAAAATTTCTTTAAAAGGAAAATAGAGCATTGCTACTAACAGAGAGAAATGAACAGGATAATTTTTGTGAGGAAAGATCAAGAATTTTAGAGAAGAATCATACACAATGTGATAGAAGTCATTATTTGACATGGGATGCCCACTGAATGTGACACCTTTGATCTTTCTGTATCATGCTAAAGACTTTATCAAGACCAATGAACATGTCCTGTTTTCATCCTCAAGTCCTTTATTTTTAATGGTAGGGTATGACTATGACCTTCTTTCATCTGTTTTTTAGATCTTTCGTCCACAGAGACACATATTTTGATTTTCATGCCCCTTTGATACAGAGCATCTGCTACCCTTTGAAATTTGTTCTTTAATCCTTTCTTTTTAAAAGTAATAAAGACAAAAATACCATTTGTAATGAACATTTACCCCGTCAGTTATTGTGATACAGCTCTAAATTGTAACATTTAGGCCTATACTTCCCGTCCTAACGTTAAGAAGATTTCATATAAAGTCAATGGGCTTCTGCTTCTACCTTTACTCTTCATGTTACCACTTGCCATACAATCCAGTTTCCTTTATTAGTGCTATTACAGTGTATTTTATCATTTGCTTTTAGGCAGTTAAAATACCACTTACTGCAAAGAGAAGATGCACATTTCTTGAGAGTGAATATACATGTACAATTGTATGGCAACACTCAGGATGAGAAAATTTTCAAAATCAAGAAGAAAGACAGAGACAGGAAACTTGAAGGAAATTTATAGGCAACGTCATGATTACACTCAATGATCAAATCACTGTCGTATTTCTGAAGAGGTCATTTGAAAATTTTGTGTGGTCAGAAGTAAATACTAATTTTATTCACAGGTTGAATATTCTGGCTCTAAAACAGTGAGCTGAAGATGGATAAAAGAGGCCCTCTAACCTTTAAAGATGAATTTACATAATTTGGTGGAGTCACTCTAATGGTTCAAAAAGTTGTAGTTTGTTAAAGTCATTTTACTGTATTTTATTTCGTTTTAGTTCAGTTCATTTTATTTTTGTAGGCTTAAGTAGGACTTACATTGTAAGGTTATTATCAAATTATGCACTACATTGTACATTGTATACCATGGGGCAACTTCAGCTATTTGTAAAATGTCACAAGGTTTTAGTGATTAATATACATGTAAGCCACACTGTACAGTGTATAATACTAAATGATTGGGCACTGGTGTAGTAACAATCATAATTTAAGAAAACTTTCTTTTCAATTTATGATTGAATTGTACTTAATTACATTTGTCATTGAACCACAACTGCATCTTTCCACTTAACATATAAAACGTTTCAAGCATCCTTTGTATTCATCCTCGATATCAAACATTGTGTTCAATGATGGGTCTGCACACTGCACTGAAAATTGGCACTTCATGATTTAGATTTACAATGTAAATTCAGTGTCAATCCGGACAGTTTTTTGTTATTTTCTGTGCATGTGCACATTATATTTATGTACAGTACTTGTAAGTAATTCACACATATTATCAATAATTAGCATATTTAGGAAGAAGAAAACAGAGAAAGGTGTCGTGCATGATATTAACAAAAGAAATACGAGAAAACTTGAGTATTGTTGACTGGATTTATAGAATTGTATTTGTGTAGGGCTATTGTAGCGTAATTCCGTTACCATGTGTCTTGGATGTCATTTACCTGCAGAGTGTGAAATTCTTAACTTGAAAGTAGACAAATCTTGATGGATGTGGTACTTAAAAGTTACGAGATCTTGACTGACATAGTTCAAATCACAGTCGTTAGCATGAAAATGTTATGTTTTTTTGACAATAGAAACTCATTTGGCAAGTATACACTTGTATCAGCTTTAGGTTAAAGGCTAGAGAGCACTTATTTAGTAGTTATATTTTAGTTGAAGGCATAAACAATCTTTATCAAGACATTTCAGAATACATGAGTACCAAGAATTTGTATTTTTTTCCAGTGTATTTCAGAAGATGTAATTCCGTTACCATTTGTGTAATTCCGTTACCACTGACTTTACAGGGGAAAAGCCTGCTGCTGAGAAAATGTGATGAAATATTTGAAAAACAATCCAACTAAATTGAAGTTGACACAATCAATGATGAAATCAGACAACAACCTATAGTGTATGTGTTATAGATTTCAGAGAAACTACTTCCTAAGTCAGAGTTTAAGTTGTGACTCAATTTTCTGGTAATTCCGTTACCATCAAACATAGACCTCCTTTGCAACCAACCAAGTGAGAACATTTAACAAATTTGTATTTGGGGTGATAGTGTGCGTACCTCTGCATCTTTTGAATGTATCAAGAGAAGGCTAATTCGTCTGTTGAGAATGAGAAGGGCTTTAAGTCTTCTCGAACACTATGGGTATTGTGGTCACTTAACGCCCTTATCATTCTCAACCGACGAAGTAATCAATCTAGTGTACAGGGGGAAAGAATATGAGCCAAAATTCTCTGATTTGTAATTACGTTACCGCGGAATTGCCCTGTATTAACCTCTTAATAACTTTAATGTTAGCCAGTTTAGTATATAAGGGCAATTCCGCGGAAACGGAATTACAAATCAGAGAATTTTGGCTCATATTCTTTCACCCTGTGCACTGGGTTGATTACTTTGAATTCTCTTGATACATTTAAAAGATGCAGAGGTACTCACATTATCACCCCAAATAAAAATTTGTTAAATGTTCTCACTTGGTTGGTTACAAAGGAGGTCTATGTGCGATGGTAACGGAATTACCAGAAATTGAGTCACAACTTCAACTCTGACTTTGAGAGTTGTTTCTCTGAAATCTATAACACATACACTATAGGTTGTTGTCTGATTTCATCTTTGATTGTGTCAACTTCAATTCAGTTGGATTGTTTTTCAAATATTTCATTATTTCCTGTCTCTGTCTTTCTTCTTTGACTTTGTCCATTTTCTCATCTTGAGTGTTGCCATACTCACAAGAAGTGTGCATCTTCTCTTTTACAGTAAGTGGTATACATTTTGACTGCCTGAAAGCAAATGTTAAATACACTGTAATGCCACTTGTATTAAAGGAAACTGGATTGTACAGCAAATGGTAACATGAAGAGTAAAGGTAGAAGCAGAAGCCCATTGACTTTGATATTTAAAATCTTCTTAGGACAGAAAATTATAGGCCTAAATGTTACATTTTAGAGCTGTATCACAATTACTGACTGGGTAAATGTTCATCACAAATAGTGTTTTTGTCTTTATTCCTTTTAAAAAGAAAGGATTAAATAACAAATTTCAAAGGGTAGCAGATGCTCTGTATCAAATGGGCATGAAAATCAAAATACATGTCACTGTGGAGGAAAGATCTAAGAAACAGATGAAAGAAGGTCATAGCCATGCACTTACAATGTGCCATTAAAGATAAAGGACTTGAGGATGAAAACAGGACATGTTCAATAAAAGGTCAGACTATCAACTTGGTGATATTGATAAAGCTTTAGCATACAGAAAGATCAAAGGTGTCACATTCAGTGGGCATCCCATGTCAAATAATGACTTCTATCACATTGGGTATGATCCTTCTCTTAAATTCTTGATCTTTCCTTACAAAAAATATCCTGTTAATTTCTCTCTGTCAGTAGCAATGCTCTCTGTTCCTTTTTAAGAAATTTTACGTCCTTCCTCTTCTTTCTAACCTTTGTTCAATTTATGCTGCATCACACCCATTCAATAGTCCCTCATCACTATACTTAGATTTTGTATGAAACCATGAGACTTTTTAGCATGAAAATATACATTGATATCTCAGAATTCAGTATGGTTTTTAACATTTGAGAATGAGTATCTTTAAAGTTATCAGTTAGCACAGTCTCCATGTAGTTCTTGTACATGAGAAAAGGTGAAAGAAGGGAGGAGATTTTCAGCACAAGTAGTCTTGTCAAGCGTGTACCCTGATGTCAGGACTCGCTGTCAGAGGCATCCAGCTATGCTGAGTCATGTCAGTGTATCATACCATGTATATTTCAAATTTCACTCCTTTACTGCCAATCACTAACACTGTTAAGCTCAAGGATAATGCCCTGAAGCTATTTCACGAACAGTTCACATACATATTGGAATGAAAGTAGGTTATGTCATTCTCTTCCATATTAGATGTGCGTGTAATTCTGTTACCATGTAATTCCGTTACCACAATTACAGAAGAACTAAAGGAGATATTTCACAAAATGTTTTGTGAGTTTTCAGGGAGTCACATGTAGAGAAAAAATTTATAAGGGGAGAAAAAAATCAATGAGTAGTTTGTTCAGGAGAAAACTTTTTTCAATTTCATGGTAACGGAATTACCTCAATTTGGCAGTAGATTTTTGAAAATTTCTCAAAAAAAATATCATAATGAGCGTGACTGAATGCTTCATTAGATGTGATTGTTGAAGCATCATTAGGAAGAAAAATGTGAAAGTATGGATAAAGTAGAGAGATATTTAAGTTGTTTCATTTTAAATTTTCATTTGATATTGTAAAATTTTAGATAAATACAATAAATAGTCTTCCAACTTTAAAAGTGTGTACAACAAAAATGAGGAAAGTTATTGGAAAAGGGTATTTTGTTTCTGTAAATACAACAATCTGTCTGTACAAGAAACTTAAATTTCTGAGCATTTACTTAACTTTGAATTTTACTGTTTTTGCCCTTTCCATACGGAATTGCCCATAATCATAGAAACTAATGAGTGCAAGTGTGTTCATAGCATCATTCTGATTTGACCTAAGGTGTGTTGTCTGCTTCAAGCGTTGGGGAAAACATATCAGGTAGACAACAAATCAAATCAAGTTTAGAAATACAAAAAGTTTTCTGCACAAAATGTTGTCATTGTGCCAAAAAGCAGGCAGGATGCAGCCCTAGGGGCCTGGTGACTAGCTTTCAATTTCTTACACACATCATTCCAAGATAGATGGCACTGGGTCAACAGAAGGAAGAGACTTGTATCCTACAATATTCAACAATGGTCATCACCAAGTTCAAATACCTGTCAGCTAGTCAGCTACATTGTACCTACAGTAGTTCTCCTAACAGGGAGTCATATGAACAAACTGGCTTACATCTTGTATTATATTGTATCTCTGCATTTTGAAAATAGAAGGGAGAAATACAATATGTAGAAAAGAAATGTAGAAACAGTATTTACGTCTTTTTGACAGTCTTTTTGTCATGCTTGTATTTTAACCTGTCTGATACTGAATTCTGACTTTTTAATACATAGGTCACCAGGTTCCTGTATGGAACAGGTTAAACTTTCAGCAATCTCAGCCATGCCTTGATCTCAAAGGAGATCATTCAAACAATCAAAAACAAGAAATGGAACAGTTTCATGTAATCTGAAAAATTGGTTGTAACATGTTGCCAAATTTTAGGGGACAAAGACTTTCACTCAGATTGTCCTCAAATGAAGAGCAATTAATCATACTTAATAGTAAGTAGAGTATGTAGAACAGAACTTTGGCATTGGCAGAGGAAAAGGCAGTGTGTGAATTTGGCAAGTTGAAACAAAGCTCACATTGGTAATAATGGTAATCATCATTGGTTTGGTTGTTTTTTTCTAAATGAAGACAAAACCTTGCCATATACTTAAATAGCTAGCTACACAATTCTATGTACCTCTCAAACATTATTTGTGTTATTCTACATGCCTTCTGTTACCTTGTGATGTACAATGACATGAAAAGCATACCATGTTTAACAAAAAATGACCAAAAAAAGTGAACAGAATGATGATAATAAAAAAAAAAGTTAATGTGGAGGTCACATGAGTTGAGTTTAACATTCACATCTTGACTACAGCCCCCTACTACTTCAATAAACCATGACTACATCACTTTTACTCCCTACCTCAAAGAACCAACCTAATACTTCCCTCCTACACAAAGTGAGAACAAGTCTCCTCAATCATCTTATTTGCTTTGCTATTTGTGCTCGCTGTAAGTGATACCACTGTATCAAACTGATTTCCTGCCCTTCGTCTTGGTGGGAAGTGGTGAATATATCTCCCATGATGAGGAATGACTGGTGTTTTAATGACATCCGCTGCAGAAAGGGAAAGAGGGAGGGTGTGTTGGAAAGATGAAGAATGGATATGAAGAAAGGAGCTCAGGTGGAATGAAAGTATGTTGAAGGTGTTCACCCACAGGTCTACATGATACCATAATGTAATAATGATAATAATGATGATGATGATGATGATGATGATGATGAAGATAATAACAATAACAAAAATGATAATGATAATAATAACGATAATAACTAGAGAAGCACTCTGAGAGCGCAGACCTCCGCCAAGCATGCAGCGTATTTCCACCACTGATCTTGTTCTTCCATAGAGATGTCAGTGATTTCCACCCATACGTACAAAGTCGCCCGATTTCCCAATATAGCTTTTGTTACGTCATAAACCCTCAGCTGCACAGCGTGCCTTGCCCCAGCAGAAACTAGAGCATGCATTTTAGTGCGCGCATACAAACCTCAAATACGCGCAGCCTGAACTCCCAAGTTCATTGACCCTACCTGCCAAAATATCAAAAATCCTTCATAAATTCCCCCAAAATTCTCGGATCACTACCAAATTTGATAATTTGTTACTTGTATCATTCTTAACCTTTTCTGCAAGTTTCATCTAAATCCATCAACTACTTTTTGAGTTATTTTGCACATGGACAAACTAACTAACTAACGAACAAACAAACAAACAAACCAACGGTAACGAAAACATAACCTCCTCCCTTGGCGGAGGTAGTAATAATGATAATAATAGTAATAATAATAATAATAACGATAATGACAGTAATAATAATAACAATAACAAAATTTAATAATAAAAATAATAATAGTAATGATGATAATAATAATAAGGTTTTCTTTATCCAGAGTAGCCTCTTCAGTGTTGCCACTGCTCTACCAGAGTCCCTGCCATTATTATTACCCTAGTAGCGTTGCCAGGTACCCATTTATACACCTGGGTCAAGAGACACCTGTCATACAATATAGTGGATAAAAACATCTTGTCCAAGGACGTTGAGCACCGGACAAGAATCATATTCGAGTCTTCCAAATGGGAGTCAGGAGTCCTATCCACTACTATGTACAAGCCGTATACCTACTATGTATGATATTCTTTTCTTCCCCCTATTTGTGAGATTCAGTACAGGTAAAACTTCTTGCTCTCTGTCAATTACTTGAATGCATCTTTTTTCTAAAAGGTGCATTTAATAGAAAATCCTCTCAAAGACAGTATACTGTATCTCACTCATGAGTAGAATGACACTATGATGTAACATTCATGGATCAAACTTGGCAATGCATGATAATCATACAGTTGTAAATCATAACTAGACAGCTCCACTCCTTGGTTTTTGATGTTTAAACTTTAAAACAACGCATCTAAATTTGACAAAATACTGGGTTTTTTTGTCATTGTTGCTGTACATCTACCTTTTACATCATTTTTCTTCCAAATTTATCTTCTTTCATGACTGTGCGACAAGAAGCCTTTGTGCATGACCTAAAAATTTCTAGATCTACCCCCAAACAGCTGTAGTTTAACCCGTTCCATACTGAATTCTGAAATGCCCATAGACTTAATACGCAGGACACCAGGTTCCCATGCGGAACCGGTTACACGTAATACACAGGCGATCAGACTCCCGTGTAGACCTGGTTAAGCCAGCCATCTACATCTAGTTGATAATACAAAGTATCTTCAGATTTTTTTTTTTTAATAGTTGAAACACGATAAAATTGCAAGAGCTCATGTTTCTTGGACGTTAAACTTCCAAAAGTCCTACACGAAATCCCTACTTGTAAAATAAGTGAACTCTTTCCCTCTCCAACTATAAACTGAACTGAATCTCACCAAGTACTTTAACATTAACCTTTGACCCAACATATGACTACATCTTAACCTTTCAGTAACTTGTGTGGCAGTGCTACATGTATGCCTTTCATAGTCAATTTAGTTGCAAAGTTAGATACATGTAACTGTAGTATGTTTGGATGGATGAATAAAGAGGCTGAATCGTATTTTCTACACTTCTAGCACTGACATGACAGAGATTTTAAATCAAGTATTTATGATATCGTATAGTTCACCATCTTTTCTAAGTACCAAGTCAGAAATTGCAATCGAAGCAGGATAATATGCAGTTTGTTAAATGTAGGATTTATTTCAAACACTTCACAACAACAACAATAAAAAATATCTTACCACATTCTATTTGTTTTTTCTTGTGTACTGTGATAAATTGCTGAAATTATAGTCATGTAACACAAGCCTGAACTCTGAGTTTAGCTTTAAAATGAAATGGAACAGGCAAATCTATGATTGCTGTTCTTCACTACATATCAAAGATACAATTTGAAAAAAAAAGCAAGTATACAAAACAGCTCAAAAAGCCTTTATTTTGCACTGTCATTTGTGATGTCAGAGAGAGAGAGAGAGAAAAAAAAAGTCATCAGCCCATATCATGCCTATCATGTTATCCTGAAATGTGAGATTCCTGCTACCTTAGGCCAAGTACAGTAATCGGAAATCCAACACAATCTTGTAATGACACCCTAGCCCAAGGCTGCCAGGCACTCACGTCATCGTCCATCTCTTGTAAATATGGACAAACAAGGGCAACATGATGATAACCAGTTTTTTCAATGAAAATGATCTTTTCATCTTTTTTTTTTTGTATCGTGAGCCAAAACAAATGACAGGCATTTTGGTTGAAGGGAGCCATACTCGAAGACAAAAAATGATGTCAATCTCTAAGTTGACAAGTACAGTTACAGTGTATGTAAAAGGATGGAATCCATTGCACAGGGAAATGATGATGAAATAAGGAGTGTCTTCTGGCAATACACAATCACTCAATGCACCATCACATACTATCTTTGCTCAGATTTATTTATTCCTTAAAGAAAGGACGTACCATTCATTAGCTGCATTCACAGTTCTTGCTACAAACACCTGACTTAACTCTTTCGCGACCACATTACGCATACCCTACCGCCAGGACCACTATAAATTTGTGCCGCAGCGTGCTCAATACATCTTCTCACAAGCCACAAATGAGAAAACTTCTTGTATAAAAGATGTTCTCTGTTAATCATATTTCCATGCCATCAGCTTTATATTACTCTGGAGATGACAGTAAAATAAATATCTAGCCTAGAAAATTAGAATTGACAATAGCTAAACTTGAGATACTGCAGTTCTCCCATAGACTCACATGTAATTATATTACACTCGCAAAACACAGCGAGTTGGGGCTTGCGATGAATTTGAGTGGAAGGAGAGGGTTTTTTTATCAAATGAGAAATTTTCTTGTATAAAAGATGTTTTCTGATAATCATATTTTCACGCAATCAGCTTTATTTTACTCTGGAGACGATAGAAAAATAAATATTCAGTCTAGAATATCAGAATTGATACAACCTAACCTTTCGATACTGCAGCGCTACCATAGACTTTATACAATCAATACATGCAAGTTACCTGTAATACACTAAATATTTCGCGATATTTTCAGTTTTGCAAATTTAGCGAGACGTGCACACATATGTTCTGCATTCCGTGTGCACTGTACTTTATGATCCCGAATTTAACCACTCACGAAATTGTCATGAAGTCAGACTCGCAAAATACACTATACATATGATGCATTTAAGAGAGCTTTATTGAAAGTTTTCTCAAGAATTTTCAATGGTCCCCCAATCGTATTTGGTATCTACATACTGTACATAAAGTGGATGTAGCGAACTCGCAAATGGCGAACTTTCACTGCACAAGCATACAGAGTTTTTATTCACGATCAAAGACAGGCGTGTATTTCAGTGAGTTAACTCGCTGTTGGGCTGGGACATGACGTGGAGCCCGGCGAGTTAACTTGCCCTTGGTCACAAAAGGGTTAATTGGTTCAACATGCAATCACGTGTAACAAACACATGCTTGAATTTTTATATCTACTCAGGAAGTGGAGACAAATTAGTTGATACATCAAAAACTTCACCCTGATACAAAGTATCATTATCAGTATTGATATCTGTATCTTACGTACATTTGGCCCTGAAAGAAATCAGATCACGTGAATGATGGAAGGTGTACAGTTAAGAGTTCTGGAACACTAAGACCTTTCTACGCGTGACACTTCTTCTTTTCCACCACAGTCCCTTCAAGGACTACCTTTATTTCTACCTTTTCTCCTCCAAGATCCTCTCTTCTCACCCATCCTGTTCTGCCTTTTCTCTTCCTAATATACAGATTTTGTCTTTGAATTATGCCATGTCTATTTGTATTAATATGATATCTTTCTTGGAAACTACTTGGTAATGTCTTAACCCATCGCAATCATGTGGGTATGGGAACCGGTAATACAACACTTAACACTGGCACTGATCCGAGGGTCCTAGACCCAGTAAATTCACTGTCGGACCAGTAATTTTCAGGAATTGCTAAATTTACTGGTCCGACATGACAGGGATAATAACAAAAATAATATTATCAGGGCCAGTTGAAAAAAGTACATGACCAGTAAATGTTAGGTTAGGACCAGTAGAAAATATGGGTTAGTGTGCAGCCCTGTGTAATACATAGTACAGGTCACATAGGGATAGAAAAAAAAAATGCCACAAATTTCAAGTGACAACTATACTTGGGTTTGACTGTAGATGTACAAGTAGATAGTAAAATGGAAAAAAGGGCATCATAACAGCTGCACATGTGAGATAAATACATGATGTCTATCATTCCAAAGATTCATTAATCTGAAAGTTGAAAAAATAGTTTTTTATTGCATCTATAGGTCCATAAATTAAAAGAAAAATGAAAGAAGGTTCATTTATAAAAAAAAAAAATGTTAAGGTGGTGCATTCCAACTTCAGGATTTTGAACCTTATTTCATTTTCGGATTTTAACAAATACTTGAAATAATGACCTTTTTTCATCTTTAGATCAAGAACTTTCAGAATAAGATATTCCATGTTCTCCACTGCTTACTGACTTTGATTTCCTTTCATGATACTTCTTTCTGAATTTCATAGCTTAATCCCTTTTCTCTCTTTATATGATGTCCCAACCTTAAGTTCTCCATCCCTCTCTCCTCCCTCCTATCTGGTTCATCTTTCTCCTACCAGCGACTTCTGAACCCTTCACCAAATTCTCACTCTTTTCTTCCTTACAACTGTCCCTGTCTCATATTCTCCCGTCTCCATTAATGCAACTTCAACTTCCAGCTCACCACTGTCTCTGGATTGTCATTATATGCCAAGCATGACACTCTCGTTTCCCTTTCAATCAATTCCCTTCTTTCTAGGGTCATCTTTTGTCAAATAACACATGGTGGTACTGCAAACCACTCTTCTTCGGTTACAGGACTGTGCAAGCTTTCATACAGCTGCACAACATGCTCTACCATATTTTTTGGGGGGGAGGGATATGACAATCAGAAACATTCTTTTTTGCTTTCATATAGGTATGGAAGATTTGCATGCCACATGTTCCTCAAATAGAAAAAAGAGAAGATTTTGTTAAACCCATTGAGAGCAGACAAGCGCTACAAAAAGCCACATTCTGTATTTTCAATGAGTGGTCATCATACACAGGCCTGACAGTACACAAACCTGGCTGAATGGAAAACAGGCACCATCCAGAAAAGGGCACCTGACACACACTCACACGTGCAGAACACATGCTTGAACAGTACGTATGTACTCAGAAAGAAAAGATAGTAGCTCATATCTTCATCAAAACTTTTCCCTCATTCAGGCTATATCAGTACTGCCCTACATTTGGCCTTGGGAGAAATCAGTTTGTGGGTATGTGATGGGAAGTAGCCAATCAGAGGATGAGCTTTATCTTAGTCTTTACACGCGATCACACACACACACACACACACACACATACACTAAAACACAATATAAGAAGGCTCTGAGCAGGAAAAGTACTCTTACCTCCTAAAAGTTTGTGATACACATATTCCATGTTTGTTTGTTTGTTTGCTTTTTATCACATCTTTTTGCTGCTTTCCCTCAAATAATTTTCTGGTTTTTCACTGACAAAATAAAGACAATTTCAAAGAGAAGTCATGAAGATTCTTGCATGTTAGTTCCACACCAGCCGAAATAGCACGGCTGCTTCAATGTTAACATGGAGATACAATTGTACATTGTACATGTAAAACAATTTATTCGCAGAATTAAAACTTGGCAGGTCTGCATGTAACTTACTTTATATCTAGCACAATATCACATTTTGACCTTAATAGCTGTTTAGAGTTCTATTCACCACTAATTGAATTGAATTGGTTGGGAGCATGAGGATTGATAATATTGCAGCTTCAAACTGTTAAACTCCAGAGATTTAAATCCTAAAAATAGATGGTTGTGAAGTAACATATTGGTACCAAAAAATAAATAAATAAATAAAAGTGATGCACTCTATTTCTGGACTATAAAGTATGATAATTAGTAACATTTTGTGACATTTTACAATCATGTGGGTATGTGAAACATTTGTGTAGCATGTGAAATGCAGTAAAAAATTACTTGGGGATAAAATGCCACTAACTTTAATAGAGTAACCACTAAACACAGGTTTGACTGTACATGTACCTGACAAAATGGAAGAATATCACAGACATGGCAATTACTAGCATTCTATCGCCTTTATGCATTCACATGGGTAAAAAGACTTGCATGCCACATACAATAATACAGACACTATGATGTCTGTGCGGGGGGGGGGGGGGGGGGGGGATAATTTCCTCCAATCTTGTTCAAAATGGCCACCTGCCTATAAAAGCCACATTTTGTGATTCCACTGAGGGGTCACTATACACAGGTTTGACTGTACATAAACCTGGCTGTATTGAAAACAGGACAAGACAAGAGACCCGGGGGTCACACGCTCCCCTCAGTACCACAAGTTCACCTTCCATGCATTCTTGCAGAATCTTACCTGAGAACATTGGAAACTTATGGTGGGGGTAGCTTTGAGAATGGGGGCATGGTGTCCATTTACATATTCCATCACACTGGTAAAAATACCTGTCAAGTGCACTGTACTTTATAGAATGTTGGATTATGCAGCTTGTGGAAAAAAAGACTTAGCCCTATCACGTTTGATTAGAACTAGAAAAAAATATTATTGAATGTTCATTAGTTTAGGAGGTTTAGACCCCCTGGGGCACCAAGGAAAGCATGGTGCCCATTCAAACACTTTGAGATCTTATCCCCATGGGAATGCTACTTGCCAAGTTTGGTGAAAATCCATTATGTTGTTTTCAGCAAGAAGATGAAAATTTAGGCCCACATTTGCACCCCCCTCATCCCATTCTGTTTCCTTGGGTCCCAAGGGGGTGGGGGGGGGGGGGGTAAAGGGCACCCCTGATTCTCCCATGAACAAACTCGGAACAACAGCCATCAATATAACTGACTCATTGTATTAACTTAGCTCAATCACTCTGGTTCTACAGAAAATCTGTAAAGATTCCTTACAGGAGGGAGGGGGGTGGGAGCCCTTAGGGGCCCCCCAGGTTGGGCATGGTGCCCATTTGATGGAATTTAGAGTCTATCCTTCTAGGGATGGTACCTGCCAAGTTTGGTGAAAATTTGTGATAGGGTTTTCAAGAAAAAGATTAAAAATTACAATTTCGCTCCAAATTTAGGCCCCTGGGGCCCCCAGGTGGGGTATGGTGCCCATTTGATGGGAATGAGATTCTTTCTCCCTAGGGATGCCAACTGCCAACTTTGGTGAAAATTCATAATGGCATTTTCAAGAAAAAAGATGAAAATGTACAATTTGGGTCCCATTTGGACCCCTCCAAACCCCCCTCCCCTGGGTCCCGAGGAGGGCACCCCTGATTCCGCCATGAACAAACTTGAAACTACAGTCATCAATGTACTAATTCATAGTCTTATCTAGCTCTATCACTTCTGGTTTTCTGATTTTTAAGATCCTTAATTTTTTTTTTTTTTTTTTTTGGGGGGGGGGGGGGTTGGGCCCCTCTGGGGGCCCCCCAGGTGGGGTATGGTGCCCACTTGAACAAATTGAAATTCTATCCCCCTAGAGATGCTACCTGCCAAGTTTGGTGAAAATCGGTCAAGGGGTTCTCAAGAAGAAGACGACAACGTAAAAAATTTACGCACGACGGACGACGCACGACGCACGACGGATGCCAGACGAAGAGCGATTGCAATAGCTCACTGCTGAGCTAAAAATGGCACCTGATACTCACGAGAGGTTTGTATGCATACCTGACCTACTACTAGGTACTCAGGATGTAGAGATAGATTAGTTCATATCTAGATCCAGACTTTTCACTCATTTAAACTGCATCAGTATCAGTATCAGTGCTCTATGGCCTTGAGAGACATCAGGCTATACACATTATCAAGCAGCCAATCTGAGGCTTGAACTTTATATCACATTCTGTAGATACACAGTTTTTATTTAACTCTTGCACAGCTATCCAATAGCTGATATCATTAGCTGACAAACAGAAGTTCTTTATTGCAATTTGGGGGTTTTGAATTTTGGTATCAAGTTGTGGAAAAAAACACAACAATAATACAGACATTGTGTGTGTTTGTGTGTGTGTGTGTGTGGGGGGGGGGGGATAATTTTATCAATCTTGTTTAACCCTAACCAGGCCGGGCTTTTTTGGGTGTTCTGTGGCCGGGGAGGGGTTGATTCAACCCCCCCCCCCCCTGAGATCTCGGCCGTCGATCGCGCAATCGCCATGAAATTTGGCACGTGCATTACTTGTGGCGTAATCTACCAAGCTATACAAAAAGAAATGGAAATTTTCGTCATAATAATTAATTATGCTAATATATGCATAAAATCATACATTTTGCTCTAAATCAGAAATTAAAGCTCCTAGAATCCTAATTTTTGGTGAAAACATTCTTTGTAGCATTCCTAACAATGTAACTGAAAAAAAAATGTGGTATCAAAATCAATTTCTAATGTATTTTATTGTTTTATGAATTTCTTATGTATTTCTCTGTTTTTTCGACCTCTTGTTTTATCATTTTTTTCCCGCAAAATTTATGACAGAACCTATTTCAAGCATAATTATGCTACAATTAATTAGTTTCAGCCTATGAAAGTGAAAATAATCATATCTTTATGAATAAGAAGAGAAAACTCCATTTGCACACACTTTATACACAAAATCACGTTTTTGAGCCATTTTCGGTCTGACAGGCATGTATAAAACGTTATGCAGCGTCGTAACGGTATGCGCGATTTTCGCGAAAATAGTGTAAAAAGATGTGCGAGACTTGAAGGTAAAAAGTCAGTGAAAAAAAGTCAAAAAATTTCGCGCAGCGGAGTAGTCGCGAAAAATGTCGAGGGGGGGTTGATTCAAACCCCCCCCCCCCCCTCCCCGGCCTTTTTAGGGTTAAAATGGCCACCTGCCTATAAAAGCCACATTTTGTGATTCCACTGAGGGGTCACTTATACAGGTTTGACTGTACTCAAACCTGGCTGTATTGAAAACAGGACAAGAATGAGTACCTGATACTCACGGGAGGTTTGTATGCATACCTGACCTACTACTAGGTACAATGCATTCAGGATGTAGAGATAGATTAGTTCATATCTAGATCCAGACTTTTCACTCATTTAAACTGCATCAGTATCAATATCAGTGCTCTACATTTGGCTTTGAGAGACAACAGGCTGTACACGTGACAAGTAGCCAATCTGAGGCTTGAACTCTATATCACATTCTGTAGATACACAGTTTTTATTTAACTCTTGCACAGCTATCCAATACATCATGTAGCTGATATCATTAGCTGACAAACAGAAGGCCATTATTGCAATTTGGGGGTTTTGCATTATTGGTATCACGTTGTAGACCTTGATTTCCTCTACATTATGGCATCATTCTCAATCAATTCCTTTTCAGTGAAATGTTGAAAATCAAAACCACGAGGATGCTACAAGTTGAACGCTGTATTTTACCAGATATTTGGAGCAATGCCTATATACTCACCTTTGATTAAATCAACTTTTTACTTCATGAAAATTGGTTGTTTCACTTTAATTTATGCTCATAAAGATCATACCTGTAGTGCCCTTCTGGTTCTCAGCTGACAATATTGTGATATCACCGATACAGTTGTAGGAAATATCAAAATATTACATTGCTTTATATGTAGCCTAGATGGGGAATTTGGAGTTACAACGTACAAATTGTACATTGAATAGGCTCTAATACTGCTCATATGCACATCGAGCATACAAAACATGCAGTTTTACTGAACCACTAAAATGTGTTATCTGAATAATAATAATACACATTATAATTCCATGACCACAACTAACAAAGAAAAATAAAGAAAGGAGACCCTGAATTATCAATAAGATGTGTTGGACAACCCACTTGTATCACAAACATCACCCTTTACACTTCTGGCACACAAAGTACACTGAATCCTAGTTTGCAGATTTGGTTGCAAAGTACAGCTGTATCATGAAATAAACCACACAAATGAATGCTGGAAGCTGTATGTTCAGCATACAAATCTTGGATGCTGTGAACGTACTATCAACCACAAAAGGATGAGTCCAGGATACATGGATCTTGCCATCCTGATATGGTGTAATAGCAGGATACATCCAGATCATTTGCAACCTGGAAATCACTATGTGGTTTATTAATCTCACATGTTTTCATTGCTGGTTTGCACACCTTTTAGTTTGTAGAGTTAATTATCACAGATAGCATGCTGATTTCTAATTGTTGCTGAAACAATGAAGACACTGAGGAGTATGTATCAGTGATATTTGGTTGTAATAGCTGGCACACTGTGCATCACAAAACCAACAAAAAGTTGCAATCCCGATTTTACGCAAGGACTCAAAAACAGGTGAATAGGGAAAACTTACTTTAAATAATCTTCAGGTTTTCACGTTTTCTGAAAGAACAATTCTTCTTCTACTTAATCTTAAAGTTTGCATTCATGTACAGGAAATTGTGTTTTTGCAGTTTTTCTAGAACAGTAGTTTTGTACAATATTGTAAATGAGGTATTTATTATTGTATGTCTTAGGGGCTCCATATCATTTCTTAAAAAGTTTACACATTCTTCACTGTCAACTCTAATAACTTAAAAAAAAAATGTGTCACGTAACTGCCTTGAAAGTCAGCATTATCTACCATGAATAGAATGTGTTTCATGAGTTTGAAATTTTTCAGCTGAATGTAATCTAATCCCTTCATTGTGATTGCTATGGAGTTTAACATCCTGACTTTTTGTCCTACCCACTGCACAGAGCACAGCTTCATGAGATAAAGCACTAGAATAGACCCTGATCTTCACAACCTTCTTTTTCATTAAAACTCCTCCAAAGTGTGTACTTTCTGTCCATTATTTAGGTTAGGAAAGTCCATATTGAGTCATGTAACATTTTAAAGCTTACAGTCTGCTTTTTCAGAATCTACCCTTCACTAAAAATTCATGTCTGGTGACTTTTTGTTGGTTTTGTGATGCACAGTCACATACTGTAAAACGAGGAATGTTTGTGTGCATTTTAATTTTGCGAATTTCGCGAGAGCCAAGATTTGTATTCATTTTTCCTATGCTGCCCAGAAAATGGCTATGATAGAAAGATTAGAGTTTCCTCTATTAATATCAGTTTTCTTTCTGTATAAAAACTGAATGTATCACAGGATTATTTACTTTTTTCCAATGTAGTGTGCACTTATTTTGCTATAAAACTCGTATGAAGATGTACATAGCGATCAGGCTGAACTTGGTAGATATTCGCATCACTAACCCCATACAGGTGCCTCTTTCGTGTAGAACAAAAGAGTTTGTGAAAGCATAAGCACATGCTCTATTCATACCTCACCCAATCGATATTTTGCATCGTTTGATGGCACATGTAATTGACCACAGAAAAGGGATACATGTACTTAGTAACTTGACTGCTTTCACACAGGTGGATTACCAACTTGTAAGTTCTCTGTCAAACTGCAAAAGAATCTCATTTGGGGGCAATTGGGGGCTATCAGAGAATAGCAGGAGGAATGGGTTAACAGCCAAACATCAACGTCATCCATTGTCGTCAATAACACACACATGAACCAAAAAAAAAAAAAAATGCTTTCAATGAATAGTAACAGCATCATATTCCATCAAATACAGACATTTTTTTTAATACCCATTACAATCATCAACACATCAAATCACTCACTGTACACAAACAAGTATAGCCATACTCACCAGGTATATGTCACAGAGATTGTGCAGCCAGAACCTGTAGAGGGCGCTTGTCACCACTGGGAGATCCACAGAGCTGAATCCCTCATGACAAGCCAACACAGTCTCTGAGAACCTGCTTAGAATCCAGCGATCCATTGGCCCAGCCATGGTTTCAATCTTGGTGTAAAAGACAGCAAATAAGAGTACAGACTTGTTTAAAGGGATCGTACAGTTTTGGTTGAGACCTAATTTCAGGTTTCTAACATTTTTGGTGAGATAATGAGAAACCTCTTATGAAATATGAAAGAGCATGTAATTCTATGAGCAATTCAACATTTATTTGATGAAAATTGGTTTTGAAATGGCTTACATATCCCAAAAAAGAGTGATTCTAATAAAGTGTAGGACCCACACTTTGTTACGATGGCTTTGTTTTACTTTGTTTTTGGATGTTTCAGTCATTCCAAACCCGATTTTCATCAAATAAACTTTAAATTCCTCGTAAAATGGTATGCTCTGTACTATATCATGAGTGTTTTCTCGGTATCTCGCAAAAAGTTAAAAGCCCAATTCTCATCTCCACCAATACTGTACCATCCCTTTCCTCTTTAGCTTTTGTGTTGTGTGTAGTCATACAGTATGATATCAATGTCACGTTGAATACACTGTTGACTGTTTACTAACTTCTGAATGCTGTCATGTACATCCAATGTTGCACACATAAACTCTAATACATATATATAGCAAAGCAAAAAGAAGATTTTGAATACAAAAGCAATTGCTGGTGGTTAAGATCCTTGTATAATTCAAAACATTGTGTAGAATGGTGTAATATACATGTATGTATCTTAACTGTGTAGTTTTTCATTAGCTATACAAGTATTTGTAGAGATATCTCTTATCTATTAAATCTCACAGTGCATGACTCAATGAAGCCTTTCAAGACAAGAAACTGACTGATATTACAAACTTAGTCCAAATTCTTAAAATAAAAAGGAAATATATCCTGCATGATTCAAATTTTACCCGGAATTCAAAGTTGCTCTTTACACATTACTTACATATTATTCCCTACTTATAATTCTTACTGCTTCTGTTATGATTTCAGGTTTTTTTTTTACATCATTCACCAATCATTTCACACCATCAGCTCACAAAGAGAGAACCAATGTACACATCAGCCGGGTTCACACGTACAAAATAGCGGGATGACGATCGCGCTCCATATCTCGAGATTTTTTGCAGCCGTTCACACGCTCCAAATTAGCGAAATAGCGATCGCGCTCGGAATATTGAGTTTTTTGCAACCGTTCACATGTAAAGAATTATCCCGCTAATTGCCGATCGAGGTAACGGCAAAGCATGCAAACTGGGGCACACAGCACCCTTCTCTTTCACTGCCTGTGCGCGCTTTTCTTTGCCCATTGTTGTTTGCGCGTCAGTGGTGTGGTTCGGGCGCTGTTGTTGTGGTGCGTCCACTGGGTGCGTCCCTTCGCACAGGCCTTGCTGTAAAACCAAGAGATTCTAATCCTGACCATTCACACGTACCAGCGCGGGGCGAATTATCCCGATAATTGAAGAACTAGCACAAGATTTCTTGGGATTAGCACTGCGATGCTTATAGCGCTAATTGTCGGGTTTTTTCTGTCCGCACGAGCAAAAAACTCAAGATACCGATAGCGATGCAAATCTCGAGATTTGTATCCCACTGATTGGTGTACGTGTGAACCCCCCTAATCTGTTTTAAAATCTCTCTATGAAGAACTCCATTGTAGTCACCATTGTTTGGTTCAGTTTGAGACTTGATAAAACTCATTCTCCTAATGATCACATATCAAATGACTGCGACAGTAATGATAATGTCAGCTACAGCAATTCTATTATCATCATTATTAACATCATTACTTTTAGAACTATTATTGCTATTGCTAGAATTTAACCTGCTGAACACTAGTTCCAAATTACTTGGGCAGGTGTTTATAGGAAATGTGTATTGTAGCAAAATCAGCTCGTCTTCATTGGGTCAAAATTATTATCATGGTCAAGACTAATAATCACATCTAGATCATCAAGTCCAAGAATCCCATATACTTCCCAGTATGGATAACATACCTCTGCGAAAGACAGAAATCGGAACTCTTCCTTGTGAAAGGCTGAAAGGGCAAACTTTGTGGCATTCCAGATTTTGTTGCAAAAATGTCGGAACTCCAGAACTCTGGCAACATTCAAGTTGATGTCTTGCCCTGATCAGCAGAGAAGAAAACAAAAATAACAAGATCACAAATAATCTCACTTTTGCAGACAAAATTAAAACAGACATGTGGCTATGAACCAAACATGGCAAATACATTTCTAAATTGATTGAGTATTATACAGTTATTACACACATGTACTATCATATACTTATATGAGACTCAAAGGAGCTTTCTGTCACTTACATGTCTACATAATTAGTACTATCGGTAGATAATTACCTCTATCTCTCAATTTCTGCTTTATATTTCTTACCCTCTTCTATTCCCCTTATACCCTACTCTTATCATCAGGCTTCCTTCCCTTCACGTTCTCCCACTCAACATACACAGTGTACATGTAAATACAAATAACTGCACATTGCTTTTGGCATGGACAAATAATCAACTATAGCTGTTACTGATATTGTGTGGACTGGGGAGAAAATATCAATTCTGTAACTGTAAGTGAGGCATCAACTCCTCTATAACAGAAACACAGAAATACAAAGAACTCAAAGAAAACCTCTGTAACCTCACTCTCTCTGGAGTAAACAAAATCCCTCTATTCTTACAAAGACAGTTTGCCATTGAAAGTTGACAGAAATCAATAGAATTTTCCTGATAGATGAATCACACTTGCTATATCAAACAAATGAGTCTATTCAATCATTTATCAACACTTATTATCATTAAAAGTAAATTACACTCACTATCAGTCTCTTTATGCTGGGTAGTTTTGACTGAGAATTTTCAAGTGTGTAAAAATAAAAATATATACAAATGGAGTGCTCTGATCAGAGTAAAGCCAAGATATACATTGGTATGGTTATTTATCACAGCGAGTGTGAAGCTGAGATACACACTACTACACCCGTAGTTATATTCTAGTGTGTATGAAACTAAGGAATAAGTTAGACATCTTCACTCAAACTGCTTTTCCTTTTGTGTTAGATACTGCATGTAAGTCCATGTACAGAGTACCTACCTAGTGAGTTGTATGAAGCAAGGGCAAATCTCAAAGCATCAGTTCCGCACTCAGGAATCCCATGAGGGAAGTCCGACCTTTGACCTTTCATGGCCACTGCCATCTCCTTGGGGTCAAGCTTCAAGTTACCATGGGTCAGTCTGGCCTGGAGTTCCTGGGGAGGAGGTTGCCAGCAAGGACAGGGCAATGTAAAAATTACTACCTAGGTCACTAGTTAAAAACACTGTGAAAATTACATGGTATCCATCCACACAGTCAGCGCTGTGGGAGATTGTTTCTGAAGAAAGATAATGAACGAGTTCAGTATCTGCGGGTCTTTTAATTAATAAGCGCTCTATGGCTTTTTGTCTGTACTGTATCAAATAACACTATATGAGCTAACAGATACACTACACTATCCCAAGAGGGCAATATTTTCTACTACATGATGATATAAAATCTGTTCAAGGCAATTATCATATTTTAGAGTTGAATAATATGATATGTTCATCCAATCTTTCTTCTTCTTTTTTTTAATTTGGTGATGCAAACAATGAGATGCAAAAGACTATCATATCATGCCCTGAAAATCACAGGGTATGTCAGTATAATGCTCCTAATTAGTACTGCTTGCTCAGGTGTGTAGTAAGTCTGCACATTCTTTTTTTTTTTTTTCTTGTCACACTGTGTAGCTAGGTACCAACAGCTGAAGAGCAGTGGCTCTACCAGGTTGATTATATCTGTACATGCACACTGGAGGCAAAGAAAAACACTTCATATTGGACACTAGCTAAGTACAGTGAGAAAACACAGGGTTCAGGCTAGGGTTTAATAGTATTTTAGTGTACAGTGCATTTACTCTGATAAAGAATACACACTAGCCAAAAAATGCTTAATGTGGATAACAATTTCGAACGTTCAAACAGCTACATGATAAGAAAACCATGTTGCAAAGTTTCAAGAAATCTTTCTTTTCTTTTCTACAATTTTCTGTATTTTTTGTGTGCATGAAAAAAAAAGTTAAAATGTACTTAATAACTCTTACAAGGGCTCCTTTACACAGCTGCTGTAGGTCTTACCCCGTTGAGGACAGACTGATTTTGCTAAAACACGCATTTCTCACAGACATCTGCCCCAGTATTCTCGGGACTCGTTTTCAATGGGTGAAAGTGACGTAACATACACACAAATAACATACAAAATGAAAATTCTGTTTAATTGACTGTGAAATGTGATCTTTGAACATTACGTCCCAATATTCTGTACATTATGAGATAAGACAGTAATTTGTCACATTATTGTACCTCAAGAGATATCCCCTGCACCACATCTAGAGGGTCAATGACATTGCCCAGAGATTTGCTCATCTTGCGCCCGTGAGCATCTCTGACCATTGAGTGTAGGTATACCTTAAAACAAAGAAAACAAACAAACAAATCAGTTAATGACATCACAATGAATATCAAATAAAGACAATCTCAAGACCAGACTACATGTAACGAGTAAAACTGTATTGCATTAACCTTCCCATGATGCATGTCAACACTGTGAAATAGGAATGTTTCTAACATTGAATACGTAACACCTGAACCCTCCCATGATGCATGCCAACATTTGTGAAATAGGAATGTATAAAACACTGAACACCTGTCTAACACCTGAACCCTATAATGATGTATACCAACACTGTGAAATAGGAATGTATCAAACACTGAACACCTGTCTAACACCTGAACCCTCCCATGATGTATACCAACACTGTGAAATAGGAATGTATAAAACACTGAACACCTGTCTAACATCTGAACCCTCCCATGATGTATACCAACACTGTGAAATAGGAATGTATAAAACACTGAACACCTGTCTAACACCTGAACCCTATCATGATGTATACCAACACTGTGAAATAGGAATGTTTCTAACACCGAACACCTGTCTACCACTTGTTACCAGTGACCCCAGAGATCAAACCACATCCATCCCATCCTCTCTCATCCACATAAATCCCCACCTTCAACACTACCTAATGAGAATAATCTGTAGGAAAGTTCACTTCTAACACTTAGATCACTCAAACATGTTTATTTATAGAGGGATTGTAACAATGAACTTAATTAAACAGACAGTGTCCATCACAAGATCTGCCTTTCCCTTCATTTATGTGTACTGACACTGACATCAAACACTACTATAGGAGATCCTATTACCACACATCAAACACTCGAACAATGTAACACCACATCAAACACCATGGTATAATCTTACAGGGTAGTGAGGTAGCTCAGTTGGCATCTGCCTTTCAATCAAATGGGGTTCAGGAGAGGATTCAAACCCAAGTGAATCTTACTGAGCAATGTTGTGTGTTTTCATGCCGTTCCCTCTAGTAAGAGGCAAAACACTTTGCCCTTGGATAGGACAATATAAAGGAGATCCCTCGTGTATTAAAGAGAGCCACAACCAATGCAATCGCATGCAAAAGATTCTGCTTCATTCATTCATCACAAAGAGCAGGGTGCATAACTCTGAGAAATGGTTCCACCTCCCCTCCAACAGCATATGCAATTGGACCCCATGGAAGGCCAGCTAATGCAGCTGAAACATCTTGTCATATGAAAATACAAAATAAACAAACAAACTGTACATCCACCACCACATCACAAATGAACCTAATAGCAAACACCATGTTACAATCAAATCCTACATCAAACATCTTCCTAGAAAAATACCAATTTCCTGCCATGTACTACATGATACCATCCCTACCCCATGCCTGCCATTTCCCTGGACCTCAGAGCTCCATTAATTTCACTCCTAACCTAACCCTTCCTCCAAGCCATTATCCAAGTTCCTACGTACCTTGCTAAAGGGCAGTTTGCCAGTCAGCTGCTGACCCATCATCACCATTCTGGCCACCCAGAAGAAGAGGATGTCATATCCTGTCTCTAGGATGCTGCATGGATAGAACCGATCCAGATCCTCAGTCTGCAGGGAGAGATAGAGAGTTTTCAGCTAGAGAGATTACACCACCAGCAAATCATGGTTGGATCTAAAAGTGTGAGCTTTTTGAAGTACACTGTGTAGTCATGACTGGTGCACTGTTTATGTGGTATGTGAGCATGGGCAATGTGTCTCTTCCAATTCCGCAAAAAAAGTTTAAGTAAAAGCTGATTACCAGCTGCAACATTAGCGTGAAATCTGTTTGAGCATACAATAATAATGCATTTGGCAAAAATATAAGACTTTATTCTGACGTAGAAATATAAGACTATAAACAGGAATGTATGAGTGGATACATAAGACGATCATCCCCTTGGTTATGATTTAATTCCACAGCTTTTGTCTGCTGTGAGACAATCTAATTAGTCAGGATCTTGAGAATCACAGCCTTTTCAATTTAACCCATTAAGGACGGACTAATGTTGCTACAACACACATTTCCCATAGACACTAACTCAAATATAAATGGGACTCCTCAACGGGTTAAAGACGATATGAAAATGCTTAAAGTCACCAATGTGAGATGGATAACAACAAATCTTACCTGTCCTGGCCAGCCATGTACAGCAAATGGAAACAAAGCTGAGGAGAACCAAGTGTCCAAGACATCTTCATCTGAATCAGTGCAAGAAGAGGATGATACATTCAGACTTTTTAGTTTATGCTTATATCACTGAATATGTCTGGGCTGGGAAACAAAGGAATATCACCTCTTCAGAAAACTGGTATGTTTCAACATGACCTTCTGTAATCTGGGCAAGAATTGTCCTGCAACATTCATGGTATGGAATGAAGGTAGGCAGTAATGGTAAAGGCATCTGATGTATGTAACATGTACACACACTTTGAGATATCATCAAGTTGAACTAAACTAGGAGATCTGTGTCTAGTATGTCTACCTCTCTACTTCAATGATGAATATTTCTAATGGCTCTAGTCTTTACTGCATTCACCAATGTCTAGCGGATGCTTGGAGATCTATTACCATCCATTAATTCCACACCAACTATTAGAAATATCTGGTTCAAATTCCTGGGAAACATCTTTACTATAAGCAATATTAGCTGTGCCTGAGATGTATACTTATACTTGTATACTGTATACATACAGTTGAACCTCTCGTATCCGGACAAGTCGGGACCGGGGCTCATCCGGATAAGGGATTTGGCCGGATACGAGAGACTCAATACTTTATACATGTACATATACATACACATGTACTGATGTAGCCCATTGTACTTGTAGTACCACATGTAGTAATGTGTACTGCAACCTTTTCATTGTTACACTCAGTAACAGACCCCAAAATAGAGGTTCGTGTTTGCAAGAATGAAATCATTTTCTTTTATAAATTCTTGGGATGATTTACCTAAATAATTATTAAGAAATGTATCAAGTAGATCTTGAAAATAAACAGTACGAGTCGACGAAACTACGCTTCAAAATTCAATCATCACGGCTCAGCAAAGTCGACTGTAGGTCACCATTGTTAGATGGTCTCCCTCTCTCTCTCTCTTTGTGTGTGTACTGTGTGTGAACAATTTTTGAGTGTTCAATATCATTCGTTGCTCAGCCAATGACTCGAAACAATGCATGTCTATCTAGTCATATCAACGGCTGTGTATGGACCTATATGTGGCAATGCGATATGAGAGGACTCGAGTGCATAATCTGTCCATGTTCTTGCTATGATTTGGGGATGTTTGGGGATGTTAAAATGTCTGAAGGTAAGCAATTTGGAAGGAAATTTGATGTAACGTATGTTAATCATGTTGGATTATCTTGGAAGTAATATGCAATTCATGTGTGTTTGTGTAGGAGTTCTCAAGGAGTTGGGAATCCCCCTTTCCTCCTGTAATTGTATTTAAAAAAAAAATCACGGCGAGATTGCGTCCGTATAATAGAGACATCCCAATAAAGGGAGGCCGGATAAGAGAGGTTCAACTGTATGTTCTACACTCCACTTTTCTCACCCTGTGTCAGTGACAACTGGTGGGATTCCACCCCAAACTTGCTGGCTGCTTTTTGCGTAGCTTCCTCCCTGGTCTGACCACTCACCCACAATGTAGTCTCTCCCTGGGAAAAGCAGACAGAGAGATATAGAGCCAGGGGATGGTGAGAGATAAAAGACATAACAGTCCACAAATATCAAATATCTTGCTCTCTTCCTATTACATCACAGGGCTGTTTACATCTATACATTGACATCAGGGAGGTTTTAAAAAGCAATCAGGGACTGAGATAATTGACCATTAACCCATTGAGGGTGGAGTGATTTTGCCACAACATGCATTTCCCATCAACACCTGCCAAAATATACTCGGGACTAGTCTTCAATGGGATACATGCATACAAATAAAAAACACAATTTCCCAGACCAATGAGTAATATATCTATATCTTATCTTATCACATCAACCAGAGAGGCTTTTTTTGTTTTGTTTTGTTTTGTTTTGTTTTGTTTTTTGAGGGAGCCTCCTGCGGATTCAGGGAGACCTAGTCACTCTGAGATTAAACTGATGACTAAAAAAATATCCCCAGGTAACTCTACCATCAGGTTCACAAACATGAACTAGGCTACAATGTCATTATAATAATAGTGTATTAAAAGGTAAATACAGAGTTTTATCTCTTTACACACCACATGTATCACTACATCTCATATGCACCCTCAGTGCTGTGTTCACCCAGCACATGCAGTTGACCATGGAAAGAGAATACATGTGCAATGTACTGCTTGACTACTTTCGCACAGGCAGAATACCAACCTGTTCGTTCATTGTCAACGGGCAAATAGAATCTCATTTGGGGGCACTGAAACTTCTCAGAGAACTGCATGAGGAACGGGTTAAGACAGATTCTCTAGATTTCATGTTGAATGTTACCTCCTTGTCTGTGGGATCCATACCATCAAGAGTCACTCGGTAAGCTGGGATTCGATGACCCCACCACAGCTGACGAGATATACACCAGTCCCTGTTTGACACATAACACATTTGACCTCTTTATAGGATTATGGTAACCATGACAACATATCAGATGAGCATAAAAACATTAAGTATGAATTAGGAAACAAGTCTAGGAGTGCTAATCTCATATCCCCTCCCTAGGGCGGGTTGATGTAATTTGTTATTGTTTTTTCTTTTAGTATCATGAACCAAAATCAGGTAACAAGTAGATAAGCATCCCTAAAGGCATCCTGTTTGAGGACATTTTGCTCACTAGAATCGTTATAGCATGCACCATCACCATCACCATCACCATCACCATCACCATCACCATCACCATCATCACCATCACCATCACCATCACCATCACCATCACTATCACCATCAACTACCAGAACCACCATCACCATCACCATTACCATCACCATCACCATCACCATCACCATCACCATCACCATCACCATCACCATCACCATCACCATCACCATCACCATCACCATCACCATCACCATCATCATCACCATCACCATCATCACCACCATCACCAATAACTACCACAACCGCCACTATCACTTAATACCTGACGTTGGAGAGCCAGCTTTGCCAAGTCTTGTTATACATGTCCGGTACAATTGTCAGGTCACCAGTCTCAACTGCTCTCAGGGCATTCTGCCCCATCTCCGCACACTTCACAAACCACTGAGATTTGAGGAAGGGTTCCACTACATCACCTGACCGACTGTGGAGAAGATAAAAGAAATTGCTGTTAGATATCAAAGGATATTTCAAGTAGCTATTAAAAGTGAGATAAATATTGAGCTTCAGATTCAATGACCAGATTTAGTCTATCTACCTTTGAATCATATATAATTATGAGAAGCAATGTTATCAAACAGCGGGATAACTGAGACAGCCATTTTGAAATGCAAAAACTGTAGTCATGACTTTTCAGCAGCCACAGATCATCTTTTACTATCACTGGAAGCACAAGAACATTTGTTACAAACATAATATCACTTGGAATGTTGCTATGTATTGAATCAATTTGAGATTTCATAAAAAACCTTCTTCTTTTTTGATATTTCAATCGTATTAGGGCAATTACCCCCGGCTAAATTAGGGTTAGGGTTAGGTTTAGGGTATAGAGTTTGGGTTAGGATTAGGTTCAGGATTAGGATTAGGGTTAGGGTCAGGGGAAGGGTCCGGGGTAATTGCCCATGGGGTAATTGCCCTAGACCCATTTCAATAAATGCCCTAAGATAATCAACTGTTGATTCTTTCTTCACAGAGATAATTTCTCATCACCTGCAAATTGGAATGCTCATGGGGTTATCCCTGACATCTTGGTAGAGGCCTTTGTCCTTCAAGGCCTGTAGGACAGCACTCCGGGCATCAAAACGCATCATGCCCTGTGGAAAGACATGCACAAAAGTGACTAAACTGCTTTTGGATTACTGTGTAAAAACTTCTGAATTATGACAACAGTAGGTTGTTAGAAAGAATAAAATTAGAAAGGTACAACAGCTTATAACAAATTTACACATATATCATAGAATTGAGATTTGGGCTTGTTATAATGAATTGCACAGTTTGTTTTGAAGTTCACTTGGTATTCAGAGAAGGACGGTACAGGCCTGTACATTGCAATGGATTGTCTTAACCCGTTGAGGACGGTTTGATTTTGCTACAACACGCATTTCCCATAGACACCAGCCCGAGTATACTCTGGACCATCCTCAACAGGTTAATAGACAGACCAGAATGTGTCAGGTTGAGCAATCAGTGAGATACACATAATTTAAAGTTTAGCAGAACAAGAAAATACACAGACAGGTCAATTTACTAAGTAGTTAGAAGCTAGAATTGCATGAAGATGATTCTGCAATGAGTGTTGTTAACCCCTCAAAGACGGGCTGATTTTGCTACAACATGCATTTTCCATAGACACCTGCCTGAGTACACCCAGAACTCATCCTCAATGGGTTAGTAACACAAGGCAATTATTGCCGGATGACTAACCTTGAAATCCCGGCCAGCAGCTGTGATGATGCCACTCTCATCAATAACACTCAGAGAATCCAGGCCATGTCTCTTTCCCATCTCATAGTCATTGTAATCATGGGCTGGAGTGATCTTCACTGCACCTGTTAAAACATTAACAAAATGAATGCTTAGGATGAAGAAGAACTGAGTAACACTTTCACAACAAACAAGAGTACTTTGCAGGATTACAGTTCCTATAAGATAACAAGCATACATGTAGTTAAAGGGATAGTACAGTATTGGTGGAGATGAGAATTGGGCTTTTAACTTTTTGCGAGATATCAAGAAAACACTTATGATATAGTACAGAGCATACCATTTTAAGAGGAATTCAAAGTTTATTTGATGAAAATCGGGTTTGGAATGACTGAAACATCCAAAAACAAAGTAAAACAAAGCGATCGTAATAAAGTGTGGGTCCCACACTTTATAAGAATCGCTCTTTTTTGGATATCTCAGCCATTTCAAAATCAATTTTCATCAAATAAATGTTGAATTCTCATAGAATTACATGCTCTTTCATGTTTCATAAGAGGTTTCTCATTATCTCACCAAAAAATGTTAGAAACCTGAAATTAGGTCTCGACCAAAACTATACGATCCCTTAAATCGTACAAGAATATTAAAAAGATGGATATAGTCACTTACAGTGCTTCCCAGGTTAACACTTAAATATCAAACTGTACTATATTGAAGTCCATAAACTAACTTGTAATACCATAACCTAATAAATTCATGTGATAAAATGAGACTGACATTTTCCTGCTTTGATATGATAAATGTATGTCCATCATTACAAAGAATCAAACAGTATGTACACTTGAACTATGAAGAAGAAAAAGTACAAATCAATAGCAAACTTTTGTGTAGATGACAGTGATAATAAATAGAACGATGTGCATGTACACGTTCTTATAGTACAATGAATTATTTCACTATGAAAAAGGATGAAGGGACAAAACTTTGCTTCAATTTCTTTTTAAGGTAAGTTGATTATCAGAACGAGTTTAATCAATGAGCAATATCCACTACCACACCTGCTTTCTAATGAGATTTGGGCAATACTACAGACATAATTCACCTGTAATAACAAATATCTATACTAAAGTGGTGTATTTGATTCATATGATATTCCCTCTATAAGACTTCAAGATAACAAATATCATGAAATATGAATAAAAATAACTCTGGACTCATCCCTGACAGGTTCAAAAAGAACAAGAGACCCGCGGGTCACACGCTCACCTGAGTATCGCAAGTTCACCTTCCATGCATTCTTGCAGACTCTTACCTGAGAACATTGGAAACTTATGGTGGGAGTAGCTTTGGGAGCTGGGGGCATGGTTTCCATTTACATATTCCATCACACTGGTAAAAAATACCTGCCAAGTACACTGTACTTTATAGAACGTTGGATTATGCAGCTTGGGAAAAAAGACTTAAAGCCCTATCACTTTTGATTAGAACTAGAGAAAAATATTATCTAACATTTATTAATTTAGGAGGTTTGGACCCCCTGGGGCCCCCAAGGAAAGCATGGTGCCCATTCAAAGACTTTGAGATCTTATCCCTATGGGAATGCTACTTGACAAATTTGGTGAAAATCCATTATGTTGTTTTCAGCCAGAAGATGAAATTTAGGCCCACATTTGGACCCCCCCCCCATCCCATCCTGCTTCCTTGGGTCCCAAGGGGGTGGGGGGGGGGGGGGAGGGCACCCCTGATTCTCCCATGAACAAACTTGAAACAACAGTCATCAATATACTGACTCATTGTATTAACTTAGCTCAATCACTTCCAGTTCTAGAGAAAATCTGTAAAGATTCCTTAGGGGGGGGTCCCCTGGGGCCCCCAGGTGGGGCATGGTGCCCATTTGATGGAATTGAGATTCTATCCCCCTAGGGATGCTACCTGCCAAGTTTGGTGAAATTAGTGATAGGGTTTTTAAGAAAAAGATGAAAATTTACAATTTCGGTCCAAATTTATTGTAGGCCCCCTGGGGCCCCCAGGTGGGGCATGGTGCCCATTTGAAGGGAATGAGATTCTTTCCCCCTAGGGATGCTACAAAGTTTTTGTACCTGCTAACTTTGGTGAAAATTCATTATGGCATTTTCAAGAAAAAGATGAAAATGTACAATTTGGGCCCCATTAGGACCCCTCCCCACTCCCCTCCCCTGGGTCCCAAGGGGGGCACCCCTGATTCCGCCATGAACAAACTTGAGACTACAGTCATCAATGTACATAAATTCATAGTAATAACTTAGCTCTATCACTTCTGGTTCTAGAGAAGAAGATTTTTTAAGATTCCTTAATTTTGGGGGGTTTGGGCCCATCTGGGGGCCCCCCAGGTGGGGTATGGTGCCCACTTGAACAAATTAAGATCCTATCCCCCTAGGGATGCTACCTGCCAAGTTTGGTGCAAATCGGTCACGGGGCTCTCAAGAAGAAGATGAAAATGTAAAAGTTTACGCACGACGGACGACGGACAAAGAGCGATCGCAAGAGCTCACTTGAGCCTTCGGCTCAGGTAAGCTAAAAACTGTGATTTGGTGGCATGTCCAGTACAAAAGGCAAAAGAATTTTTGAAAGCACACATTAACAGATAGACAGACAGACAGACAGACGACAGTATGGATAAACACTGACACAGACACACAAACAAATACAACTGACCCGTTCCATAGTCTCTGTCCACATGGTCATCTGCTATGATGGGCAGTTTTCGTCCAGTAAATGGATGGATGGCAAACTGACCGACAAGGTGTCTGTACCTCTCATCCTCAGGGTGGACAGCGATACCAGTATCACCCAGCATTGTTTCAATCCGAGTTGTGGCCACACAGATCTGGGAATCTTGACAGAAATTATGTCTAGATTACATAACTTGTATTCTTTCTACAGGGCAGTTTCACAAAACTGACAGACATCTTTTGAGTGTATGATGGGAGAAATTAATCTAGTATTCTAAGCTCTTGTAAAATAGTGAGTTTAAGTGTACCAACACAAAAGATAGGCCCTCATTATTTCCACTGAGCTGAGATAATTTCTTGACTATATATGTGTAAAAGGTGGATAAATTGTTTGAGAACATTCAAGAGCAATAGAGGAAAACAAAATAATTGACTAGTGTCAATGTAACAATTCAAGCTCCTCATCCTGGTCACTTTAAATTTGGCTAAATTATCAATGACACTGTAATTCTACTTTCTGGAAAATGTGAGAAGAAGAAAAAAAAGAAGTAGTGTTTAAAAAAATGGCAAAAATAACATTACTACAAGCTTACCAGAGCCTTCCACTGGATATGAGAAGTATATCAACATTCCAAAGTCGATGGGGGCGCTATAACCTGGAACATTCACACCTGTCCTTCCCATCAGGGTCAACTGGTCAACCTGGTCAGGAAGCAAAAAATGACTGATGGTTGTTGATGGTCATTGCTGGACAGAATTTGTGTGTTGACCAGGCTGTTCCAATTCCTTATGCACAATACATGTTTCTGAGAGTTCCAACAACATATTCAAAACTTTGATAGAGTTCCTTGTGTCACACAAATAACATTTTATAGCATGTACTTCTGACTTTTTCTTGAGGGAAGATATGCAGAACATCCCTGTAACAACTGTATAAATACACACAGAATCTACTCAAATTACAATGTATGTCATATGTTGTACTGGGTCCATATCTACAGAGCTCTTCAATCAAAACATTTCTCAACACTAAAGAAGTCATAATATCTTGTCATTCAGCCACAAGTAACTGATATAGTAACAATTAACCAGTAACTAAACTACTTGTTTATGGCTAAAACACATATTCTTCATTCAATAAAGTAAACACAGTGTGATACAATGAGTTACAAAAAGTGTCCTTTAGTCGGAAGTGAAGACATGGCTCAAAGTATTAAAACATTAATTACCTCTATATCTGATATAGCTGACTTCAAGGCACACGACCAATTCACCAACTGGCTTGACCTGTAGATTATTCCAGCATCATGGAGTCGAACGAACGCTTCTCTCACTGCTGCACTGAATCTCTGAAAATTCAAACAAATTAGAAATCTGTAATTCTCAGAATCTTCCATATAAATCTTGATGTCATTGATTATATCTCACAGTGTTTCAATATAATGATTTACATCGCTCCTATTCATAGAAAATATCTCATTCGATATGTCCCTACATCCTTTACACCCAGAAAGATGTTGGGAAAGGGACAACATGCCAAACATGACACACCAAAGAACTAAATTTTAATCTACAGTAAAAAGAGTGGCAATAATCATACCAATGATAATGATCTGTACAACATCAGTGGTATTGAAATTACATGTGATGCACAGCCAGAAGAGATTTCACATTAGGCTGTAATTTGGTGTGAATGATCACAGTTTCATGTTGTTGAAGGGTTTAATTTGCATATGTACAAATGTATCACAAATATATATATATATATATATATACAGTCAAACCTGTCTATAGCGGCCACCGAAGGGAAACCAAAAAAGTGGCCGCTATAGACAGGTGGCCGCTATAGACAGGTCGGCGGCCATTTTGCATTTTAACACGTGTATTGCACAATAGCATGGAATACCGAATGTTATTCTTTAAAAATAGGCAAATAAGTTTGCACTAGCAGCTAGAGTACGAAGATTTTGTTTGTGCAATTCACAAGTCGTGTAGGGCCTACTTCATTTTTAATTTTATTTTAGGCTTCTTCTTTTCTTTTGATTTTTTTTCTATTACTATTTTTTTTATTTTTGTGAAGATTTGACTACAAATGTATAGTGAGATTCAGCTACGCGACCCAGGCCAACGCATTACCGACACCACGACGGGGACGTATCTCACTCGGTGTCATGTTGGCTCTGAAAAGAGCCGTTTGTGGCCCTGAAAAGGGCCGTTTGGTAATGGTTGGCACTGAAAAGAGCCGTTAGAAAGTGTCAAAGAACATCAAATCTTTTTGAAGAAGTCAAGCATCGTGGTCTGTCGGACCTCCTGTCGTTGTCGTTGACGCTCTCGGAGGACTGCATTTTCCAAGCCATCGCATCTTTTGAGAATCTCGGCGTACCCTTTGCTCACTGCGAATGCCTGTATGTCTGCAATGCTCTTCCCGACATCAACAAGATTTTTGAGTTTGAGCTGGCTGAGCTGTGGTTCCTCCTCTTCGCTGTCTTCACCGTCATCATGGTTGGATTCAAGCCGACGCTGAAAATCCTGCACAGTTGAAGCCTGGTCAGGATCAGTTGTCACGAGAGAAGCATCGATTGTCACCAGGTCCTCCAAGGACATCTCCAGCTCCTTCTGACACACATCTTCCAGTCCATCGCTTGGTTCTTCTGGCTCAAGTTCTACCTCACCGACGTCCTGGGGGCCGACACCGCACTTGCGGAAGCACTTTTGTATTGTTTCCGCGTTGGTGTCTTTCCATGACTGATCGACCCAGTAAATGGCCTGGAGGAGGTTGGTACGTCGCATGATATCAGGGGCAGTTAAGCCTGGTTCCTGCTCCATCTGCTGGATGATCCCTCTCAACTGACGCTTTCTGAACTTCAACTTCGCTGCTTGTATGATTCCCTGGTCCATGGGCTGGGTGACGGAAGTGGTGTTCGGAGGAAGGAAGACCAGTTTGATGTGGGACAACTGCAAGTGAGGATGGCTAGGAGCATTGTCAAGGAGCATGAGGATCTTTCGACGTTGTCGCTTCATCTTCTCGTTGAACTTTGTCATGAAGAGTTCAAAGAGATTGCTGGTCATCCAGGCCTTTTTGTTTGCATGATAGTCCACAGGGAGATCCTTACGTTCGATCCTACCGAAGCATCGTGGTTTGATTGACTTGCCGATGATCATCGCAGGCTCCTTTTCTCCGACGGCGTTGGCGCACAGCATGAGAGTGATGCGCTCCTTTGACCGTTTTCCGCCAGAGCAGTCTGTCCCTTTGAAGTGGAGGGTAGAATCAACAGATGCCTTGAAGAAAAGTCCCGTTTCATCCATGTTGTATATGTCACGGAGATCGTAGTCAGCGCACAGTTCGGGCAGCCTCTGTTTCCAGTCATCTACAACATCTGTCTCGACTCCACCACTCTCTCCGTTCATCTTGCCGAAGATGATGTTGTGCCGCCGACGGAAAGCCTCCAACCAGCCGTTTGATGCTTTGAAGTCGTCGAGCTGTAGTTGCACTGCTACATCCCTTGCCTTCTGCTGAAGAAGAGGACCGCTAACAGGGAGAAGCCGAGCCGTGCAATCCTTGAACCATTCGTAGAGGATGGCGTTCAGTTCATCATTTGCTGTCTTTCGGTTCTTTCGTTTGCGGTCGAGTGGTACATTTCTTTCAAACACCTCGATCCATTCCTGCTTCCTCTTCAGTATGTTTTGGATTTGAGTTCTCCCGCAGCAATGCCCTTGAGAAGAAAGCCTCTCGGCGATGGTACGGGCGCTCAACTTGTCTTTGTCGTGCATTCTGATGACTTCCATCTTTTTTTCTAAGGAGAGCTGATGCCGCCCTCCTGGCGCTTTTGCAGCGTTGGCAGCCATCTGGGAGTTGTGGTATTCGAAGCAAACTCAGAAAAAGAAAAAAAAAACACACACAAAAAAGAACTTGAACGGCGGTGAAAACGATGTGATGCAATGCGATATGGATGCAAGAAAAAGAAAAGAAAAAAAAAACCGACGTACGGTGCTGATAACTTTGTTGCGTTGTAGGGGGAGAATACAGCTGGTGCGTAACAATTGGCTGAAAGTAAGCACGGACACTGACGATGCTGACGTTGTTTCTCTCGGGGCAAGACAGATTCGAGCTCTTCAATGGAAAAAAAATATCCATTTAAAAAAAAACCAAAATAAAGGCGTTGTTGAATTGATAAAAATAAATTAACTTCCAAAACATTTTTACCTTGAATATCGAATCTTTATTTTGATTATCTTGAATTTTTGTAAGTCTTCAAAATAACATTTCGAGCGTGAAGTACTGGTTCGTACCGGATTTGCATGTGTGGGGATTGCGCGCGAGCGACTTTGAAGCGGGGATCGGTAATGTGCAAAGCTGACGTGAACAATAAACAATATTCCGAAACGAGAATCCAATTGTCCTTATATGTGTATTCAAAGGAATTTTAATCACTAATTATTCGGCATATTGGTAAAATTCTATGATGATATTGCAAGCTGTCTTTGCCTTTGTAGCATATATTCAGGGCGGCATTATTGAAGCCTATATCTAGTCAAGTTGGCATAGTAATAATACGGCTTTTCACGACGAAGAGCTGCGTTTGTCAATCAAGTCTGTGTGATAGAGCTATAGGAGTCTGAAGAATGTATGCAAAGAATGCAAAAGTCAACATATTCATGTCTGATAAACCGTTCAGGTAAATTTTTGTGGCCGCTATACGCAGGTTGATACACTCCACGGGATACAAAATGAGTGGCCGCTGGCCGCGTTAGGCAGGTGGCCGCTATATAGAGGGTCTATAACACAGAAATTTCGTTCGGGGGATTTTTCAGTGGCCGCTATAAGCAGGTGGCCGCTATAGACAGGTGGCCGCTAAGACAGGTTTGACTGTATATATATATATATATATATATACTCTATCTAAAATTCAATATAATGAAATGAATTTACTGTGATTTCATGGAATAGTGAGTGGGGCATACATTTATTTGTTTGTTTTATGTTTCCTGGAAAAATAATCCAACACTTGATAATTAGTATGGCTTACTTGAGGACACACTGATACTAATAGATTACTGATATTACATTTCTCCCAAGTGCATGTGACTATTCTGGAGTAATCATTGTCATTATCACATTGTCATTTCTTTGTCTTTATAAAAAAGTAGTCCCCAAGCTGGGACCTTCTCCACATCATTTCATTATCACTGTTAGTACCTCATCCATAGTAAAACTCTCTCTAGTCCAGTCAAGGGAAGCTCCAAGCCTTCTCAGCTGCTGGTATATCTCACCACCTTTCCTGTCATCAAAATATAATATCATATCATTTTAATAGATCAAGCTTCACAGCATAGTCCGAAGAGTTAGAATGATGTATAAAGTTACAGAACATGCTGGGAAAGATTAACTTGCTGTATACTGTTCACATAGGATGTGAGTTCCTTTTGATTGCATTACAGATACAAAGAAGCACTGTCTTATAGTCTAGCACAAAATGAGAAATTAACTATTGGCAGTTTCGAGACATTCCTTAATATTGTGACACACCAACAAAACCATCAGAATTTAACCCTAACTAGGCCGGGGGAGGGGGCTCTGAGGCCCCCCCCCCCCCCCCCCCCCGACGTTCCGCGCAATGTATCGCTAACGCGAAAAGCTATCGCCGCGACGTTTCATGACTTTTTTCTTTCAAGTCTCAAGAATCTTTTGACACCAAATTTGCGATGCCCGGGCGCCCGGTTCCGAAGTTGCGCATAAATACAGTATGTACGTGCATGTCAGACAAAAAATTGCTCAAAAATGTGAATTCGTGTACAATTTCAATACAAACTGTGCTTACAGGCAAATTTCATAAAAGCATGATCATTTTGGGGTTTTATTGATTAAAATCAATTAATAACATATTTTCTTGTTCGGAAAAATGTCGTGGACAAGTTTCATCGAAAAACAATGAAAAACATAAAGTTGAAAAAACACAGAAATACATAAGAAATTCAAAAAACAATAAAATACTTAAGAATTTTTTTCTGATGGCACAATTTTTTCGCTTATATTTGTTCAGGACACTAAAAAGAATATTCACACAAAAAATGTGCCCATTTTGAGCTTTATTTAGTGATTTATACTAAATTGTCTGATTTCATGCATCATTATGCATAAATTAGCATAATTTAGCATAAATGATTATTTCTTTTTTATAATTTTACTGTGTGGTACTTTAGATTACATCATGGGCAATATTTGTGCCAATTTTCGTCGTGATCGCGCGTCAACGGCCGAGATCTGGAGGGGGGCCTGGGAGTCGGGCCTGGCTCTACCATCTACCTAAATAGCCCGGCCTAGTAATAGGGTTAATATGAGTGCACATGGTTGTGTGTGTTTGTACATGTGGGCATACATCAGATTCTGTGTTCAAAACTGCTGAAATTGAATAAACACACGTCTAAAAACATATATGTCAGTAATACTGTAAGCATAAACACAGCTGTCCCTTGTTACTGCAAAGTACAGTCAGTGGCTTGAAAAGCTTGTAAAAAGTATATAAGATGAATCCATACTTGTATGGGAGCAGGCTGGCCAATGGCATGAACACATACATTTGGATATGAGTGCATACAGCATGCTTGTAATGTCAATAAAGATCTGCCATTAAACTGAGAGAGACAAACACCAACACAGGGTGCTGTACACTCACTCTTCTTTCCATTTCCACACATGTTTGACAAACTGCTCCCTGCCCAAGTCCTGCCTGGTGACCCTTTTTTCATGCTGTAGATGTCTCTCTACCACAACCTGAGTGGCAATCCCTGCATGGTCACAGCCTGGCAGCCAGAGTGTGGGGTCACCTCTCATTCTGTGCCTGCAAGACAGAAGTACACCTCGTTGTAGCTTTTCTTGGCATCATTTCAGTCATCCCTATAATCTCCACCAGTAATATCAACTTTGCATCATTGATATAATCACCACCAGTCTCTATAAAAGTTATTATGATTTTTTTTTTCTCTCTCTCTGTCCTTTAGAGGACAATGAAAAAAAAAACAAAAAACCAAAACAAAACAAACATACATACTTTGCAAACAAATATCAGCTGCTCTCATTTGAATGAATTGGCTTCTGCCCTCGGGGAGAATGCATAGTGGCATCATGTGTTAGGTATAGACGTAAGGTTAGAACAGTGAAAAAAACATGAAAACTTCATATTGAAGCCTATGAAGATCCCTATACAAGTGTAGGTTACTATGCAAGCAACATTAGAGTCTGGATGGAGGGCAAAGTGGGAAACACTTCACATTTTAGTCAACTTCCTGGCACTTGGTTGTCATAACTTACACATTGTCTTGTAGCACTTACATTTCCACTCATAAGTGTGTGGACTTTGCTTTATATCTGAGAAAACTTTTCCTGTTTGTTATACTATCCCTGAGTGCCTGAGTCTCATTGACTTACCATCTGACAAGGCTGTCTTGAATAGTTGCAGTGAGGGTGTGGCCAAGGTGTAGAACTCCAGTAACATTGGGTGGGGGAAGACATACCACAAAGGGTGTCTTGTTGACACCCCTTGTCTGGTTCTCTCTGGTCTAAAGGTTTCAGGGTAAAAAATAAATAAATTCAACAGAAGGTGATGAGATAGGAAACCCTTTGTGCTGCTTTTTCAACTGATATTGCATTTGACTCTCAAGAGTTTCAAATTTAATGTATTTGGCCTCACAGATTAAGATTGAATTCTTCAGTCAAAAAAAAAAAAGCATGGGCCCCTGATTAATATCAGAAAACAAAATCATAAAGAAAACAGAGCTAGGTAAACCAAAATCACAATGACAACATTAAAAGCTTTCATCTTAGGATTTATTTTCTCCAATCAGTCACTGAATTTGTGTTCACTGAATTTGTGTTCACTGCTTCGACCTCTGGATTATTTTGACACTGATGCAAAAAAAAAAAATAAAAAATTGACTAGGAGAGTTTTTCTATAAGAGGGATCACTTATCTGTACTTCTGATGTGTACAACTGAACTGGACTCAATTCTTACCTGATATTCTGGTGTAAAAAAGCCCATCTGTTCCCACCAGTCATACCAACATGCCTCTACATATGTGGGACTGTATGCAGCAGGGAGTGGAGCTGTTACATCTGCAAAGCAGTATTATTGCACACTATTACTGGTCAATTAAATCGATAGATGGATAGATAGATAGATAGATAGATAGATAGATAGATAGATAGATACAAATGTAGATAGATAGATAGATACAGATAGATTAATTCAAAGACCTCCCTTCAACATGACTACGCAGTAAACTACAAATATGACTCTGTTGTGTTTTCTCTTCAAATACTTAATTAAAAATCAAAGGGCGAAACTAACAAGTTTGAATATCACAGGCCAACTCTATTCCTAGACAATACCTCGAATGCGGCTGAAAAGGCATTTTGAGAATAATTAGAAATGTGCAATATTTCAAATATACGATATTTCAAGAAACATTTTTAATGCCTCCGGTGACACCTTGTGGTGGAAGCATAAAAACTGAACACATCTGCTCACTGCTTTGTACATGAAATAATATCTTTGTATTCAAATATATAAAATGAAGTCCACTGTAAACATAATTTTCTCTCAGCAAGACCCATAGGCAGCAGAGGTCAGTTCCAAGTTATCCAATATCAAAACACTAATGAAATACATGTAAAAACATTTTCAAAAGTTGATAGATTTTACAATAAGGCCTGCTACAAGCTGTACCTCCCATCATTTAGAAATAATATTTCTAAATAACGGAGGTAGCGGGCCTTATTGTATTATAATGTCACTTATCTGAATAGATAATAAAAGCACCGTCAATCATCCCCAGATATCTACAATGCAAATAAAACCCCTGACATAACCCTTACTCTAGCACAGCCTTGCCAGTGGCTGCATATTGTGTTTTGACCAGGAAATCAAATGTTCCATCAATGTTCAAATTATCAGGAAAAACTTGAGCTCCTGTTAGCCAGTACAACAACAATGGCCCACAGTCAAGTTTGTAATGGTGCATTTAGACAGGTACTATCAATCTGCCACAGATAACTCCATGGATAAACTCTTTGATACCTTTTGTATGTGATAACTTTGATTCTGATATGTAATCCAAAATGAAAAAACAAACCTTTCTTTTCTCCCTGCTTGGTTGGTAAATCATAGGTGATGACATCCTTGGCTCTCCCACTCTTCCTACTGGCTGCTTCTCTCCTCCTGCGAGTCTGATCTGATTCTATCTCTCCATCATCCTCTGTCCTCCGGATGGCATCCAGACGTTCTTTCCTCCTTCGTTGCTTCTCTGCCTTGGCCCTTGACCAATTCCCTCCAAGGGATGACCCAGATGAATTGATGGTAGTATCATCTTTGTTGTCCACAAAAGAAGGCCCTTCTGACTTGCAGCCTGATGCCGTGCAGTGGAGCCCTCTTAACCTCAAGATGGAGGAGCGCAGCCGGTGCAAAACACTGCCACTCTTGAGTGGGATGTACCAATGCTTGAGTGCGTTGGTCAGCGACATCTTGCAGCATCAAGAGGTACCCATTTCTGAAAGTTATACAGCACATGAATGTAATCTGAAAAGTAAGACATTTCAAGATCTAATTCACTTTCAATATTATTTTTCATAACATTTTAGCCTCTTTGATGATCAATGTACATGGTAATCAAGGCATTACTGCCAGTATTAAAAAAAATTGTGTTAAGAAAGGCTTTGAAATTGTTCTTCTGTATAAATTTCTTTTCAGTTTGTGGATAAAAATTTGTTTGAATGTGTGCCAATCATTCCTTATCTTTTTAGTCTATTCTTTCAACAATTCATTCAAAAATATAACTTACCTGTTTTTGTTTTATGGTCATTTTTTTTTTTTTTGCTAGAAAAACCATACAAAGAGTAAAGAACACAAGCAATCAGTACGATAGTCACATTGATTCTTGGAGACTGATCAAATTTACATATTATACAAAACCTAAAAAGAGTGTAGCTATCCAATTAGTCAAAACATGACATTTAGGGCCAAAAGTTCCATCACACACTGTTGCTGTCAGCTGTGCAATTTTGTTCAAGCAAAAATGGATAGCGCACGTTTCATTGCATGGCTCTAATGTCACAATAAACAAACATTTGCCACACGTACTCAACAATTGCAAATGCGCTTACAAGCACATATTTTGTCACTCATAGACTTCAAACATTCAGCTTCACAAAATGTACTACGTACACGTACACGGCTACGGCCAATTGTGACTGTGCAGCTACTCATTCTCCTTTCACAGAAAATGGCTGCCATTTCTGTGCTAAATTCAAGAATTTGTGTGGACCACTTCTATTGATGTCGAACTCCAAGGTGTCACATAAAACAACTAATGTATGGTCTATAAACTTACTCATGTATTGGAGCAAGATTTTGCACTTTGTGAAAGATGAGGCACACTACAGTGTATAACTCGGCTTTGGTTTGGGTAAAATCTTGTACCACCACTAGCCCAGAGCTACCAAGTCTCACGCATTCTGCGCGAGACTCAAGCATTTAAATGATTTAGGGGCCATCTCACGATCTCACGCATGACACCCATTTTTCTCACGCATCAGGCGAAGTCTGCAACTTGGGCCTATAATAATAAGCATAGCTCAAAAGATCAATTCAAAGTGATTAATAGTTGCAAATGAAGGTATATTTCCCTTTTGTCTTTCAAAATAAGTAAAAAATAGTCACTCAAGTATGCACCTGATCGCACCAAAGAGCTAAAAATTGAAAAAGCTCCCTACCGTGGGAGGCCACAGGGGGAAAAAAACCCTCCCACACCCTCGCTCGCGCGCACATTAACATGCCGCGATGCCGAGTCATGAAGATCTCACTCATAAAATTTTTTTGAACTTGGCATCCCTGCTAGCCTGACCAGACCGCTGTGCAAAGCACGTCGCGAAGCGACAGCAGCTGCGTGTAGTTAGTACCACCACACACTCATAACTATTCCATATTGGCATATGCTGGAGCCCAATGCAGTACCATACCAGAATTTTATCTTTGAACGCTTATCCCTAACATTTGATGATTTGTCATTTAAATTAATTTTAAACAACAAAAAAATTTATATCATCCTCTCTACTGTACACAGGGGCGGATCCAGGAATTCTGTAAAGGGGGGCGTGACTAATATTTCTGGTGCCACTTCCGGGTTTCATTGCAGTTTTTTTCTTTTTATTTTCTTTGTTTTTAACGAAAATTAAAGGGGGGCGTGCGCCGGTTGCGCCCCCCTTTGGATCTGCCACTGATACAGACAAAACACACATTTTAATGATTTAAACACCTGACCTGATTTATTTGAAAGAGCGTTACTATGAAATACTGGAAATACCCACCATCATGGGTGTTAACTCATCCTCATTCAATATAAAATCAGGGAAATTAATCGATGTCCTGCCGTTTTTTGCACGACTAACACTTTTTTAAATAGATGGGACTAGCCTGTATAAGTAGACACACATACTGGTAGGCTATTCGTACTCCGCGCGGCCGCGGCCTGTAGTGCAGTTTAACGCCAGCGCGCGCCAGTGCAGTGCTTGTGGTAAATTAAATGCGATGAACACAGGCCCAACAACTGAAAAACAATGTACGGTAAATCATTCAAAAGAATTCAATTTTTCGTGTCTGCCAAACTGTTACCTGTTTTTCTCTATAAAATTCGCAAGTGAAGACGGTCAACATGTCCACCGAGAATATCTAAATACCAAGTTTGGCAAGTACAGTCACTTTTTACACTGTTGTTACTGACTAGTAATACTGTACTACTCAGCGAACTCTCACACGTGAGTGAGCTAGAGGTCACATGATCAAAATATAGTCATGTGACATATAAGCAGTAATGTTCGCCCATAGAGATGTACGTTCGCCTCACCTCCCCCTAGCTCGCGCGCCGACTAGCGCCTCCCGACAGCGACCGACTGTGACCGCAAGCTTACACACGTGCAGCGCCCACTTTACTGGCACAAAAAAAGGAAGTGACGGCTGAAACAACAGGTGACTTCAAGTCGGTCGCGTCGGCTGCCATCCGGAGTGAAAGGCGATGTCGAAGTCGATGATGAGTGCTCAAAAACCCGAGGATGAACGACCGCCGAAGAGGGCAAAACAGTCCCTGCATTCAGACGTGGCAACAGATAATACAACTGCATCAAATTTTCGCCATGTGAAAATAAATCATTTTCATCTTGATATAAGAGTCGACTTTTCTGAAAAAGTTGTTCACGGGAAAGAAGTGATCGACGTGAAATGCTTGCAGCATTGCACGGAAGGTAATGCCATGGAAACGTGTGAAGTAGGCCTAGAACTAGTCTAGAGTTTTGAATTAAGATGGCAAATATTAAAATACAAGTCGTACTCCCTAACTGTTACTGTACTAGCCAGCAAGCCCAGGCAGGGAGCGAGGTTTCGTCTCAACTCCTATAATAAACCGTGTGCTAACCGATGCGAACTCCCACAGCACAGTATATAAATTTAAATGTGTTGCCTAAATTATAACAGCTAGACAGAAAGATCGGATCCGTCTGTTCGGAGGAGTATTTTTTTTTTTTTTTTTACGTTATTGGGATCGCTCTCCTCCGTGTAAAGGAGGGGATCCATGAAGCCAGACGCAGTCTCCGCGGAACATATCCCCGACGACCAGATACAGACCGATCTTTCGGTCTAAAATTTGTACAGCTGTCAACAGGTGTTCAAGTAGTGCCCAGGCCAGGTTACTCAATTTCTTCCTGGTGCGGGGTGCTGTACATGTAACTAGTTACATGAGGAACGTGTTGGGGTCGCTGCGCGCTGGTGCGGTTGCTCAACTCCTAAATGCGACCAGCCCACACATAACTCAACTGTGTCTGTGTTAACCCGTTGAGGACGAGTCCTGAGTATACTCGGGCAGGTGTCTATGGGAAATGCGCGTTGTAGCAAAATTAGCCTGTCCTCAACGGGTTAAGGAGCACCCCACGCCAGGTTACTCAACTCCCTGCTCTAACAGCATGGCTAAATTTCAACTTAAATACTAAAAAATGTGTCAATTAGAATAATTGCCAATGACAATGTAAAACAACCCAAAAGACTTTACATGTTTCCACTACCGGTATGTCGTGACATGGGTATCATGTACTGTAGCTGTGTCATGTTAATGGACATATTGACTAGACTTTTTATAGACATCATACCATTCTCTCGAATCTTTGTAGTGCACACTGAGTGAACATTAACAAATTAGAATAAAGTTTACCCTTTAAGGATGGACTGATTTTGCTACAACACGCAAAATTTCCCATAGACACAGTCTGCAGTGCAAGAGTATACTCGGGAATCATCCTCAACAGGTCAACAGTTGATCCCTGGTATAAGAATTGATGGCATGGTTTGATACAGTTCAAAAAAGCTCTTCTAGAATACTACATGTATGATATCGTTCATGCTACTTGGTGCACACCTACAATGTACCTGAGAAGGAAATTGTCAGTTTGCTTGCTATGGAGTATCTGTATGAATGATAGCTTGTTTATCCCATTTCATTTGGATACAGTCATCTTGGACAGCCATGACAACATTCAAATCATCAGTATTGTTGAGAAGGCTGGACAAAATGTCAACCTGGAATATGAACAGAAGGACTTCACAAGATATGGCTCTGCCCTCCACATCAGGAGACAATGCCAGGATGTTGGGGAGGAATTTCAGCTGGAGATTAGCTACAAGGCTGGCAGTGGGCCTGGGATATGCTGGTTAGAACCTGAACAAACAGCTGGTTAGTGAGTTGTCATTTTTTGGTTGAATTCTAGTTAAGCCTACAGCCTGTAGATGTGAATGGCCATCTGCATGTGTGGCTGGTTTCCATATCATCAGTAGGCAACATTCATTTGGAGCAATTATCATAATTCATTCAATTGAAGAATTGTCCCAGTATTCAATTAAAGAATTTTCACAAAATTGTTCACATATTTATATTGTCCCAATATTCAATGGAGGAATTGTTCAATTTTGATATTCAATTGCATCTTTTTAAATAAAACTGATAGCAACTTTGACAGTGTACCCTCATTGCATCACTTGCTGATAACTCTGCTCTAGCACATCCAATTTTGTGTATGATCATGCATTGTATTACTTTCAAGGTTTTATTGAAAGACTATTTTCAAGATTACTTTGGGTGCGTTCATCAACTCTTTTTCTTGGCAGAAACAGGTTTTCCAAACAGCTTTCAAGGAATTTTACGAATTGAAAATCGCAGGGCTGTTTTGAAAGCCCTTTCGGAAAGCCTTTTTGAAAGCCGCAAATTTGTGGCTTTCCAAACAAGTTTCCTAAACAGGTTTTCAGAAACCTGTTTGTAAAAGCCTTTTGAAGTTGATAAACGCAAAGCTGTTTTGAAACGGCTTTGTAGTATTGTACTGCAGTTACGAACAATGCACGCCTTATATGACCTCTTCTCCTCGGGTCGAATTGCGCAATGCAGCTGTGCAGTGACAGGCCAGTTATCGTGTTCGCGAAGAGTTGATAAACGCAACTATTTTGGAAGCCGTTTCTAAACGGCTTTGGAAACGGCTTTGGAAAAGGCTTTGGAAAGGGCTTTGGAAAGCCGTTTCAAACAGGGGAAAGTTGATAAACGCAGCCATTGTGAAAAGTTGATGTTATTGTTTCCTGTCCATAATTCTGTAAAATACATCGGATAGATATTGTGTAATGTGAAATACCTCATATTGATTAATTTCGCAAAATCATTGAAACTAAAAGTACTTATAAATGAATAGAAATCAAACATACAATTTTGAAGGACTATGAGACATATATTGCTCAAACTGCTTTCTAAAAAAAAAAGAAAAAAAAAAACTGGAAAGGGGCTCTAATTGTTACATTGTTGCTCTCCAAGTGGTTTTATACTCGTCACTTTATCATGACATCCATGTGTTTCTCCTTCGCATACATGTATTTTAGTTTACTACCTATGATATTACCTGGTGCTGAATATAGTCTGACTGTTTGTTTCTTTTCTTACAGGGAAAAGAAAGCCTTTCATGTACACCCAAGGGCAAGCAGTACTGAACCGATCTTTCTTCCCTTGCATTGACACCCCAGCTGTCAAATCAACTTACTCTGCCACCGTTCATGTGAGATTTACATTTATCTACCCTTTCCCATACTTTTAGTCTCTACTACAGATATTGTTGTTTTATTCATCACTTGTATTGTTGATATCATGAGCTTATTTTACACTCTTATTATTGACACACGTGTTTGGTAAATTATGACAAAACGGTTCTCGCAGAAATTGTTATTCTTAGAACAGTATTGCAATGTGTGCATCACTTGTGATCAACCCCTGTTATCTTTCAGTGAATGATAACATTGTTTATACAGTCTTAGATATTCCAGTGGTAATCTAGTACTCCTGTCCTTTACTCAAAACCCTTTGTTGTGTCATTGTTCATTTGTATATAACATTCCAAGACTAGTGCAAAACTCTAAATGCAGACCAGTAAGTGAAAATATTGATAAAATTCTTGAATGCCAATCTCAACCTTTCTGCACTAACACTTTTTGTAAGATGTTATAACTGTTTATGTATACCATAGCTATATGTTTATTTTCTGCAAAAACTCTTCGTACTTGAATGACAGTAATTTAAGGAGTACTGTATACGCCATAATTATTTAGCGAGTTTAATTTTTCATTAATTGGTCCTTCCCAACAGTTTTTTACATGGTTAAATTTGCGATGATGGAGTATCATACTGAATGAAGAAATGTATGCATGCACATCACATTCATGTTGGGATCAGAGTTAATATTTTCCCATGAGTAGCACCTGACTCACAAAATTTACAAAAATAAAATCTTGCAAACATTCAGCATATATAATACAGTACATGCCAGTATGAATAATGAATGATAATTATGAATAAAGAATGATGACACATGTAGCATCCCTACTAGCCAGTTCCAGGAGATTTCTAAATCCACTGACCAGTGATAAACTTCTACAGACACCTGCAGGTTTGATGGCAGTAATGAGTGCTAGTAAGAGGGACAAGCCAGCCAGCCCGGGGGATTTCACCTTCCACATGGAGTACCCCATTCCTAGCTACCTGGTGGCCTTAGCTGTTGGTGACCTAGCCTCGGCTGAGATTGGCCCACGTAGCTGTGTCTGGAGTGAACCTTGTATGCTGGTATGTTCTCAGTCTTATTTCTGTATCTTACAAGGATTGCAGTTGTTGAACTCACTGGCCCATGATCCGAACTCAGGTTAAGCTAAACACTACCATGTATTCTGAAGTCATGAAACAGTATCTTTCAAACACATAGTCCAACTAAACCTGACTTGTGTAGACTTTGACTCCAGAATAAGTAGGGACACATGGGATTTCAGTCTCTCTATCAAAGTCAGGATAAGTTAGACACAGTTTTGTTTACTTTTTCAACACATGAAAGATTTGCATATTGAAGTTATGTAGTTTCAAGTTTGCTCATGGTGGTTCTAGAGGTGTCCCCCTTTGGGCTCGGGAAGGCTAAATTTGGGATTGATTTTCACAAGTTCATCTTTAAGTGTAGCAAAAAAAAAAGCTGCTGAAAACTGCTTATATATCCAAAAGTGGCAAGCTATTGGAGTATGTACTGTAGTCTAAAGGGGCCTGAGTTTTCAATCGTAGTAGAATCTTTGTCAGAGGCAAAATGACAAGCAGGCAGGGACAGAAATTATATGTAAGGACTACACACAACAAGAACAGTCAGGGGAGGGCTAGGGACACAGAACAAAGAAAACAAAAGGGGAGGGTTGGAGGTCATGGGCAAGGAGCCCATCAGGTATCCAAGGGAGGGGGAGTAAAGGAGCATAGAAAGACAAAAGGCAGAGGAGGGTCAGTGATGATCCCGAGGACCATGGGGGCAGCCTTTGAAGGATGGGATGAATAGGGAGGTAACATCAAACAAAATGAGGAACAACAGAAGAATAAAGAAAGGAAAAGAGTGAAATGGCAACAGAAAGAGCAGGGGGGGGGGGGAGATGATTAAATTTTGCAAGTGATCCAGGAATTTGTATGAATTTTTATGGATATTTTTGTCTTTTGACAAATAGGGTCAGTGAACTTCAGAGTTCAAGCTGCGCGTATCTGAGGTTTGCATTCACGCACCAAAGTGCATGCTTTGCTCGAGGAGCCGCGCAGCAGGGAGCTGAGATGAGGTAAACCAGTGCTGTATTTAAGAGGCACAAGGGTTCTTGTGGGTGTTCTTGTGGGCAATCATTAATGGGCGATTTTCAGCCCAGCATGCTTATATGGCTGGAAATGATCTGCTTTGCAGAGGACTGTGCTCTCCTAGTGCTTTTCTAGTTTAAATACTACAATAACTGTAGTTATCACCATGATCATCATTATGCATTCTGTATTATGGATGTAGAATAAGCATTAATTCTGAAAATATGAATTGATATTTATCATTGTCAGCATTATTTTATTATTGTTTTATTGCTATCGTCAACTTCATCATCATCACGAAACTGTCTTTTCTAACATCTTTGCTGTCACATCAGCTTTTTTTAAAAATCAAAATATGTGTTTTTAATCAAAAACACATACACTACAGTTGTACATCAGTGTGCACTTTCAGCTGCAGTATTGAAAAGACTTTTCATGTTGATGTGTTCTCCATTGCTTGGTAGGACAAGGCCAAAGCAGAGTTTAATGATGTCGTCGAGGAATACATCAAGACTGGGGAGAAACTATTTGGCGAATACGTGTGGGGGCGCTATGACATTCTTGTCATGCCACCTTCATTCCCATTTGGTGGAATGGAAAATCCCTGCCTGACCTTTTTGACTCCTTGTATCATCGTGGGTGATAAATCTCTGACGGATGTTGTCATTCATGAAATCGTAAGTTTACTACCTAGCAATCACTTCATCACATTCAGTTGGTGACATGATATTTGCTCCTGTGACAAATTGCTCCTGTCTTATTTTCTCCAAGGACTTAGGGTTAGGGTTGTGATAAGGTTTTAGGTGTGATACAGTTTTGATGTGAAGATTAGGATTTGGGTTAGCGTTATGTTTGGAAGTAGAATTTTTATGTTTCATTTAGCATGCAGATATTTCATGGAAGCAATTGTCGCAGCAGCAAATGTCATGGAACCCATTCAGGTATCTATTGTGATTTTCAAACTTAGCATTACTTGGTATTAGAGAGAGGATGACAGTTACACTCTGTGGTCCAAGTACAGTTGAACGAATCCGGCCTCCCTTTATCCGGATCTCTCTATTATACGGACGCAATGTCGCCATGATTTTTTTTTTTAATAATTATGGGAGGAAAGGGGGATTCCCAACTCCTTGAGAACTCCTACACAAACACACATGAATTACATATTACTTCCAACATGATTAACATACATTACATCAAATTTCCTTCCAAATTGCTTACCTTCAAACATTTTAACATCCCCAAACATCCCCAAATCATCGCAAGAACATGGACAGATTATGCGCTCGAGTCTTCTCATATCGCATTGCCACATATAGGTCCATACACAGCCGTCGATATGACTAGATAGACATGCATTGTTTCGAGTCATTGGCTGAGCAACGAATGATATTGAACACTCAAAAATTGTTCACACACAGTACACACACAAAGAGAAAGAGGGAGACCATCTAACAATGGCGACCTACAGTCGACTTTGCCGAGCCGTGATGATCGAATTTTGAAGCGTAGTTTCGTCGACTCGTACTGTTTATTTTCAAGATCTACTTGATACATTTCTTGATAATTATTTAGGTAAATCATCCCAAGAATTTATAAAAGAAAATGATTTCATTCTTGCAAACACGAACCTCTATTTTGGGGTCTGTTACTGAGTGTAACAATGAAAAGGTTGCAGTATACACATTACTACATGTGGTACTACAATGGGCTACATCAGTACATGTGTATGTATATGTACATGTATAAAGCATTGAGTCTCCCGTATCCGGCCAAATCCCTTATCCGGATGAGCCCTGGTCCCGACTCATCCGGATACGAGAGGTTCAACTGTATCTACTACCCACTAGCACCCCACTGAAAAGCTGTGCATTGTATTTGCCTGTCTTGGCTATGTGCATTTCACAAGCTCGATAGAAAAGAATCTCCAGTTCTTGTTTTATTTTGATAAATAGAGTACAATGAGTACAATTAATCAACATGTTTAAAGAAAGTTTTATCAAAATGAGACAAAGTATGAGAAAAACTCTTCACTACTAATGATGTGAAACAGAAATAGTTGTCAAATATTTATGAAGAAACCAATGAGGTTGTGAGGTAATAACTTATTCACTCAATCCAATCTGCACATGTAATTGTGACCGTGCACCTCAAAACGAACATAAAGTCGCACACACTAATTTTGCGTGAAGACTGAAAATAAGTGAAATGGGTCAACCTAGCCGAACTTGACTTTTTCATATTTTCTGAAAGACCAGGTCTTCTTTTACATTATGCTAAAATTTGGTATCATAAAATGGGCAGGAAAGTGTGTTTTTTTAGCAGTTTATCTCGAACATTTTTGGTAGAATAGTGTGATTATGTGTGTCTTGAGAATCCCTTTTTCATTTCTGAAAAACCTTGTCCACGCTCTTCACTTTCAACTCTAATAACTTTTGAAAGGATAGGGCTACTGCTTTGAAAGTTGGCATTAATTATGGACAGAATGTGTTAATGAGGCGTCTTTAATTTTAGTTTAATCTGATAATCCCTTCATTGTCGTTACTCTGGTGATTTACTTCCTGTTTTTTGTCCCATTCATCGCACAGCCAGCACGGTTTGGTAAAGATTAAGCGCTTGAATAGACACTGTACTTCAGAGCCTCTTTTCTCAGTTCACACTTTTCCTGAGTTTGTGTTTTCTTTCCAATATTTAGATAGGTTAGGAGAGTCCATTTGATTTGAGTTATACATCATTTTAAAGCTTAAAGTCTACTTTTTCAGAATATGGTCTTAACTAAAAATTCATGTCTGCCGACTTTTTGTTTGTTTTGAGGTGCACAGTCACAATTGGAACCATTGTAAGTTCCCTTACTCACATAGGTTTTGTTAATTTTTCATTATTACAAAAGTTGAATATGCAGAGAAAATTCCCTTTATTTACTCATAAATAGTTGTTCTACAATGATCTGGCTACTCCATCAAATAGATTGTTTTTTTAATGTAATCATGCCAACAGTCACACAGCTGGTTTGGGAACCTGGTGACCAATGCTTCATGGAGTGACTTCTTTCTGAATGAAGGTTTTACCATGTTTGCTCAGCGTTGCATCAGTGACCACATCTTGGGCAAACCTTTGACCTGTATAGAAACTGCCACTGGGAGGGCCCTGCTCAAACAGCAGGTTGAAATAAACGGCGAGGTAAGTTCCTGAGTATAATAATCCATACGGTATACAGCATTCCACCATGCTAGCCTGACTTTTGTTTACTACATGTACCTTGTGCTTCATTTTGAAGCATCACAGCTGTGCTGTAAAACCAAACCAGAAACTTAGCAATAAAAGCATATAAATCAAAAGAGTATAAAGGTACATACATGTATGTACCAACAGCATGGTAGTGCATTTCTTGGTTCACCAAACTGCTGTGATTTCCCGGCATTTTTGGGATGAAATATGATTTTTTTTCTAAGTTTTATGTATTGGTGTCAGCAGAAGTGTTTGCATAGTATTAAATGACACAATTTCTGTTTGCCCATTTAAAATCTTGTACTCTGAATTCATTTCAAAGCCAAATGATGTAGTTATTCCATCACTATGCCTCTACTGTTTGTTTAAAGGGACATCCCCTCAACAAACTGAGGGTTGTCATTGACAAAGGAGTGGACCCTGAAGACACATACAATGAAATCCCATATGAAAAAGGTTTTGCATTCGTCAGCTACCTGGCTAGTCTTGTTGGTGGCAAGGCCAAGTTTGTGGATTTCCTCAAGTTCTACTGTAAGAAGTTCAAGTTCAAGGTTAGTAATGATAACTTGTGATTTATCTTTCTTGCTTTTCCTTTTAATAATGTCACAATATAAACCCTCATCAAAAGTTTACTTTTTAAGTTTTGTAAGCTACATATTGAACTAATTGAGGGAGTTGGTGCAATATAGTGCTAACCCACACAATGGTCATTCTGAGATAATCGCTTCTGAAAGTTTGAAAAAATCCATAAATCAGGTTAATGATTCAAGAAGGCCAATTTTTTGTAACATGAACCATTAAATACTCAAGATTGAATAGTTTAATGATAGAAATTAAAAATAAATAATTTTGGTCAATTCAAGAGTATATTTAGAATCACATTTTGAAAATGTGGCTTAGCACTTTATTGCAGCCAAATCCATCATTAATACATATTCTTTATTCTGTGAAAACTCACAAAATATCAATGCCTCTTCGCTAAAAATGGGAAATTAATGCAAGATTTGAGTTTCCCTCCTTTGTGATGTGAAATTAAAACAAGATATACTTTTTTTTTCTAACAGTCATGTCAGTCTCTAACATGTAATGTACATGTAACATGTAACATGTTTCAGACAAGCACAGAATCATTCATGCACTCTTAAAGACATCTTGAAATAAGGAAATTTTAATTCAACAATTCAAGTCTTAAAAGGACAAAGCGTTCAGTGGCATAAGAGTTACAAAATTTGTCGGGGGGGGGGGGGGGGGTGTTATGTCTCATGGAGGACTGTAGGCCTACATCTTCCTGTACCTGAAAGCAAGGAAAGGGTCGTTCTTCAGCACCATCCGTGTAACGGGAGTTAAGCATTAATGATGATAGTACAGTATCTAGGTCATAAAAAAAAAATCAAGCAAAATGGGATCAATATCATTCCAGACGTGATTATGTCATTTGATAGAGGGAACAAAATACCATATAAAGAACGCATTAAAGCTTTGATCACCACTTGTACTCCAATCCTTCTTTGTATACAGACGCATTAAAAAAATGTTATACTGAGGATAATGTAAAGACCTCAATGAACACCCTCTCCATATTCGTTGTTAAATGCAACAGTGTGAAACTACAGTATACAAGAAAGTTCTTATCACCGAATGAATGACTAACTCTTGATTACAGAACCTCCATCAAAAATTCAAAATGTGGAATCAAAACAATTTTTTTGGAAGTCTGAACACTTGTGAATCACAAGGGATGGCAACTGACAATGTACGTACCTATGAAGTTGGTATCAGGTATATGTTTAAGTACATTTTACCCATATGCATGTTTTCAGACCCCACTTGAATCATAAAAGTTGTTTAGGAACAATAAACATGTTACTATATCAAAACCATGGTTATGATGACAAAATCACACATGACAAGCTGAAAATCCATGCTTTCAATGGTTTCCTCAGTCACAAAAGCCCCGATTAATTTTAAGGAAACTGTCTTTGTTTAAAGCAATCTTGAAAATAAGCATGTGAAAAATAAGAAATTTGCAAAATAATACAGCAAGCCATTTTTCTCTCCAACATCAGGATATCTCTAAATGCATGATAAATACTCGGGTTTAACTCAAGATTCATGTAGAAAAAAAAGCACATACCCAAACATACAGCTATCTGTACATGTTTACTCATGTGAAGGTTTTTTGATCACACTTGGATCAGGATAAAAACATTTAAACATTAAACACTATATACAATAAGCCATTTCAATGTATGGCAAAATCACACATAAAAAAGAATATACCTTGACTCCTTTCAATATGTTTCGTCATTCATTTGACTCCCACTTGATTTCAAGGAGGGTTTCCTTTTCAAAGACATGACCAAATATACAGCTATCAGTGTTTTTTTGTGTGTTTTTTTTTTTTACCCATATGAATGTTTTCAGATTGGATCAGAAAAAAAAAAATCATATAGAGGCAATGCACTTATGAGCCATTTCGATGATAAAGTCCCACATAAGAAATGAAGATTTTTACTTTCGACATGTTTTATCAATCATATTACTACCGATTGGTATCAAACTCAAGATTCATGAAAAAAAAAAAGCACATATCCAAACATACAGCTATCTGTACATGTTTACTTGTGTGAACGTTTTTCGGTTTGTTTTTTTCACACTTGGATCAGGAAAAAAAACCCATTGTAGTAACATTATACACTATATACAGTAAGCCAGTCTAATCTTTTGAACACTGGCGTGACTGTGTAAAAGAATAAAGCAAAGTCATGTCCAACATAGAAGCATCTTGACACATGATAGATGCTGAGGCTAAAGTGTCATAAAGGCTTTAAACAAAACATGTCCAAACATACATTGTACAGCATATTTGTTATAAAAAGGTCAGAAAAGTCATTATTTTCTCTAACATGAACACTTCTGAATGAACGACAAAAGCTAAAGTTGGGATTCAAGAAGGAAGAAACAAAACGTCTCAACATTCAGATATTTGTCATTAAAAAGGTCATTTTCCTCCTCTGGAAGCGATGTTAAAGGCAAATTTCTAATAGTAAGTTGTTCTGAGTTCAAAGGTGAAAAGTTTGTTAACACCTGGCTCCAATAAGGTTTCAGCAAATCCAACACAGTCAGCACTACATTTGTTCTTCTGGGTCAATTTTGGATGTTGTTAACAAGCTGTGGGTCATCTTCTCTATTCTGACCACGCTTCAGTGTTTCATAGAACTTCCTATGAGGACCTGGTACCCATGTCATTAGAGACATAATGTCATCAAGTTTGGGGGCCGGAATGGGGATTTTCGCCTTCCCCTTTGAAGGTGGCATGAAGGGGTCCATAGCACGAACTGGTCTTCCTCTCCTTATGATAGACAAGGTTTCACACTTTTCATTGGCCACGTTGTACGAATAGCACATCCCGAGGATGCCTTTGGCTTTGTCATCAAAGCAGAAGATGGATGCCTTCGAGAGTTCCAGCTTGGTTCCCTCATCTGTTGTGGAGCGCTTAGTGATCTGCTGTTGTAGCATTGACACAGGTTTGAAGTCTTCAGACTGCATCATGTAGACACTAAATGGTCGTGTCTTTCTTGCGCCTCATACAGCATCAGCCCACTGTTTTGGTGAGTAGATCTGCCTGTTTCTCACATGCTTTTTTATGACTCCAAAGTCTCTATCACAGGGCAGGTAGGTGTGTCCCACAATTGGCAAGTGATGTTTGACTGAATTGAACCTTCCAGATCTGACAAGGGCTTCACTCAATGCAACGATGTTCCAGTTCTTGTTTTAACCCTTGCAGTTATCTGAAATTATGTGAAGAGTCTTTATTCGTGGACTGAGGTTTTCCAGATACTTTATGAGGCAGCTTCCAATCTCGTCAGGCCCTCTCTTTGCTATATCTTCAGACCACATGTACATATGACCAGAATTGGCACCACAGTCGTGGATACGCAGGTTGTATGTCCACAGTTTCCGCTTGTAGAACACTGGGCCTACAGTAAGCTTTCATGTTGGCATGGCTTGTTGGAGATCAACTGCAATAACATGGATCTCTTCTGGATTCTCTGATGCTTCATTGGCAAGATGTTTGATTTTACTTTGTACAGCCTCAGCTTGACGTAGGTGAAGTTCTTTCTTCTTCCTCAAGACAGATGACCTCTCCTCATCCTCACATGTCTGCACTTCAGCATCAATTTCATCACACTGTGCGCAAGTGTCAGATGCTGGCAATTTGAACCCAATGTTGTAACCTTCGCAGAAGATCCGACGAAACTTGTCAGGAGATACGAAAGGAATCTGATTTGCCCTACACCAATCCATATAGACATCCCGGTACAGCGTGGACACATTCAAGTCACAGTTGAGATATGTCCTGTTAGGATTTACTTGTCGGCTGTAATGACTCTCGTACTTGGGCAAGTTGTCAATGAATGTGTGTACACCATCGATGTGGACCCGAGAGTAGCGATTTGGCCTGTTATTGTGTTTCCCTTTGTTGTCTTCTTTTACTACTGATCTCCCTTCCTTTATCTCTTGCTGTAAATTAGCCAATCGTCCTCTGTTGCACTGCAGTCCGTGAACCCCAAGAAACATCTTCTTACAAACTTCGATGTCTGTCCCATTGACCTTGACCTTGTACTTGAATGTGAAATTTCTCCGAGATTGCGCTTCTTTTGAATAGCTTCTTGCTTTATTCTTCAACTCTATATTCTGCATCAAGTAAGTGTTCTGTACTGCAAAATCACCCATGTCCCAAAAAGAGTGGAAAAGCTCTTCCCCAGCTTCCTGCAGCTTTCTCCAACATTGTTTTGGACAAGCCCACGGCTCTCCCATCTGTCTCCCTTCAACAACATGATTCTTCATGTTGGTGTATCGTTTTCCTGAATTATGGCAGCGTTTTGTCTTTGCTGGCTTCCACTGATCAACATTTCTGAACCTTTTCCGTTTTTGTCCCCGCCGAACGAGTTCGAGCAGGGGACTATGAAACGGGCTCCGTACGTGTGTGTGTCCGTGTGTCCGTCCGTCCGTCCGTCCGTGTGTCTGTCCGTGTGTGCGTCCGTGTGTGATCAAAATCTTCAATTTGCTACTTCTCTGTCATTTATGAGCCAATTTTGATTCTGTTTGCTTTATATGATAGCACTACATGGGAGCTTTGAAACTTCTACACAGAATTTCAGTCGTGACCTTTGACCTTGACCTTTGACCTATATTGTACATTTTGCTACAAAATGCTACTCCTTCGCCATTTCTAACTCGATTTCGATTCCGTTTGCTTTATGTGATGGCACTAGGTGAGGGCTTCAAAACTTTTACACAGAATTTTGACCTTTGACTTCTTTGACCTTTGACCTTGATTTTTGACCTGTATTGTACATTTTGCTACAAAATGCTACTCCTTCGCCATTTCTTACCCGATTTCGATTCCGTTTGCTTTATGTGATGGCACTAGGTGAGGGCTTCAAAACTTCTACACAGAATTTTGACTTTTGACTTCTTTGACCTTTGACCTTGATTTTTGACCCATATTGTACATTGGCTACAAAATGCTATTCCTTCGCCATTTCTAACCCGATTTTGATTCTGTTTGCTTTATGTGATGGCACTAGGTGAGGGCTTCAAAACTTCTACACAGAATTTTGACCTTTGACTTCTTTGACCTTTGACCTTGATTTTTGACCTGTATTGTACATTTTGCTACAAAATGCTACTCCTTCGCCATTTCTTACCCGATTTCGATTCTGTTTGCTTTATGTGATGGCACTAGGTGAGGGCTTCAAAACTTCTACACAGAATTTTGACCTTTGACTTCTTTGACCTTTGACCTCTTTGACCTTTGACCTTAATTTTTGACCTACATTTTGTTGTACATTTTGCTACAAAATGCTACTCCTTCGCCATTTCTTACCCGATTTCGATTCCGTTTGCTTTATGTGATGGCACTAGGTGAGCACTTCAAAACTTCTACACAGAATTTTGACCTTTGACTTCTTTGACCTTTGACCTTGATTTTTGACCTATATTGTACATTTTGCTACAAAATGCTACTTCCGGCGGGGACATATATTACGCACCGCGTAATTTCTACTTTTCCTTGTTTCTGGGGTTTTAGGGGGCTCGGTTCGTCCTCCCGAGTTGTATTCAAGGCCTCCTGTTAAAGAAAGATAATGTAGCAAAAGCCAGCATGAATAAAGTGCTAACCCACTAATGAAACTTTAAGGTGTTGGTGCAGAATATGGACGCTGGTTAATTATCTTATTGGTCTTAACTCTTAACGTGCCATGGTCGCCGAACGGCGACCTTAGTCCTGACTTGCCATGGTCGCCGATCGGCGACTTAGAAGAGTGAGAAAAGCATTGATCATTTAAGTTCTTGTGGTACCGAAATATGTTACACCAAGAAACTGCCAATGATATGTACTGGTAGCTGATTAGCATAGCCATCGTTTCCACTAAAAATATGAGCATGCTTACATTGGAAAATTTTGAGTAAATACATGATTTTTCAGCTAGATGTATTTTTTTCGCGTCGGGAAAATCCGCAGCGAGAGCACCCTCTGCGAGATGTGTATGGATCAAAAGTCTCATTGGTAAACCACGCGTGTGTATGCTATTGAATCTGCGTGTATTGTCTACGTGGTTCCACTCGCATTGTTCCGCTTGGACGCTGTCCTGCGGGAAGCTGCTTTGATTTTGTCCCTCAAAGAGGGTCAGCTTAGGTTCGTCGGTCAAATCTTTCATCCTTTTGTTTTGGTGAACGTCACTAATCGTCCCCACGCTAGCCTATAAATAATTGTACGCGAACAAAGGCCTGCCGATTTCAATAGAGTACCGTACCCCCCCCCCCCACCCCGCCCGCGGTCCGGTTAGACAAAAGGAGGATTAGTAGGTTCTTCCTTATCAAGTGGACAAAAAACACTCTTGAAGGGCCCGGGACAATCACTTTAGTTTCAAATACAGGATTTGGGACTAAAGGACTCAGATTTGGGAATGTATTACTGAATCAGAAAGAGAAATTGCTAAGACAAAATAAACTGCCAGTATCTTTAAAACCATACAATTCTAGAAGGCAATTTTGTTATCATTTGAAAGAGGAGATGTTGCTCTAAAACTTTCTCACAGAGTCAAGGGAGCGTTCTATTGAAGAAAAAACATGACTGACTCTTTTTTGTTCCTTACTACACAAAAATATATAATAATTTTTTGATGTATCAATTATTTCGTCAATATTTCAGGTTAAGATAGATATTATGGCAAACTGACTACATGACACGAAAGAACAAATATTTCTTGATACATGTTGTGTAGAACTCGATTCAAAACAGTCAATAGTTTCAGAGATATGGTGGTTTTAAATGTCATTGTCAGTCCAGTTTCGAAACGTTCTGACGTTAGGGAAAAACCTCTGGCACGTTAGGGGTTTTGGGCCTGGCACATTAAGAGTTAAGATACAGTGCTAACATTCTTCTAAAGCCAATGGCGATGGTATTTTCCTGGTAAGTTCAGCAAAAATAAAAAACTTACAAAAAATGTCACGATCGATAGATTTAGCATGAAAATAGTGCTAACCCCAACAGTACAAGAATTAACAAGAATTACTCACTAAATGCTTTATTTTTCAGTAATGCTTACCTCATCTTCACTGTCGTAACTATTGGAAGTGTCTGGGTTGTATGACGAGTCAGAATCACTTATTTCCTCTGATAAAAGAGTCTGTTCGCTGTCCTCAGTAACTTCTGTTTCAGACACCCTTCTGTCTGCTGCCATAGGGGTCGCCATCTTGAAAAGTGTGGCTTCGCACTATTTTCCTGCTTAGAAGATGGGATTTTTTTCGGGGCAAAAAGGTGCCTGCATTAAAAAAACCCACTTATTGATTAAATTTCAAGATGACATTTTTATAGATTATAGAGGAGTATTTCAGGATGGTGTAAATGCATGTAACTCATTTTTCACAAAAGTGTGGGTTAGCACTATATTGCACCAACCCCCTCAATTATACACACTACTTTTCAGAATACTTTTCAGAATCATTGCCAAATCTAAACAGGCTTGTGAGTTTCTGGCAACCAAAAGTGACACATTTAATCTGATTCCCCAAAGACAATGCGCATACAATGTACTTAAGTGGATGTGTGCAGGTGGAGATTAGATCTGTAGCTTGGAGTGTATGGTACAAAATGTGTAAATGGCTGTTACCTGAACATAATAAAGGACTATTTTGTTAAAATGGTAATTGTTATAGAAATCCTCTGGTTTTACTGAAGCATCGTTGTGCTTTAACCATAAAGATTTTATTTACTTGCTAACAAAACAAACATAAGAACTAAATTTAGCATTGTTCTGTAAATTACAATTGTGGACATTCCAACATCCACTGAGATTTTCACCCCATATTATACTGTGTCATATCAGTTCCAGTATCTGGTGTGCAGGCATTTTTTTTAAGCATTCAATAGCAGACTGTAGGGCGTCGTATCCCAACAGACTGTTCCTTGGGATCCAGGGTAATTTTTTCAACTCATACATGTACATGGCCTTGCTACCTCATAGTTGCACATGGCTGTACTGTCATCTCTGATTTTATACAGTAAGGTCTATTTTGATTGTAATTTGTATTCAGCATTAGATATTTTGAGTTATATTTCAAATGTTTTAGACAAGCAGAAATATTTCCATTTTCTGTATTTCCTGGACATTGGAATGTCTAGTTGTCACAGAGCCAGACTGTCACGTTGATGAAGAAGTAGATTTTATAGCTTTTTAAAAGATTACGTCTCACTCCTCAGCTATGTACGCATGAGGTGGAAAGTCAGTCTGTGAATGACACCTTTAACCGATTGAGGACGGTTTGATTTTGCTACAACACGCATTTCCCACTGATGCTTGCCCGAGTATACTCAGGACTTGTCCTTAGTGGGTTAATCATTGGGTTTGTATTGCCATAATGGCTTTCTTGGATGTAAGACAATCAAACATTGCTTCATTCTTGACAGAGTGTTGTGGCAGAGGACCTGATAGAAACCTTCCTGGAGTACTATCCAGAACTTGATAAAGAGAACATTGCAGAGAGGCAAGTAACACTCTTTTTGAATTATACATGTATCTATTCTCTTTCTTTGAAATAACTCTGTGTAATGCAGTCACTTTATGATGTAGTTGACAGCTGTGGGTCAGTGGAACCACACTTCCAACACTTACTGTGTTTTCTTTGCCAGTTAGCTCATCAGCAGTTTGCTTTCTTTACCATATGGCAAATATGGCTTGAAATTCACACCAGGGAGGTTAGGCTGTCTCTGTGTGGAGACTTTTTAGGTGCCCAAACCTTTATTTCATCACTGTGGATTAGTTGGGCTGTTAGTATGTCATGCCTGAGTGGGATATCAAACTTCACGATGTTACCCAACAGAATTAATTTCAGCTTAATTTACGATATTCTTTTTCAGAGGAGTAGGCAAAGAAAGTCTTGAAGTCATGTATGGAAAAAAATACATTTGCATTTAAATATTGGAAAGGAATACCGTACCACAATTCTGCATAACAATGTGTTATCAAACTCTTAAACTTCTTTCAGTTGAATATGTCCCAGAAATGTGAATGAAATCTAGGTGTATTTCCATCTAAATATTGGAAAAGAGTACCATGCCATGATTCTGCATTACATTGTAATATCAAAATCTTCAACTTCTTGTAATGATTTAATAAGTCCCACAAATGTGAATAAAATTTAGGTGTATTTTCATTGCTCCTGCCAAGACTATCATTTGTAAAGCTAGAAAGATAAATGTGTTGGTAATGTGACAGGAAACATGTACCATAAGTACACTCTGCATAGTCAACCAATCAATGATATTACTACATTCAAAATCAGTGAGAAAGTGTATTTATTGTTGATTACATAACCATACCAGGCCTGGATTTGAGTTTGATCTGTGGCTGAACGGCACTTCCTGGCCACCGTACCTCCCTGACCTGTCTGAGGGGAAAGTGTTGATGGATCCAGCTGACAGACTGGCAGAGTATTGGATGTCATATCAGGAAAAGGTATTCTTCACAAACCTTTCTGTGACAATCAATCAATAAATAAGCACAAATTTCACACAAATACATGTAGCCATGAACAGGCTTGTAGAGGGTTAAACCTGGGGGATGGGAGGGGGAGATTTCCACACCACTCAACATTTCACGTGTATGATAATTTGTTTGATTTATCTTCCATCTGAGAAGATGGCTGAAAAGCAAACATTCAGCTGCACTAGCTGGTCTTCCATGGGGTCCATTTTGATATGAGCCAGGACCACTTCACCGGGTTAGACACCCTGCTCTTTGTGATGAATAGATTGAGCTTGATCTTTTCTGTGGATGAGTTGTCACTCTCTCATTCAAAGGACCTCCATTTTATGTCTTTTCCGAGTATGTTGCTAGCCTACTAGTTTGCTAATTTATAGACATGAAATATTTTCATGGTGTACCTGTAAATAAATGCTGGCCTGTTGAGGATTAGGTTTTAGTTCTATACAGAAGGGAAGATATTTTGTTCTCAATATAATCAGTTAACCGTCTAATTCATTTTCGTATTTGACTCACAGTCACATTTGCATAATTCTGTCTTGACTCTCTTTGTAGAAGGACCACAATGATGTTCCAACAGACATCTCTGAGTGGCAGACTTATCAGATCTTGCACTTCTTGGATCAACTGGTTGACTCCGACACACCCCTCCCCCAAGAAACTCTCAGGGTGTTAGCCAAGACATATCCCAAGATTTCAGACACTCACAATGCTGAGGTAATGTTATCACTTTTTATCCATCTACTTTCTGACTCTCTCTCTCTCTCTCTCTTCTGTCTCTGAATCTGTCATCAGATGGTGATGCAGCCAGGATTATGGCTATTAAGTAAATCCTGCCAAGTGGTTAAGACTTCACTTCAATATGTGCAAATTTAGTTTCCACTGAAGAAAGCTTGGATAGTTAAAGGCTGCTTTCCTTTGCATACACACACATGACCATCACTGTGAAGGTCTATTATAGTCACTAAATATTGATTACCCTATGTGCATATTTTGAAATATCTAAATTTTCAGCTTTCCAGGAATTAAGATGTCCCTTATTATTTCCACATCCTACCACAGCCATATAAATACTGTAACAAAAAAACAAAAAATATCTTACAACCGTAGACTGTTTGAAGCTCAACGTAGTCAGGCATGCAGGATATAAGGTATTTTGAGACAAGACATCAATTGAGAACACCTCAGTACAGCCACTTTTACAATGATTGGTCTGCAACCAGTTTCGAACTGCAGCATTGTTTTGTTTTGTTATTGTGGGGGGGGGGGGGTGTTGCATGACCAATCACTTGGTATGTTGTGAGCACTTGCAGTTGTCGCAGGTGGTGACATGAGCCTTACAATGTGTAGATGGCTGTGCCTTGTCGCATCTAAACTTTGAACATGCTAAAAATCCAAATTCGACCAGATGCGATTGATTCACTTGCATTAGGTCTGACGACCAATTAGTATGCAATTTTCATAGGAATGTTGCACCACAATGTTGTATGATTTATGTGAGAGTCTGCATGCATGACTCAATATTCGCATTTGGTTGGCTGGAGGTCATGTAACACTCAACACATGCACTAGTGACCTACAGTTGTATAGAGACATGGGATGATCCCATATTTTTCAGCTGAGTCAGTTCATAACAACATTCTGATAAAAACAGTCCACACTACTACAGAATGTAATGTAGATAATTACCATTGAACAATAAAGAAAACTTTCTGAATAGCTTGTCAAATTATTCATTGGTTTGTATTTTCTATGTTTAACTAGATTCGTCTGAGGTGGTGTCAGGTGACCATTCGAAGTGACCTTGTTGAAGACTTGCCCAATGTCAAAGCCTTCCTGGTCAGCCAAGGTAATGTGTCAAAGGTCATTTTTTGTTGGATAAGAACAATAAAGACTTAAAACCCTCGGGAATGTCTGTGAGACCTGAGCCTCTTTGCAGCTCTTGTGATGAATGTGTGACAAAAGTTGCATGAAGCACCTGTAGACAAAGAAAGTGTTATGAGACTAAATTCTTGTGTTGTGGAGGTTTGCATAAAGATAGACATTCATCCGTATACCACACAGATGACTCCACTTTGTAACACCCATTTCACTTGAAAGTTTGTTTATTTGTTTTTTGTTTTTGTTTTATTGAATTTTTATCAGATGGCAAAATTGAGAAGGTCTCTGATCAATCAAATGTTAAATCAAAAGAGATTGTGATGGTGTGGTTTTATGATTGAAATGCAGTTTTAAGATAACATTTGTACATGTGAAAGACAACTTTAGCCAGTGTTTCAGAGGAATATCTTTGAATCGTGTAGTCCTGAATGGGTTAGATAAAGATTATCATATGTGAAGTTAGATAATGTGTACATGTTAATTTAAAAGATGAAATTATTTGGTTGATCATTACTTCAATCAGGAATGGAGGCTTGTTTGACGAAACAATATCTGTAATATATGAGACCAATTCATGTTGAGTGTGATTAGTTGATATTGTCATCTATTATATTCTTCTGTGTACTGTCTACACAGCCCCATTTTTTCCTCCTCGAATCAAATTGGGTTGCGCATACATGACATGTAATGTGATATGTTTTTGATTCTCTGAAATATGTAGGTTTGTTTTTCTGTTTGTTTTTTCTTGGGGGAGGGAAGGACTGCCTTTCAGGTGCAACAGTGTTTATCCACAATAAAATGTAGAGGAAGCAGATCAATTACAGGAAATTCTGTGGGTGTTGCATTCATTGCTTCTCAATTACATCCACAGGGAAGCAGAAATACACTTTGCCGATCTACACAGCACTGATGAAAGGCTCGGATACAATGAAAGCCTTCGCTGTAGAGATGTACGAGGAAACCAAGGATCAACTCCACATCAATGTACGGCAGTATGTCTACAAGATCGTCTTCCCATCCACTTGAAATCAGGTACACAACACTGGCCTATGAGAAAGGATTCAACTTTGTGCTGCAGAGGATTGTGCAAGGATTTTATTTTTCATACAGTAGAGAGACTGATAGCTTAGGACCTGTTTTTGTGTCAAGTTTTTCTCTCTATGGAGCACCTCAGACATTCTGCCCTTAATGTTCTCCTTTGTTTTGTTTTAGAGGATATTAAACATCGTCATGTATAAGTGCTGATTGTATTACATACTTCACCAGTGTTAAAGTGAAACTTCTTTCAAAGTGTGAAAGAAGTTTGGTGTATTATGACAACTAAAGAAATCATATAAGACTTACATCCCTCAAACAGTACTAGATCTGTAACAGCTGACTGACATTGGTAAATGATCCAGAAGGTAAAGACGATGCAGTCCATCTATGACATTCAAAGACTCATTGCACAGATCATGAAATAATGGAGAAAGATTGATTAAAACAACATTGTAATTTTTCAGTTTTATTTGGAGAACTGTATATATTTGTCATTAGTGTATTTGGTCATTCCTTATTGATTGAACATTTTGTGTCTTACAAACCACCTCAGGATACTGTATACACCATATATTTCGCGAGTCTAAATTTTCGCGAATCAGGAATTCCCGACAATTTTGCGAGAGGTTAAATTCGCGATCGTGGAGTCCTGCACTGAACGGAGAAATGTACACGCGTACGTCACATCCACATCGTGATCAGAGTCAATATTTTTATGTGTTTTTTATTTTGCGAATTTAGCACCTGACTCGCGAAATTCGCAAAAATAAAAACCTCGCGAAATATTCGGTGTATACAGTACGTTCTAACGAAGATATCTATGGAATTCAGCAAAAATTCTTTTTGAATGGCTTCTTTACTTATGGCATACACTGCAACTTTTATAAAATATAGTTTAGGAAATATTCCTGCAACTTGCTATTCTCCCCACAATCAATGACTTTATCCACTCACCTTTTAACCTGTTCTGGACAGACTGATTTTGCTGCAACACGCATTTCCCATAGACACCTGCCAGAGTATACTCGGGACTCATCCTCAACAGGTTAAGAATTGCAGTGTGTGCATATGACATTTTTAAATTTCTAGTGTAAGTCCTCAGTTTACACTCATTGTATAATAGCTTCAGTTCGGCATTCAGCATGAGTTAATCCATAAAACAAACCTAAGATCAAAACCTTGACATTTGAAGTTTGGGGTGCATGAAGGAAACATTTGAAGTTTAGGGTGCATGAAGGAATGTTAGAATGTTTAGCCCTCTCAGTGGAATAAGGTTAGTAAACTGAGTATGATTTGTTTGAAGCGGATACAATCAGTCTTTCACCTTTACAACCTCTCTTCCATCACATACTCTATATGCCATATATTTAGTGAAGTCAATTTTTCACAAATCGGTACCTCGTGACAAAGTGGTTAAATTTGCAATAGTGAAGTATAGTAATGAAGGAAAAAATGTATGTGTGTATGTAGCAACTGTGTCAAGATCAGAGTTCATATTTGCATGCGTTATTAAATTCGCGATTAGCACCCATCTGCCAAAATTCATGAAAATACAAATCCTGCCTGAAAATATATGGTATATAGAGTCGTGAGTTTACAGTTGGAGATGTAAAACATAAAATGTATCTACAGTAAACCTCGCATGAGTCGAAGCTCTCGGGACTGACAAAAATGCGTCGACTTAAGTGAAATTCGACTCTCGCGAGAGTCGATTTTTTTTCGACTCACAGTTATGTACATGTATTATAGTACATTTGCATGCATGTGTGTGTGTGTGTGTGTGTGCGTGCGTGTGTGTGTTTGCATTCAAATTTGTCTGTTCTTGAAGATAATGTTCTTATTTTGTTCTAAATTGAACATGGAATTTGTATCAATACTAGTAGAACGTAGTTCTGAGAATGTCTGCGCTAATGTGGCAATGTGCATGTGCTAAGTCTATGGTGCAATATAGGTAGCCATCTCTGTCAACCTACCCTGAGACAAACACTCTCCCAGGCCCATCCTACCTCCATTGAACAAAACTATACAGCCAGCCAGGCACGCACAAACAAAGCTCCGCCCACTTGGCCTGTCACTAAAATATTAAAGCAGCGATTGGTTGACCAAGGAGTTCTGGCTTGACATGGATTAAGTATGGATGTGCTGTGTGTATGGATAAAGTATATGGATCGATGTGCTGTGTGTATACATGTATACATGTGTATGTATTCGACATGCGTGCAGAGCGGTACGGTGAGTGTGCATGCTTACCTGCAGCAGGGAGGTGAGAGAAATCACCACCCTGCCTGCAGCAAGCCAGGGACAGGGTTCTGCGACATGCCGATTTTTTTGTTCTCCTCTAAATGTAATGAGAATGCCAGACAAATCTTCTTCGGCTCAAGTGATGTAAACTACGTGTATTTTGTACAAAAGGGACTGAATGTTTTACTTCGACACAGCCGAAATTCGACTCTCGTACTTCGGCTTATCCAAATATTTCTTAGAGAAAATACATAGGGAAAAATCGGGACTTTATATGTTGCTTCGAGTTAAGTGATTTTCGACTCACTCGACGTCGACTTATCCGAGGTTTACTGTATATATTTTTTTTATTACAGTATAGTAATACCTTTTTAAGTTTGCATGCGCATTTAGAATTGCCATTTTGTGATTTGGGAAGAAATTACAGTTATTGTCTGAAAATGTCTTACCACTTTAATCATTCCTACAGAATATTTGTTGTAGGGTATTTCTTCAAATCATATAGACTACAGGAGTTACAAGTCTCTCTTTGGAAGGCTGCCAGTGCGGGAAATGTTGTGATTGTGACATTTAATGCCTGAATCTGTATATCTGCAGATTATGTGTAGACACTTGTAAGTTTTTAAACAAAAAAAAAATCTGCTGGTGTGATAGAGAGCATTTTTTTTCCTAATGACAGAATTAATGCTGAAGTGAAACCAGTGTTGGAAATTGAATATTGCTCCTCCGAGTTTGTGGTAGGGACTGTGAGACTCCATCTCATGTTTGAATGAAGCAAAGTTTATGCAAAGAGGCAAGGATAAAAATTGTATCCAGTAAGAAAGTGGACATGTTTTGTGTTGCTTGAATTATTCATGTTTCATCCATGGACATGTTTTGCAGAGGAAGAAGGCAAGAAATGTAATGAATGGATTATCATCTTCATCATCATATAGTTGGAATAAGTGTATTGAAATCATTTTTGTTCATAGTAGTAGGTTGTGTTGTGCCTGTTCTACACTAAGTGTGCATTAAAGTTATTTTTTGTAAAGAATGTGAAATATTGTGTGTGCTGTTCGAGGTTTTTGCTTTTTAGGATTTTGATTTTTTTTATTCAGGATAAATCTTAATCTTGGGAGCAAGGGACGATAATCGATACATTTCTCTCATCTATCAGTGTAGTAATTCCTTGTGAGGATATCTCACACCCAGAATTGGAAGTTGTTAACTAAAATTTGCATTGGTTGCATTCATGGTTTTGCATTGTCATAATGTTATCATGTTTTTTAGTCGGTCTTTTTGTATGAATAGCACCAGTGCGCTTAGAAACACCAGTATAAACCGCCATATAGATGCAATGACATGTATTATTATCATTGTCATTAAAATATATCTAAATTCATTTTACTTCAATACATAAGCAAATAGGAACCATATGATGATATGGAGTATACCAGGGTCTTATTTTTGTGTGTGTGTGTTGGTCATTACGATCATTATCAGTCATTAGCTTTCAACAGGGAAATAGAAAATGATATCAATTCCATCTTTTTTTCATCCGCTAGAATTATTAATTGTGCAAACATAACGGGGAAATGAGAAAGTTTATAGTCACAGTTTCACTTATGAACTTTGGAAATGTTTAAGAATAATGTGAATGCACTCATGTACAGTATGTAGTCAACAAAATATTGCCTTAAGTGATTACAAGGAGTTTGTACTTGGGCGTGACTTTGAATTCCTTATTAATCATGTTTGTGAAATCAGATTGATGTAAAATATGGAATGTGAATGCTGGGAATTTTTCTGTGTTTTTTTTTGTTGTTGTTGTTTTACCTATATTTCTATTGTTTGATTTATGTCAGGACCTGCTGGAATAAAATGAGAAGCAATACATTGTAAAAGTCATAACTGTCTCATAAATTCATTTACCAATGATCCTAAATGTAGTCATGTCAACTCTCCATCCTATTACCCTCATCTTAACACCGAAAATCATTTCAACCAAAACTTCTCTCCCATCTTCTCTCACTAAGTCTTCTGACAATGGTGTTGAGAAACAGAAAGAGAAAGATGAAATTCTGTGTCTGAAGTCGTACTGACTATAATTGATGGCTAGATCATCACATGATTGTAACTTTTGGTAATGAATTAAGGACTCATCCAATATGTTAGACAACCACACTGAATGCATGGCTAGCATAGAATTAGAATTCACCGGACATTGAGTTTAGAAGTGGAAGAACATGTTTGTGTTCTTCCATTCTTCTCACGAGGTCTAAGTGAAAGTATCGGTTTCTCATCAGTGTGTATGTGAGTGTGTGCGTTTGTGTGTTTAAATTGCTTTTTGTTTCTTTTCTCAGTCATACTTTGTAATCCTATCATCAAATGTGACTGGTGCTCAGCAGAAACTCATGAAGTAGGTTCAAGTGGGTGCGTATGTGTGTGTATGTGTTGAATTGTAGTACATGCACATCTACTTCTTGTAATGTGCACATGTTTCTTTTGATTTAGTTGTATTGCATATTAGTGTGTGTTTATCTATTGACGTGCATGCAATGTGAAGATATAAGATCCAAGAAGGGCATGTGCGCATAATGCATTTGACATATAAGATATCTCGGTTGACATTGAATAATTGAACGCAAGCCATTTGTACATTCTGAACGCAGTATAGAAGAAAGAATTAAAAGTCCAGTGCTACTGGCATGTTTACACACACAGTCACACACACACACACACACACACACACACACACCCTCAAACAAACACACACACTCACTCACGCAATATCTCTTCAAGCTCACATTTCTTCGTGTAGTTCGTTGCGTTTGAATTGTTAGAGGCATCATGACATTTAACCATTAATAAACCCCGCCCTGTCTCTCCCTACACAGTGTATCTGACATCCTTGGATAGGGGGCGCCACTATCAGCCTGCATGCTAGCTACCTGTCTTGATTGTCAACATCGAGCTTTAAAAAGATCTGCGACGCGAACGCTAATGTAACGTTTATTAGGGAGGGGCGATTGATAGATTGATTGATTGATATTATAAAAAAAGAAAAAACTTACAACAGCAACGACGACTGGATATCCCATATTCAGAAATGCCAACATGGCATCGCTGGTCTTCCATGGGGTCAGAACGTCAAAACTGAAAATACAATGTAGATATGGAATTATGAAATAGGGCCTACATAAGTTGAACAAATGAAAATATGAAGTACATAATTATATGAGAGAGGAAAAAGCATCACATATTACAATGCAGATAGCAAGAGAAAAGGGGAAATAATAAGCAAATAATCAACGTTGGTGAAGGTGATGGGACAAACGATCACTTCCGAGGCGATCTGGATGTAGCTATCTTTCCGAAGCGCAGCTGAGGAAAGATAGCGTACACATTCAGATCGCCGAGGAAGTGATAGTTTGTCTCATTGCCTGAAACTAAAAGTTGATTATTTGTTTTATATTCCACATCTAGGGTCCTAGAAATTCCCATTTTATTCCACATCTGAAACCTTTTTAGCTGTCTTTAGATATCCTTAGGGCTTAGGCTACGTGTGCGCGTAGATGACAAAACAATGAAGTTGCTGCGCGCACCGCGAGGCACCGAAGTGAAAGTACGTTGCACTGTGTACTATCAAGTGACCTGGGTCACATGATAGTCCACAGTGCAACGCACTTTTATTTCGCGCGTACTCATCTTGCGTTAGGACTATGTGGACTGTGTGGAGATCAGCGAAACAAAAGGGACTATCACATAGAGTGTAACGGAACTTTTCTTCTCAGGTGATATGATGGGTAAAACTACGCTTCATCACGTGATCAGTTCTGGACCAATCCTATTGCAACATTCTTAGTATGTGGAATATAATAAAGCATAACTTGTATTATATTCCACATACTAAGAATGTTGCAATAGGATTGGTCCAGAGCTGATCACGTGATGAAACGTAGTTTTGCCCATCACATCACCTGAGAATTAAAGTTCGTTACACTCTATGTTGATAGTCCCTTTTGTTTCGCTGATCTCCACACAGTCCACACAGTCCTAACGCAAGATGAGTACGCGCGAAATAAAAGTGCGTTGCACTGTGGACTATCATGTGACCTAGGTCACTTGATAGTACACAGTGCAACGCACTTTCATTTCGGTGCCGCGCGGTGCGCGCAGCAAATTCATTGTTTTGTCATCTACGCGCACACGTAGCCTAAGCCCTAAGGATATCTAAAGACAACTAAAACAGTTTCAGATGTGGAATAAAATGGGAATTTCTAGGACCCTAGATGGGGAATATAAAGCAAATAATCAACTTTTAGTTTCAGGCAATGAGACAAATTATCACTTCCTCGGCGATCTGAGTGTGTACGCTATCTTTCCTCAGCTGCGCTTCGGAAAGATAGCTACATCCAGATCGCCTCGGAAGTGATAGATTGTCCCATCACCTTCACCAACGTTGATTATTTGCTTAACAACCTGTTTTAATTTAGATAATACAATTCCTTGTCATCAACAAATAAAGATTAAATCAACGGGGCAGCAACCTTAAAACATAGATTTAAATGAATGAACACTAGGGAAAATCTTTACATCCATGGGAAGGTCATTATATTCCTTAGCATTTCTATATTTAAATGATTTCTTTAAATATTCAGTTCTTGGTTTTGGTAGTCTTAATCTTTGTCTAAAACGAGAGGGATGAGAATGAGTTACAAATTCAAATTAATTTCTTAGATAAAAAGGGGTTAAGTTATTTATTATTTTAAACATAAAAGTAAGAGAATGATGATATCTTCTTTGGTCAAGAAGTTGCCAAATATTTATGGCGTTGTGCATCTCGAGAATAGAAATATGAGAGTCAAGTTGTAGTCCTAGTATAATTCGACCAGTCCTATTCTGTATTTTTTTTTATCGAGCTGTTTCTTGGGAATGGTTTTCTGCACATGCGCAAGACAGTTGTTTCCATTGTCCACCCCCCCCCCCCCCCGAGACTGTGTCGTCGCTGCAGCGTTGACGCGTACAAGCAGATCTAAAGCTCTACAGACTATAAACCACCAATATAGGCATAGTTCACTGCTTGAGACTTTTTGAAATAGATGGCTTTATGATAAACACTGAAATGTGATCATAACCAAGCATCAGGCAGATATGCTAAATGAAGATTTGATTTTGCAGAACACGTAGAAGTTATAATTAGGCGTATTTTCGTGAATCAATGCGACTCTCGCATGAGTTCACTATCTTCCTAAGTGTTCCCTATGCAGTACATCCAACCCATCACTGGCACACTTTTCATCACGTGACCAGATATGGAGACGCTGGTTTTGTCCTCCTCCATGGAGTCTCTGAGTTTACTTTCCAATCCCCCAGCCCAGAGGGAAATCTCCCTCTTCCGAGGAATACTCGCAATATAGGATCACGAATAATAACAATGTGTCAAGGGTGTAGCGCTTCATGTTATTCTCGGGATGCACAAAAGCTTCATTCGAATTGCGTACGTGTTGGAATCGACGAAGAGACGACTCCATTTCAAACCACACCGCCTTAATTCATAACTCAATTGGATCAACCGACAAGGAAACCTGGAAACGAGGACCGTACCGAGAAATTGAACATATTTGGTTTCTTGCCAAGGAAACATTGGTTTGACAGTAGTTGACATGTATAGTGAACACAAGTTAATCGTGTTTTCGTATACAAAGTGTACATTTTCCCAGCGTCGGCCTAAACTGGGCGAATGAAAATGTGCTCACCTGAAAGTATTCATGTTGATAGACGAGTAGGCCAGATACCCTAACATTATTTTATTAGCAATGTTTGATGAAGCGCATAGATTTCTGTTTATTTGGGGGTTTTTTTACTCTGTGGTCTAATGGTTGATAACATAATGCCACAAAATATTGTACTTTGAATACACAAAAGGTAATACAATACAAAGCAAACAGACGTTCATGAAGGTGAGCACGTTTACACGTAGACCTATCACAGCTAGTTGCGGTTTCACAAATATGAAACAATCCAGGTCCCACTCTCATCTTCACTCTTCGTATGTGATAAGTATGTACTGTATCCAATATCCGCTGAGCTGCAGCAGCCAATAAGCGGATGTGCGTCTACCTCTCTTCCTTGAATTTATAAACAAACAATAGCAGGCTTGCTTTAAGCGGAATGCCAAAGCGATATGCCATTTTTACGCTTGATCTAAACGCGAGACTAATCGCCCTTGCCAGGCGCAATACGTAAGATTTCTTCCTTCAAGGTGAGCAGCTGCTACCTCAGTACTCATTCAGACTTCCAGGGAATCATTCTGACTATAATGATGGACATGTATAGAGGGCGGCCTTCTCAAACATGACGCAAATAAAGACTTCAGAGCATGGGGGCATTAATGTATTATGTATGTAGGTCTGTGAATATGTTGAAGTCATCGTCGAAAATATTCGAGATGGGCGTACCTGAAAATAATATATCATGAGTTATGACGAAAAGTTCCCGTCTCCCGTTGCCTATGGTAACTCAAGTTTTTCTCCCTCCCTTCTAGGCTAGCTGATAATCCACATGAAATCGATTTCCTTTCCTACTGTCTGTCTTGATGATACGCATTATTTTGCACAAAATCGAGGGAATGCCATTACAATTCCTCTTGTGTCGTTGGAGTTTGCTCTAATACGTCTGAATTCTATGCGTAACTCCATATACCGAAGAGTTGCCATGGTAACCGTGAAACAGGTTCACCGGCGTAGCAATAAGAATATGCAATAATGATTATACGTAAAATGTTTTACTGGTATAAAATTAGATGAAGGTGTGAATGAATTCACTTTTTTTTTTTGGGGGGGGGGTTGCTTTATTCACCCAAATATCTTATCTCAAGTCAGGGGGTCCTACTTTTTCTCAAAATAGTTTTGGATCTGGTTTAGATTTTAAGAATGTTCTCAAGCCGACTCCCTAGAGACTAGGCAACCATCACGTTTTAGAAAGCCGGATCTATTTTTAGTCTTCTCCACATGGCACGTATAGTCAGCTTATTTTAATTGGATAAGAACGAAGAATTAGGGCACGAACCATTTTATCAAACAGAAAGGAAATAAATTGATTCGTCTGGCATTGTCAAATCTGGCTTAACTTTATCAAAACAAGACTATTTCTTTATGCCTCGGCCACGAAGTGTCACCGCAGGAATTATGTTTTCGGGTTGTATGTCTTTCCGTCTATCCGTCCTTCTGTCCGTATTCGATTTTGTGGACAGCGTATCTTAAAGGGACTGTACAGTACTGGTTGAGGTGAGGGTTTAGGTTTTTAACATTTTTGGTAAGATAATGAGAAACCTCTTATGAAATATGAAAGAGCATGTAGTTTCGAGAAGGAATCAACATTTATTTGATGAAAATTGGCCTTGAAATGGCTGAGATATCCAAAAAAGCGATCCTCATAAGATTGACAGGCCACGACTTTTATTAGGATCTCTTTCTTTTACCTTGTTTTTGTTATATCTCAGTCATTTCAAAACCGATTTTCATCAAATAAACTTTTGATTCCCATTAGAATCGTATGCTCTTTAACATTTCAGTGAGTGGTTTCTAAATATCTCGCAAAACGTTACAAGCTGAATCCTCACCTCAACCAGTACTGTACAGTCCCTTTAAGCACCTTTTGATGTATACCCAAATGCAACTTGGAATAATGTATGTATGAGTGAATGAAGCGTGTGCCTATCATTTTGTGAGCGCACATGCTCAAGTTCAAAAGTCATAGGTCAAGGTCGAATACTACATTTTAACTATTTCCTCCTAAATCTCTACAATTCCTGGAGGTATTTTCTTGCTAGGGCAGGTCAAAATGATATAATTACATTATTTTCTCCATACAGAGATTTAGCTAATATATACATGACTGAATGTATAGGCCTACACTTAATTAAACTTGTGTCATTCACTGCATAATGATTTTGTAAGGAAATATTTAGGGAATGAGGTCAAAGGTCAAGAGAAAATGGTAAAATGTCACTACTTTTGTCCATATTTTGAAAATGCCTCACAGTGATATCTTAAAAATCAGTGTATAGATGAATCCGACTTCAGAGCACTGTAACTTATGGCGGTTATAACGGGGGGGGGGGGGTGGGGGTGGGGTGGGGGGCTTCCAAAGAAGTACATATGCACTTTCAATGGGTTATGCAATGAGCCAATTGCGTTGCTATGTCAGTGCATAAATTGTATTTTGTTAGACACATTTGAATCCCCCAGTTAAAAATTACCATAAAAACAGTACCCAAACCGAACCGACAGTGATTGTTTCCCAGTCATATTGTCTAAGTGCATTGGCAAGATGTTCTCTACTGGGAGAAATGCGAAATAGCGGGAGCGTACCAGTCTCCGCCTATATGACCTAGCGACATATCTAGTTTTTGTCTACCTTAACATCATTCTCTTTACTTAGTTGTGGAATCCGCATATGTTTGACGATCAAATTAAGCGAGTATTTTGACCTTTTGTTTACATTTGAAAATATGAAACTCTTTTGCATGTATTCGTAATTTTTTTATTCACACGCTTTAATTGAATGAACAAAATGATTTCCCTGTACGGCTGTAGGTCAGTCCAGGTTCGACCATGCCTCCTCTATTCTTAATATTCCTTCAAGATAAACGTCACTCCAATAAACTGACACTTCTAAATCGATCAGCTATCAGACATTGATTTAGTAGTTGCATCACAATAGGACGTGAAATTAGATAATTGTGCAATCTTAAAAGCTTTGCGAATTTTAACTAAACAATGATATTAACAGCACACCTGCAAGTTGTTGTGTATTGAAAGAGTAAATAGATGGGGCCCATTAAGAATAAACAACAACAACAACAACAACAATGATAATAAAGATAACAATAACAATCCCCAGGCATACTGATTAGATGATTAGCTCATTATGTTTACGTGAGGTGTCAAGTCCCAGAAAGATGTAAAGAAGGAAAGAAAATTTGTACGAATGCCAGATAAGTAACCATTATGTTTGCTTGCTCTATAATTAAGATGGCAAAATCAGAGAGGTGTCGGTGTGGGTCTAGAAATAGGCAGTCGAGATGACATCACCGTTACGTCACACATGGAGCTCACACACGCTTTTGTTTTGAATAGATATCGAGTAGCCAACATACACTCGATAAAATACATTTTGAAGCGCCATTTCAGCAACCGAGCGGGCGTATGGTGAGGTATACCGCTCCGCATTAATGGTTTTTTTTTTTTCCTTCCAAATTTGATGTAAATCGAAATCATGTATCACCGGTAATACTATACGCTCATTACACTAGAGGCCAGAGATATTTCCAGCTGTCGTTCCAATTCTATTGAAGTACTTATAGTTATGTAGCATGTATCACTAATGGTACTTTCCGCTCATCACACTAGAGACCCGTCGGCATATCCAACTGTCATTACAGTTCTTAATAGTCCAAATCTATAGTGACAGCTGAATGTGACTGCGGACCTCTAAAAATCACTGGTACATTACTCGCTATGATCTGCGAACTGCATGCTTTAGCCTTATGGCATTGGCTCAAAGTATCACTGATTATACATTGAACTAAAAAACTTCATTAGAATTGTAATGACAGGTGAATATTTCTAAGGGCCTCTAGTGCAATGAGCGTAAAGTATTACCGGTGATACACTTTGCTGAGTGCTTCACTCAAGCTGTAACGAGAGCTGGATATTCCTATACGAGCCTGTAGTGTAATGCGCTCAAAGTATTACCGGTGATACATTTTCCTGAGTAAGTACCTATTTCATGTGAACTGAGATGAACTGCTGATTTAGTCTAGTGAGACAAGCTCAAAGTATCACCGCTGATCCATGCTCTAAGTACTTTGGTCAAACCGAGATGACAGTTTGATATTTTTACAAGTCTTTAGATATCACCTATAAATGTGACCCTACATCACAAAACAAACAAAAAGTCACCGGACATGGATTGTCAGTTAAGGGCAGATTCTGAAAGAATTTTAAGCTTTAAAATGATGCATAACTCATTTAAAATGGACTCTCCTATACTACCTATCTAAATATTGGAAAGAAAGCACACACTCCGGAAAAGTGTGAACTGAGAAAAGAGGCTCTGAAGTACAGGGTCTATTCAAGCACTAAATCTTTACCAAACCGCACCAGCTGTGCGATGAATGGGACCCCCCTCCCCCCCCCAAAAAAAAAAACAAAAAAACAAACTACAACAACAACAACAACAACAACAACAACAAACAAACAAACAAACAAACAAAAACCCAAAACAAAAACAAAAAAAAGCAAAAAAAAAAAAACCGGGACATAAACCTCCGGAGCAACAACATTCAAGGGATTATCAGATTAAGCTGAAATTAAGCACGCTTTATTAACACATTCTGTCTATAACGCCAACTTTCAAAGCAGTAGCATCATCTTTTCTAAAGTTACTAGAGTTAAAAGTGAAGAGTGTTTACAGGGTTTTTAAGAAATTGAAAAGGAGACTCATTTTAAAAGACATACCTAATTGCAGTATAATTCTACAAAAAGAAAAGTGTTCGAGGAAAACTTCTGAAAATGCAATTTCTTGTTCGTTTTATGATAACAAACTTTGGCATAATGTATTATAGAAGAAGACTTGCTCTTTCAGAAAAAAAAAAGAAAACTCAAGATTGGGTAGGTTGACCTATTTCACCTATTTTCAGTCCTCACACAAAATCAATGTGTGCGACTTTTTGTTGCTTTTGTGATGCACGGTCACATTTGTTACTCCTTGGTATACCTGGTACTTCGTATTTCAGTCGATTTGTAATGACAGTTTGATATGCCGACGGGCCTCTAGTGTGATGAGCGCAAAGTACCATCAGTGTTACATGTTACGTACGGAGAGCTATAGTCTAACTCGCCTGACAGCTGAATGTGACTCCTGGCCATTCAAAATCGCTGGTACATTACTAGCCATAAACGGTAAAGTTTGCTTATGTCTTATGACATTGTCTCAGAGTATCACCGGTGATACATTCAGCTAAGTACTGCAGTAGAATTGTAATGACAGATGGATAATATATCTGGGCCCCTAGTGTAATGAGCGCAAAGTATTACCGGTGATACATTTTACTGAGTACATCACTCGAGCTGTAATGACAGCTGGATATTCCTACGGCCTGGCCTCTTGTGATTTGCGCTCAGAGTTTTACCGGTGATTAATTTTCCTGAGTAGACCTACTTCATGCGAACTGAGATGATATAATACGGGCCTCTAGATACGTTACTAAGTACTAGTCTACTGAGGTGACCTCAAGGTATTCATCTTGATACACTTTACTTAGAACTTCGGTCAAACTGTTGTAACAGCTAGATATGTCTACGGAGCTCTAGACATAACTTTGGGGTTACTAGTGATAGACTCTGATCTGATACTTTAGTCTAACACAACCTCATCGTCATTCATGCTCTGAGTACTTTGGTCAAACTGGGCCTCTCTATAGTGTAATGAACGCAAAATATTACCTGTGATACATTTTACTGAGTAATACATTCGAGCTGTAATGGCAGCTGGATATTCCTACCTGGCCTCTCGTGTTATGCGCTCAAAGCATTGCTGGTGAAAAAGTAATAATCATTTTAAGCACTTTGAAATCGCATTGTGATAATTCAAATTTTCATCCAGCGTTTTAAGGCAACCACGTACGTTCGGGATCTATGCAATTCTATTCAATATACTTACTTCATTTTAATCGTATTCTTCACTTTTAGTTTGAATATTCATTCGACCTGTCAAGGCTAAGGTGTAAATTTGTACTTGCCTCCCTTTTCCGATGCTTACGTTTTGCTCTTTTAGCATTCCCTCGGGATTGCCTCTTTTCCTCCATCCCACGAAGGAGAGGTATAAATGTCTCATGCATCTAACATGCCTGAGGAGCTGGTTAGGCAACTGGATATATACTAACATAGTCCTTTGTTATGTCGGTCTCCCTGTGTATATATCTTTCTATCTTTCTCTTCTCTGTTATCTCTCTCTTCTCTCCTGGCTTTAATGTCTCTCTTTCGCCCTTTTCCTCTTCTATCCCTCACTTCGTCCCTCTACAGCTCACTCCCTTACCTATCACTTCAGGCAATCTTATCTGCTCCCACGTTTCTCTTTTATCATTATTTTATTCATTCCTTCTCTCTAAATCCTTAATTAAAGAGGTATGCTCGTACCGGTTTAATGTTTTATGTCCCGATCGCTGTAAGGTTGAATTACACACTGTTTGTTCGAGGTCACGTCGAAATGTCATATGCATTAAGATTGAATTATTGACGAACTGTGGTCATGGTGGTAGTTCGCTCGAAGAACGAATAATCAAATTTGTTACACTAGATTTATTACTACGACAACATTTTGTCAAATCCATAAAATGAGCAGACAGAATGGTGGTATGTATGAAATGTATGTCTCCCCTGCTGACTCACATGAACATTAGTACATAATTGTATACTAGTAGTCAATTCATTTCAAGATGTAATTATAAGATAATACGAAAAGATGAAAGTAGAACAAATCCTCTTGAGGTTAATTGTTTCTTAACAAAACAAAAAAAAGGTGAAAGAATGCAGTGATACGAAATAGAGTATCCAACTAAAATAAGTCGAATAATCCTGACATTCGAATCAGTTTGATTTGTTATGTTCTTAGAGGTGACGTTACCTGCATGGTACTCTGTGTGCATGAATGTGTTGCATCAATATTTTCAGCTGACAGGGAAAGACATACTGTAGTCCAAGACAATCTGTAGAATATATCTGTAATACCTAGTCTTCAACAAATCTCAGAAACCAAAAAAGGAGATAACATTAATGAGATGCTGCGAGCAACGAAATAATATTTCTTCTTCCATTGATGTTTGAGTCAAGTCTGGGTTCACTTCAAACTTATGTAACCGTTCGATATATAGATTATTGTCGGGTTTTTTCCGCATTTCATTCGTCATGTTGCCTCATTTCTTTGAATTTTTTTGACGGACATTTGTTCAGTATTCATAAAATTACAGCATGCTTTCAGGCATGTTCAGGCAAAAATATAAACTCCATTAGCTTCTAACAATCTTTATAGCTGACGTTACTCAAGCCGCAAATTTGTATTCGTGTTGTTTTTGTAATTCATTATTCCAAATGCGAAAGGTCCAGAGTCGCACATGGGGGATGGGGGGGGGGGGTAGGTTGCGGAGTTGCACCCCTCCCATCGAATCCAAAACATACAAAGAAGCAAACGATCAGCCACTTTTTTTCTTGTTAAATGTGACATATCTTTTAAATTTCAATGTCTCCATGGTGACTCTAACGTACAATAAGTTTCCATAGAACTTAATGCAGTATCCGAAATGAGCCCCAGTTAGAAATTTATGATATTTTGACATAATAACATTTTCGTCTGATTAATTCAAGCCATGTATCTATATAGGCTTTTTTCAATTTAAGTTTTTTTTTTTGTAAAAGGAATCTATGAAATCGAATATAAATCATATAATAATTGATCTGATTTATTGATGCTCCAAATCCTCTCTGTGGAAAGCTCAACGCGTAAAATAGAATCACAGATCGAAGAGAAGGTTAGAAGAAGTACAAAAAAAAATACAAGAAACATAAATAATCAAAAGCATACATTAAAACAGTGACTTTTTAGATCACTTTTGAAATAGTTGTGTCCTTCTTGTTGTCAAGATCAAAAATGGTAACTATCGCATACTTTCACACCACACAGGCGCTTACCTTACACCAATACATTTATAATCAGAATTTGCACTAAATCTTGCACACACTTAAATTATTCTCACCAGCATTCAATGACGAAAATAACTTTATCTAAACCACCAACCCCAACATTAACTTGCACACACTCATGAACAACAAGACATCAGTTATCATCTGTACAAACAACTTGTTGCCTTTTCCAGTCGTTTCCCTCCTATATAATGAACGGGAGATGTTCGTTATTCCGAAGGTTCGTTATTCTGAAAATGAAAGGAAATTCGTGAATCCAAAAATGGAAAAAAGTGTGTATACTAACGAACTTTCGGAATAACAAGCCTTCGGAATATCTAGCTGTAACCTCAAAGTCCGACATATAGCAATATAGATGCATTGTTCATCTTGATTATGGGGGGGGGGGGGGGAGGGGGACATTATGATAATGATGATTATGCTAATACAGACATTTATAACGCGCAACATATCCACTCAAAGGTGCTCAAGGCGCTCACAATTAATGTTCATAACCAAATACACACACACATGTGTGTGTGGGGTTTTTTTTTTTGGGGGGGGGGGCTAGGGGGTATGTGTAGAAATCGGGGAAAAATCGGAAAAAATCTCAGCACCCTTATTCCATCTTTAATAGACTCTTCCGGTCTAATGGGGGGGGGGGGAGAAGGGTTGACCATTGACAGCAGCTCCGACCCCCCACCCCCCACCCCCACCCCCCTCCTTTAGAAACGTCCCGCCACCCTGCATACATATACACTGATACATGTAATAGCTCCTTGATATAACATATCACTTTGCCACTTACATCTAACCCCCTCCCCCCATGTTTAATGAGTAGACCCGCATCTAGCGCCACTCTTAATCCCGCTTGCACTATTATAAGGCAGATGGTTCCCTATAATTATGTTACAAAGCAATGTTATTTCATTATGGTCTCACTTATAATCGCCACTCACCATACATCGATCTCCTTATACACAGTAACTAAAATATCAAACTCACCATCATTTATCCAAATTCAGGGATAAAGCCACCAGTAACAAGCGGAAGTAACTCCCCTCTCCCTGTAATAAGCTTGTCAGCAGCTGAGTTTATAGCAAGTAACTGTGAGAGTGGCATAACGTGAAAAATGCAAATAATAAAAACATGAGCGCAACGAGGGGAGGAGTGAAAAATGACAGTCTGTTCTGAAATCTGGAAACTAGCAGACGATTTTCCATGTTATTGTTTGATTTCTGTCTAACAACTGCCTGTGCGTAATATTATTGTCATACGGCCAGAGACGGTCCTATTGGAGCGGGTTTATGTGAGGCGTCTTATTATCTCTTGCACCCACGCGAACAGCTGCAGGCACGAAGGAGTGACGTAAGGGTGTGTGTGTGTTTTTTTTTTTATCTGCACCTCCAAGCGTTAGGTCTTGTATTTTTTTTCTTTTTACTTTTCACATAATCTTTAGCACTTGGTATTTCCTTGCCTTTTTTTCTGCAGGAAATGGTGACAGAAAATAAGAAAATAATGGCACTCAAGTTCGATTTATATAATGCGACACAGGAATTCCATTCAACTTTCAGTTTTTATTCGCTCGATGAGAGATAATTATGTAAGCCCAGCCTAACCATCCTGGAACTATATTTGATAGTCCCTCTTTCTCTAATTACAATTTCATTTTTCCTCTGTTATGACTTTTCAAAATTTTAAGCATGATTAGATCATAGGATCTAAATGTGCTTAGTTATTAGTGGTTCTATTCGGTGGCAGTATAATTATGTTCTTGTCTGTATTTTGACAGATGACAGATGTTAAAAATCGTGTGGCTTGTATATCTTATAAAAACTTAGAAGGTTATCATAAAGACAACAATGCTTTGACAGGCGTGATTGTGAATTCTAGTTAGTTTGTGTGCGTGCTCGACAGCATCTTTCGCTTTCTTTTTGCCTTTTTTATTTTGTGTGGAGGGGGTGGGGAGATAACTATGTATTACAACAGACATTCCGATCAAGTGTATGTAATTCAATTTTGATATATTTCATGAAAAAGTCATAATGTACAGAACGTTCCATTCAACGTGATTTAAAAGTTCAGAATGTTGATGTTTTCATGGAAATTGGCAAATACGTCGTCATCTAGGGCAGATGACACGGTGTTATTAGATTACCCTGCCTTAGATTGGGAGCTACCTTGTCACGGATGGATGGATGCTAAGAACAGACGGAGAGGGTGGGGGGAGAGGAGGGAGGGGACAATAGGTCGAGGTGTGTGTGTGTGTGTGTGTGTGTGTGTGTGTGTGTGTGTGTGTGTGCGTGTGTGTGTGTGTGTGTGTGTGTGTGTGTGCGTTTGTGTAAGTGTGTGTGTACAGGTAAACGTAGAGGTACCAGGGTTAGGAACTTAGGAGGGGCAGCTGCAGAAACCGGGGGAGGGGGGGGGGGGAATTGGGGAAGTTCGGTCTGTGTGTAATAACGACGATCCTATTATGATAGCAATTCTATTTCGCTGTACAATATTGCATTTTCATATCAGTTGTTATCAGTTAAACAAAATAAGATGTCCTGTGATTTTATCATGAACCTTAAACTCTTACTGATACTGTGTGAAAAAAAAGTGCACAGGGAGGAAATATGTAATTTTTGTTAATTGTGTCCAAATGATGCGAATTTCGTTATGTTGTACAGAAATAGCATACATCTTCGATTACTGCCCTTATATTTGTTATTGGATCGAAATATATACATCCAATTGAAAAAAGGTGTGTGTGTGTGTGTGTGTGTGTGTGTGTGTGTGTGTGTGTGTGTTTGTGTGTGTGTGTGTGTGTGTGTGTGTGTGTATGTGTGTGTGTGTCCAATTAAGGAATGGAACGGGGGAGGTTGGCATGGTGTCATGTAAAGCTTGTTTAGTTCGAATTTAGAGAGGATTGATTGTATCATATTGTGTTTTTATGTGGGAAAGCTGATAAAAAGAATCGATACATGCATACAGACTGATGTTTTAAAAAAGAAAGGAGAAAGAGAGGAGAAATGTACATGGATGTAAGTTTGTTTGTTTGTATGCGCCTGATGGAGCGAGGGGGAGAGGTATAGAGAGACAGTCTATAGACAGATGGCAGGAGAGAAAGAGAGAGAGAGAGAGAGAGAGAAAAGAAGAATTCGAGAGATACAGTCAAAAGGTGTGTGTGAGGTACACACACGCTGTCTCACGCACACGCACACTTTTCATCGTAGAGCTAGAAACGCTTTCATTTTTAACTCAGCAGGATCACACGACAGTCGTACTCATAGCCGCTCACAGTTATACGTACTCGAACACACATGCATACACACACGGAGACACACACACATACACACATGCATATGCACACTTTTCACTGAACTCCATGCGCCTGGATCGCACGTGTCCACGAGTGCATACCCCGGGAAGACGAGTTTGCTATATCAACTCCGAATATTGATGCCAAATACACTTCTCGCGCTTCTGGCATCGGAGCAAGAGTAGGGCGATGTTTGTGGAAGAATTAGGGAAAAGACGCAGGACGCTGTGTCGGGTACAATTTATCATCCCCTTCACATCATGCTGACTTTTCTGTCACTTAGTCTTGGATCCTTTCAGCCGTGCTACCGTCAAAGGAAAGTACTTTATCTACTTATCGCTTCCTGAGCATTGTCTGGTCCGCTTTAAAGCAAAGCTACCGAGTACTAAGAGGAAAAAAATCAATCATGAAGAAATGACACAGTTGAACTCTAACATCCGAGATGGGAATTTAAAAGTGGTGAGCTGTCGTTCACTGCGACACCTGCTGTTTGTGGGCTCGTCATACACTCGTTGAATAATTGTGTGTCATAACATTATCATCCACAAGACAGGTCTGTTAACACCAAGCCCAATCATCGAGACGGTATGTGGTTAACCAGACAGACTGAGGATGTCATTCCCAAGATGGGAAGGCCACTTCTACCAACTGTAAGTGTGATCATAAAAACATCTTTAAGAAATATTTGACTTGTGTACCGGATCTATTATCAATCGAAGTCATGATAACCGCATACCTGAACAATGATTAAGGGAAACAAATCGTTTATTTCAACTGAGAAAAAGAAGTGTTTGTATACTTCTGTGAAGGGCGTCATGTATACGCAAATGTAAACAAACACGAAAGAGTTCCTTCATACTGTAAACTGAGATGGATGTGTGGTTGAATGATCTTGTTTACACTGGTCTCAATTACTCTCTAAAAAAAATCGAGTGAAAATTTTCACTCTAAAAAGAGTGAATACAAAAAAAAGTGAATTTCGAGTGAAATTGGAGTGAATTTTGAGTGAAAATGCTCATTTTCACTCATTTTGGAGTGACATCAGGGATCACTCGAAGATTTTGGAGTGATCCCTGACGTCACTCCAAAATGAGTGAAAATGAACATTCTCACTCAAAATTCACTCTAATTTCACTCGAAATTCACTCTTTTTTGTATTCACTCTTTTTAGAGTGAATATTTTCACTCGATTTTTTTTAGAGAGTAGGGTGACATGTTCCAACAAACTAAAAAAAAAAAATAAGTGCATTGTGCGATTTTCCATCGTTATCAACGAATTTTGCATTACAGCTCGTGAAAAGAAAAGCATTTTGTGACATTTTCCGCGTCGACCCTCGACAAGCAAAGAAGGAATTAGGCCTGATGCTCACACACCGGCATTAATGGAAATATGATGGTGATTACAAATGACTCTCGCCTCCAATGATTTAGACTCGCCTTGTCGTCTATCTCTCACCGCTCGTTGGCATTCTATTATACAGGCGTAGTCATGCATTATTAACCACACCATTGAACCCATCCAAAACTTGATCACCAGTGAATGACCACGTGATCACGACTAGATGAGTTCGTAGTCATAATTATGTTACCAATATGGGTGACATAGTAGAACACTGGAAAACAGCAGTAGAGAACAATATTCCAAGGGGCTTAATGTAAGTTTTCCCCGTCCAATTTCGTGATTAATTTATTCACTATATTTTGAAAAAGTGTTTTCAATTTTACCCCGGATACTCTGAAATATGCGTATAATGCTCGTAAGTAGCGACTTTTGTCGAAAAATTTTGTAACATGTTCATTTAAATTTGTCAGTCACAGGAGATGAGCAACATCAGGTTTTATATTTTGGCATTCAGTTGTCATTTCAAAGCACAAAATAATAATCGTCTCCCAGACATACGGTATTATGTGGTAATCGCCTTTAATCGAATCGTTTATTAATCACACTAATGTCGCTACACATAGAGACAACATTCCTTTCACAGCAATCATCCACTCACTCCGTGTCCACTCCACCGACTCACGGAAATTAATAAAGATCTGGTTCACTCTCCATTATATATAGAAGCCCATAATACTGAGAGCTTGACGAATGTTCATGACAAATTATAACAAACTGGCAAAATATGAATTACGTTTTGAACGAATGAAATCAGACTGAAAAGGGAAAAAAAGAGAATGAAGTGGTGGCAAAGATGGGTGGTAAATCTTTATTGTTGATGTAATACTAACATGCACAAATTACTGTATAATCGGATCTCTGCACTATTTCTTTCTTTCTGTATCATTGCAGTCCAAACACTGTATCCCTTGATCTGTATATAGACTGTCAACAATGATGGTCAAGTCCTTTCATTCTCCTGCTGAGATCTAGCTATTTACACCGAGATTTGGTTTCGGCATGGCTATAAATACGATTCGAATCACATCCTTTTAACTGCTATGCATGCACATGTCTGGCCATGTTAATACACGTATTAGCGGAGATTGTGTCTTTCCCTTTAATTTTCATTCGTCTCTCAGCTACCAGTCAGCCAAAAGTATGTCAAATAATAGAAATAAATCTATTTATGCTAAATTAAGGCAGCTATGTGGCATGTGAGCTGTGAAACGTGAATTCGTGTTTCAGTTTTTTGCCAGGTCAGTACTACTTTGTCTGTACGCTTTACCGGAAGTAGCTGGACTCGTACGGTCTTTCCTGTATCTAGTCCTAGCGTAATATTTTCTTAGCATCGAGTCTCTGAATATTAGATAAGACTTTACACGTAGACGATACATTAATGTAGCCTGCTGGCCAAGCTAATCAAACATCTTTCATAAATATATATCTTTTTTATCATGCTATGAATTGATCATCTCATCATTTTAAGATGGGAATGAGGTAACTTACGTGAAAATCTTGATGAGAACAGTATACAAGTTCTTAAACAACAACATCATCGCAGTGTTGATGTAAACGATTATTCATTTATGTCCATCATGGGTATGATCCTCTTAAACGAGAACATTTTGTTCAGAAATACTACAACATGAAAAAATAGTACTTTCTCCGTCACTATGGTTACTTGTGTGTTAACAGTTTATAGATCGACAGTCATCACATAATGTAAGACTAAGAACCGACCGAGTTGGGTAAGGGTTTGAGCATTATTGTTCAGCAATATTCCCTTTAGGTTGTTCATAGATGTAGAACAGCTACTATATGAATGGTCATTGCAATCTCTTCCGCTGAGCTCTGCCTGATGAGCGGGGGGGGGGGGGGGGGGGGGGCATGTCTATTACTTGTGTACTTTCGTCCATGCATCTTTTATGATGGGGATATTTTGGTAATGGAAATTGACTCTGTGCGCGTGACACCGGAACAATGGAGCTACATCTCCCAAGGTTAAGTTCATTAAACTCAAATATGACGGGACTCGATCGTTTGATGTAATTCGCTTTCCCTGATAATACTTCATGCACGTGTACCTTTTTAATAATATGATCATTTGTTTACAACTTTCCTTTTTTTTTTGGGGGGGGGGTGTTCTTGTTTTAATACTGATTAGCAGGTATAGGGTCCTGCACCTAAACTCATGATACCAAAATGGTCAAAAAGAAGGAAATAACGGTAGCCGAAGACACAAAGGAGTGATGTCTCGTCTATAGGTCATCACCCTCATGCACATTGATTATAGTCCTTTATGGATTGACATGCTTGTCTAAAGTGTGTCTGAAATTCTCCAGGAATTATTAAAGTCGCACTCGAACTTATTGCCATAATCACCAGCATGTTCTCGTCTTTCAAAAAGCTGTACATATATAAGAGATGAAGAGAACAGCAGAGATTTTTTTCCTTTGGATGGAATGACCTAAACAAGTCCATAAAAGTAACAATATGCTTTCTGATCTAGTATCGGTCTTTCCTGTGAACATGGAATACAAGGCCTATAAAAGATTGTTTCCCATCTTCATAGTTACTTGTACGTCTTACACAGGGCATGTTGTGCAATGTAACTTATTTATGTCCGGACGATTGTCACTGTTTAGATTGACCATTCATGACACAAATTGGTACAGACCATTACTATGTATATGTATATAGACTGACCATTCGTCATAATAATCGGTGCAGTGTATTTTGATCAATTCACGGCTGTGTGAACACATGGAGTTAACTATAAAATGGACATCAACACGATATGGCACACCATGATTTCCTGTTGGATAATTTCCTGTGTCCAGAGATTACTAATGTGATCTAATCAATCCCATATCAGTTTCTCCTTGGCCCTTTTACCATCGAAGACTGAATTGTTCTTCACGTGGTATCGGAACTCACGTTAAGCTCGCATTGACACCTACTTGACGATTACAATGTCTAGCAATATTTAAGACGACTTTTCATCGGACAGACAGCAAGAAGATCAATAAACTTGATTGGACCTCCAGGGCACTTCGAACAAAGCGAATCAGACCAAAAGTCTCTCAAACAAATTTGCGAGCCACCTAAAAACTGACTAAACTGCTCGCACTCGCAGGTGTTCCAGTACCTTCTGTGATTAGGTTATGCGTGTTTACTCTTACATTTCTTTTGATTAAAAAAAAAACCAATCGTCATCGTGTAAAGCATAATAGAATTGCATAGCCCCTACTCGGTATACGATACGCAAAGTGAAGTGTAGTTTTTAAATAACTATGCACTTATAGTGCGTGTCTGGCGTTGTATATACGACGAAGATATGTGTTCTAATGGATTCTGAGTTGATACAAAATCTCACTTATACAGTGGATATCTACTTAAGCTGTAGTCGTTCCCTATACAATAAGTATGCAATTTCCTCCCTTTCATGTGATAACTTCCGTGAGATTTTATTGGTACTTGCTATAAGACTCTGACGGGCGATATTTCCACGCAAGTGGCTCAATTTCATACGCCGCGTTGAGACTGCATATTAACAAGAGTATCACTGCTTGAATTATTAATAAAAACGACTAGTAATGCTCTTTACAGCCAACCGAAAGGCCATTATGCACAGATTCTGGTTTCAAAGTGGTCAAGCCACTGTTACAGAACGTCTTTCTATTCTCTCTGTGGTTATATACTTCTCATCGAATGCCATACAGAAAACGCAGAAACCTTGGCAGGCTGAAACTGACAATATTTCGCTACCATCTTTGTACATTTAGCCAAAATCCTTTGAAAATGAGGTGATTAGTTTTCAGACAATACCAGAAAACATAGGGGAGGCTGATATAGCAAAGTTTTTAGATTGACTTGATTTCCATGCATGGTTATTTCAGAGTAACAAATTGAAAATACATGTACATCCTAAACGTCTCAACACAGATAAAGGCATTACTTGCCATTTGCAGATGAAACAAATACCCAGCTTTAGTGCCTCAAAATATGAGCTAGGGATAGAAACAACCAATGTGAAAATTTTAATCATCATAATCAATGTTAAGTATCGTTGAATATACAAAATGTGAACAATACATGTAATAAAATTGTTTCTAGACTAAAGTGTTTACAGTTATGATTTAGAAAGAAAAATGGTGGTATCTCTTTATCATGCTTTAGGCTTTATGGTAGATTATTTATTATGGTAGGATGTTTTCTGATACAAGCGACCTACACATATGCATCAAATGTGATAACTCGAATATTTTTAAATCACTACTCCCAATGGTAAACGATACCTTTAATACTGACCAAGTGCACCAGTTAGTAATTATTTAATTAAAAGTAGTTTATTAAATGATTCCCAATGGTTTTCATAATTGTTTCAGCACCTTAAGATTTGATTTGTGTGTTTGTGATTAGGGTGATTGTAATGATATCTATAATACTGAATCGAGTCATATCTTTTACAGTTAAATCCACGAAGCTGAATTCAAAATCGCCCTTCGAAATCATTTAAATTTGAATACGTGTGGTGATACTCAAACTTAACGTTCTTAAAGTTAATGGAAACAAACACAGCGGTCAAAGTTTCATCAAAACTATAAACTCAGTATCGAATATGAAACTAGTACCCCTAAGTTTAGATTGTCACCTTTTTGTAGAACGGCGATATTGGTCTTTATATCTACATTCTATGTGCAAATTATATGACGTCATCCCAATAAATCATTTAAGTTTTTAATTGATTTCACGTCTAAAAGAGGTAGAGTCGTGAATAGTTTTAAAAAGACATATTAAAACATTACCTCATTGAAGCTGATTTTAGGAGATTGCCAAGGATATAATGCATTGTTTCGTGAAAAAATGTTAAATTTTATGTTTCCATAACTTTCTAATGTTAAATCTAATTTTGCTAAAACTTCTTCAGGTGTCTGTCTTTTTTTTTCAGCCAAATTGAACAATAAGTGGCATTGAACCGAGACAAACGTAGAGAAAAGTAAAGAGGTAGCAATTTAATGCACACCACTCTTAATCAGCATAATGTCTATATCCTAACGTGACTATTGGCACCAGCCTGCAGGGAAACTCACTTCCTGCTTTGGCAACCCGTCCCCAATCCCCGATAAAAATGATAATAAAAAAACCCACGATTTTCATTTCTGTCAGGTATTCAATTGTTATGCCAACTTGATGTAGTATGATTTCTAGCTTCGCGTGTACCAGGCATGTGTTGGCATTACGTTAGTCACATTAGTGCCCTGGACGGTGGAATATTATATGAAGCGTGAACTGCACTCAAAATTTTCCCTTAATGATGTTTTGCAAGTCTGTGTCGCATCCTTTGATTGATGGCTGACTGAGAAATGAAATGCATGTATCGCCTGCAGCATAAATTCATTTCATGCGACATTCGAAAAAGCTCATTATGCGCAAACGTAACCCCCCATAGCTTCCCGACCCCCACCCCACCTCATTCCCCTACCCCTCATCTCCTCCTCCTCCTCCTCCTCCTTCAACTCCAGGAGTTCCTCCTGGAATGCCCACTCTACAACGCATATCAACACACAAAAACACGTGTCTGTATTATTCGGTGGCCGCGTTAGGGTGTCGGACAGGTAGACCATACTACCAATGTGCTAACGCCCCTTTTTTACAGCCTGCACTTTCACGTCACAGGAGTATAATAAATCAGCAGGGAAAACTGATTGGCTTGATTTATTCATATCATAAAGGTTATTCATACAGCCTGTACGCAGTGAGTAACGGTTATCCAGTCCCCTGTGTACGCACCAAACTAACGGCACAAAGACACAGTGATTCTCTCCCTTCCCTTCGTTGTGTTTAATGCGATATCGTACAGTGCAGCCATCATTAGAGATATTGAATGTAGGCAAAGTCAAAAATCTTATCATGTTTTTATCTCACTGCTATAGAGAATTAAATGCTATGGATAACATTCCAAACTTCAAAATGACAGAAGGAGCCTAGTTCATAGAGTAGACTGCCACAACGTATGCAATCCACATCTCTGTTAAAGAATCATCAGTATCTTTCAGATGGCCAACAACATATCTGAGTACATACAAGTGGTTTGAGGTCTGCTTAATATGCTGAATTCAAGATTAAATGCAGCGCGAAAACGTCACTGAATAATGATAAAAAAGAAATCTTCCCCGCTCCATTAACCTTCATCTCTTTTCCACCTTTAATATCTCTCACTCCATAATACCTCTCTCGTAGAAAAGACCCGTTACTTTCAAGCGCTCATAATAATGTGTCTGTGCGTGTGTGTGTGTGTGTATGTGTGTGCGTGTGTGTGTGTGTCTATCCGGTCATGTGTTTTTAAACCTGTCCTTATTTCTGACAGTATGCATAAAATATGACACGAATTTCTCAGAATGATGTTTCAGATGTTATCATCGAAAATCCTCAGGTATGATACTAATTTGTGATCACTAATCATTGATCAATAATCAATTATTACTAATCATTTGACAACAGTACCACAACGTGCAGCTAATCTGTTGGATAATACAAAACAACTCCAAAATGGACAAGGGGGAGAAAAAATGAAGTGGCAAAATCAAAAGAAATAAAGGAAGTGACAAAAGATGAGCTGGAAACAAAAAACAAAAAAATAAACAAGAGATGTTTCGACATTCTGGTGGCAATTCCACGCACGCACACGATTCTGTTGAAATATTTACAATGGCGTGGGTCATTGTAAGTAACGTTGGTCTAATTTATGATGGTCGTACACTGTGGATAGGGTAGCTGCATTACACGATGGTCGAGTAAAATTCGTCACTACAGCAATGGTTCCTTATGCTAAATTCATTGGGATTTTTAAGCTATAACCTAGAAACATTTCAAAGAAATGATGTTGGTTACAAAATAAAGAAAATTATGAATTTTGCTGTCCATCTTGTAGAAAATGGTTACTGATCTAAGCCTTGTCACTATCATTCATGAATGAACGCTGTTAACATTTTATTGTGTCCACATGGTTTTGCGAGAGCAAGTTTCGTGGTGTTTCAGTGAGTGTAGTGGACATAGAAGCATGAGAACCTTAAGCTATATGCCACTTCCAATGATGCACATTACCAAACTAACACACTACACTTGAGCACATTACCAACACACAATGAGAATGAAAATATCTCTTTGGTATAACTCTGAAATCAAGTTTTTGACCTGCAACACACCTATAGGATTGGAAATGTGGTTCAACTATACCTCTCCTGTGCGCCATCAAAAAGACGGGTCACCAGCATCATAGCCATCACTTGGGCTGATCAATCTCCCGCTCTCTGTCCATTACGATATTAACTCCACTCGTGGTAAAAACGTTTTATTCCCACAATGAATACGTAACGACACCATGGCAGCAATATGTGATTACATATACCCTGGAATTTTGTACATTAAATATGCATTGGCCTTTGGGGCAAGCACTAAGTGCTACTGTGTTGTCTTGAGTAAGTAAAGGAGTTCATAATGGTGGAATATCTTATTTTGTGTTTACTTCAAATGCACTGACTGTATCACCGCTTGTAATATCTCTTAAGCACATTCTTGATGCAGTCATAATCTCTTTGTAATATCCACTTCTCCTGTGTTATGAGAAATCCATAGATACACTGGAATTCTACCTGGGATTTCTTAGATATTATTTCATGAGAAGTTTTCTTGAAAACCACTTTTACTGTCACAATAAACTCAAACAGTATGACGTTAACTCTATTCAATACTCTGCATGCCGATGAAATAAAAACAACACATGCAGAACAAACGTACCGCGCACTGCAATTTCACTAATGTTCTTTTGTATCAACTTCAAAAACATTATTTCTGTACCACAAGTTTGGACAAGGCTATGTGTATTGGTAAATCTCTTAAAGGCACTTTTCTATACGGCAATCTGTATTCACCTATACCTGTCATTAGTACTTAATAGGAAAGACACATCTTTCGGAATATAACACAAGAAAATAACTTCCGAATAACTGATTTAACTTGTCATAAATGTCTTAAGTGCTCTGGGTATTTCATAGAATATATTCCGATACCTGAAAGAACCCCTATCCCCAATACGTGCTATCGGTATTAGATAGTAAACTACCGGATGCCAGGCGACTACATACATTTTTTTCTTTGTTCCTTCGAGGTCTACAATAGATGACGGGTGTACTGTATAATCTTTATCAAAATTTCTTGTTGTCTTTTGTTAACACAATGTGAGGATAAAAGATTGAATGTCATGCCAACCAAAAGCTTGTCACACACACACACACACACACACACAAACACACAGACACATATACATATGTGTGAGGAGTCTGAATGCAAAGAGAGATAAATACCTTTTTCATTTCCTTTTAAGTAAGATCATCATCAGATATTTTTGAAGGTACTCATAGAAGTATCATTATTCTTTTTAATTATTTTCTTTGTTTTTCAGCAGATTTAATCTCAGATTTTTATCTAAAAGTGATGAAAAGGAATGTATGAATTTATTTATATCAGCATGTATATAGCTTATACATCGTGTATAAATGTGAACTTGATCGTCCCACAGCAAAGCGTCCAATCAGTGCACCATGTTGAAATTATCATTCAGCGGAGAGTTTAGACAAACCCTGCTGGCGAAATGGTCCACGCTGCCTGATTGTAATTAAATCTCACACCCGCATGGAAGGGGAAACGTTGACCCGTCTCGATAGAGGGAAGTAACGCGCACTTAACTGGATATTCTCAACACCCCCTGACTTGAACAAAAAATACTCAAGCGTCTGAATCTCATGCATGCTGATATCCACTTCACGATAACTCTTCACAAACCCACCCTTTGCCTCAGGCTTTGCCCGACTGAGCAACACCTAGGGTTATGTAATATGTATTGCGTTCGGTTTGGATGAAAAGCACGTTACATGGTGGGACATACACCCTATTGGCTTGATGACGTGGATAAATATCCCAAGCTTTAGAGGCGTTATGACATTGATGGAGCATTACCTTCTATGTTTCCTTGTGCACAAAGCGCAAACAATATGTCAGCATATACGATTTTGGCTATGCAGTTTTGACTGATATATGATTTTAAAATACTGTCTCGTGACGTTGATTATGACTCATTCATGAGGATAGATTTTTCATGTTTTGGTATAAGTCTGGTCAGGGAAATCAGGATGGGTGCTTCAAGGCTGAAATTCATGTGTTTTGCTTGTGTGTTTAGTGACATCAACTTAGCTCGGTCAAGACTTGGCCAGACGTTGCCAGAGGTTTTCATAACAAATCGAAAGTTATTAACTGGCCTATATCTATCTCTAGTTTCTTCCAAATTCACAAGAATGTCAGCTTTAGCAGATGAGTCATACTCATGTCCAACGAGATGCGAAATACAGTGTTTACTCATCTGAATATGATAGGGACGTTTCAGTTTGTTGCTAACATAATGTAATGACGTACTCAATTCATAAAGATTTAGTGAATAATGTAAAAACAAAGTGAAAGAAGAACGAGAGAGAGAGAGAGAGAGAGAGAGAGAGAGACGGACTGAAAGATTGAGAGTGAATTAGATGGGAGCTGGAAAGAAAGGAAGGAAGACAGACAGACAGAAAGAAAGAAAGATGCAGGAAGGAAGAGCAGATTGAACGACAGATCAGAACAGACAAAGAAATAAGAGACAGTCAGAGAGAGAAAGAACAGGAAGGAATGGGTGAGATGAATAGCTGATTGCCACCGGTCAGGTGTATATATTTAGCCTTAATTGCTTGCTTGTGAAATGAATGGTGATGATGTGTTTGAACAATAATTGGTGTATAGCGTGAGCAGGTGGGTAATGCTTCAATTCGCAAGAACTGAGGCATATCGGGCTCTGATTCAATGAATGAAATAATCATGTTTTTGAATAGCTAATAACTTGAATTAATATGCAATAAGGGATAACCAATTGACAACAATTAGTTCGTTGGGAATACATGCAGACAACTCAGAGGGAACAGGGGCTGTTGATGTATGCGGTAAATAAGAGCACAAAGAGTTTAAATATCTTTAGCAATATCAATACAGCCTGAAATTTGCATTATGTAACATACTATAATAACATATAATATGACATAATTATAAAATATAACATAATAATGTATAATATAACATATGACATTCAAAATCACATTCATTCATTATCATCTAAAAAGGAATTATATATGATAAAACGCAATATGCTCTTTTTTTTTGTCTTTGTAGATTCCCACACATACACACACACGTACGCGCGCGCGCTATTCACACTCCAGTCACACTGAAAAGTCACACTTTAAAGATGTCCCAATTATTCAATTCCAGAAATCGTAGTGAGTTAAATAATTTAGCCAAATTTTGTGATGAAGTAATGAAGCTCCACAAGAAATGATTGTCGCTTATGTTATCATTCGTTTGATTTTTTTTTATGTTAAGGGGATAGTACAGTATTGTTGGAGATGAGAATTGGGCTTTTAACTTTTTGCCAGATACCAAGAAAACACTTATGATATAGTACAGAGCATACCATTCTAAGAGGAATTCAAAGTTTATTTGGTGAAAATCGGGTTTGGAATGACTGAAACATCCATTTACAAAGTAAAACAAAGCGATCGTGATAAAGTGTGGGTCCCACACTTTTTTGGATATCTCAGCCATTTCAGAACCAATTTTCATCAAATGAACGTTGAATTCCTCATAGAATTACATGCTCTTTCATATTTTATGAGAGGTTTCTCATTATCTCGCCAAAAAATGTTAGAAACCTGAAATTAGGTCTCAACCAAATCTGTACCTTCCCTTTAATCTGTATTTACAATATTTTGCTTTATGTCATTAAAATTGCTTTTATCTGCGTTATTGTTGCCCTGCTATTTTAACTCTGTTTTGTTTGTCCTGCTTCTCTCTCTCTCTCTCTCTCTCTCTCACTCTTGGATCCTGTACCATTCTGTATATTTTTAGAATAACCTGCAATTGTCTGTATATATGTAATTCATATGTAATAACTCATTTTATCTGTTCAGTACGATGTTTGTTCAAATTTTCTTCAATACCCATACTTTGGGTGATTGTCAAATTGTCATTGTCATTGTCATTGTTATTGTCACTTACATACACCTACACGAATATTTCATATTACCATATCGCCATGTGACATACACACCCATATCACATTCTCAGACAATTCAAAATTAACCGTTCACATTTCTCTCTCTATTTACATTGTCATTTTTTATAATCATGTCCTTATGTATTCATGCTGCCACTAATGAAAATAGCAATTCGGTTCGGATACAATGATGTCTTCAGGTAAACAGCGTCCATGAAATTATGTTTGGATTCTTAGCATCGACTGGCCCGACCGTGACTACGTCGCGACGTGGAAAAGGCTTGTTGTATGTTTTTCCCCCATAGGTTTTCTTTATACAATCATACCCCATAATTCGTTGGAACAATTATATGATTTATGATATATCGTCAAATTTTGTTATGCATTGTAATATAATCAGAAAACAGAAATAAACTGAACTAAAGTGAACTGAACAGGGCTATATCAATCCCTAAATGTAAAATAAAGAGGTGGAACGAAACCTTTACATGACTAGAATACGCAATCACCAGGTTTGACTGTCATTTCATTTCCTTTAATGCCTCCTAAGAACAAGAACAACTGGTTAACACAGTCCATGGTCGAAGCTCTTAGAAGCCCCGCATACAAATTGCTTTACCAAGAATCCGCGAACACGAACATTAATTTTAGACCATTGCAGTGGAATTGAACTCTATATAGGGATACATACAAAGTGATGAATTCCACTTGGAAAGCTATCGTACAGAGACGAAGGTCTTACGTATTAATGAAGATGATAGCAAAAACTTGTTCCTTGCTGAAGGATAAACTTAAAGAAAGCTGATCACAGCAAGAGATGGGGGAAGGAAGGTAGTGGAAGAAATCAAGAGATTAAGAGAAAGAGAGATGGAGAGGGAGAAAAAATAAAGACAGCAAAATAGAGAAACAAAGCAGGAGAAAAAAATATAGACAAAGCAGCACCGAAGCCTGAAAGAAAATTCCAGATGTCCGTTAACAATTCAGAGTTAGTGAACTTACATTTTTGGCCTCATTCTACAGATTTGCAAACAATGAGTGAAACTCGCGCCATCAGGCTGGGGGGGGGGGGGGACCTATCAATATCTAGTAAAATGAAATAACTTTCAGTTTGGTGTTGGGGGGGGGGAAGGAGGGAGAGAGAATTATAAGGGCACAGCATTGTTGGTCTGATAATCATGATGCAATTTATTGTCGAAAGAGAGGGAAAAATGTCATCCGGTTTAAGATGGTGCGTGAACTTTGTTCGTTATGATTTTCAAGTGATAATTACATTGCTTCTATAACAGGAGAAAGAAGACACGCTGCTATCAAACGGTGATGTATTGTTTTACACACTACGATAAGTACATCGTGACGTACACCGGAAAGACGTTGCATGGTAACGGCAGCTTTGTGGATAAGAAATGGGAGAGTTAGTTTCAACAACTACATACCGATTTTTTTTGACCAGAGTGTGCTGAATTAAAAAAAAAAAAAAATCAACAGCACAAAATCGTCCAAAATATAACCTAAATATAGCAATGACTATATCACTGTTCAGATAAAAGTCACTGGATGTCCTTTTGTGTTTCATTAGCAATGTAGTTACTTCCCTCTTTCGTATACTGCTGTCTCCTTTCTTTTTAACAAATTAATCAAATAATCGCACATTTTAAACAAATTATTGTGAGTTTCTATCAGAGCGAATGTTTATATTAATATATGGTAGTTACACTTAAGAAAAAGTCATATTAAAAAAAATGCACATAACGTCGTATAATAAAAAAGTCTTGTGACTCACGAAGTCAAGCATTAAAATATGCCTTCCATACACTGTCTGTGTCTGTCTGTCCATCTGTCAGTCTGTCCCTCATTACGTGCATGAATTCAAGTGTATTCCCATATTACATCATATATGTGTATAGACACACACACAGATATATATATGTATATATATATATATATACATATATACATATATGTATATATATATATACACATATACATATACATATATATATACACATATACATATACATATATATATTATATATATATATATATATATATATATATATATATATATATATACACTCAACAACAAAAAATAAGTTCCCCCCTAGCATTTTTGGATATATCTCAAAAAGTATTTTACCGATTTTCATAATTCAAACGGAAATGCATAGGGAATCCTATTACTCATAACATGAGTGGCAAATCATTGCCACCAGATATCATTATTGGTGTGAAAAAAAAAATGCATTTTATTCCAAAATGCATGTAAACAAAAGTTGCACTTTAGTGATTTGCAATGACTTTTACACAAATAATCAAACAATCACTCATGATTCTGAACATTTAAGCATGGTTTATTGCATATTTCTCTATCTCTTTCTTTTCATGAGCATACAATGAAGTATTCGATAATTGATATGTCCACCATACGCTTCAATGACTAGCCGGCATCTCTTCCTCATAGTTAAGTAAATTTTGTACTTGGCGCTGCTCAATGTTGGCCCATGCTCTCTGCAAGATGCGCCGAAATTCTTGCAGTGAAGTGTCATCTTTCACCTTCTTGCTCACTTTCCGCTTAATGATATCCCAAAGATTCTCTGCTGGATTTTGCAGGCCACTCCATACGTTCGATGCCATTTCCCTCTACAAAGCGATATACAACTTGTGCGCATGATGCAAAATGGCCTTAGGTACATTAATGTGATCAACCAAAATTGGAATTACAAATCACATGGTTTCTACCAACAGTTTCATGATTAAAAGGCTATTGTTTAAAGATTATCCATAACATCTGTTTAATAGGGAAGCACATTGTACCTGAAGAAATTCCTGAGAATTAAACAATTTAAAAAAGGTCATTTGCTAACTTACATAGGAAATGTATATAATATGCTACATCTAGCCTGAAGTGCAACTTTTTTTCCCCATGCATTTTGACATAAAACGCGTTTTTTACACCAATAATGGTATTTGGTGGCAATGATGTGCCTTTCATGTTATGAGTAATGAAATTCCCTATCCATTCCCGTTTGAATAATGAAAATCCGTAAGATACTTTTTGAGATATATCCAAAAATGTTAGGGGGAACTTACTTTTTTTTTTGCTGGGTGTATATATATAATATAATGTTATGAAGAAATAAACCGGTAATGCTTTTTTGCCAATAAAGAATGAGTTTATTCGACTCAAATTTTCAGCGGTCTCCGCCTTCTTCAGGAGTCTTGACAATGACGGTATCAAAACAAAGCAAAACAAAAATTGAACACGGAGAGCGTTTTACTTTGTTTTGATATCGTCATTGTCAAGAATCCTGAAGAAGGCGGAGGCCGCTGAAAATTTGAGTCGAATAAACTCATTATTTTTTGGCAAAAATGCATTACCAGTTTATTTCTTCATTTCTTCGTGGAGCCAATACGTGAATTCTCAACATGTTATATGTAATTATATACATACATGTGTACATCATGTACAAATTGCTCGCATACGTATTGCACGATTACATAATCTACAATTGTACATATGATTATGTATATATATATATATATATATATATATATATATATATATTATATATATATATATATATATATATATATATGAACACAAACAACACACACACACACACACACACACACACACACACACACACACAATAGCATGTGTCCATGGAAACGACCTCAACAGCTGTAGTAATAAGGAACCACATTGTCAAGCCAAGCTCATCTATCAATAGAGTTCATAAAAACAAACTACACCGCACTGATTAATTCAATGAGAAGGAATGTCGTGGAGCTGTATTGTGGACTACTAGCCTACCACAGGAAGGAAACAAGACTCAAAAGACTTCCTTCCTTGATTGATATAGCCCTGAGCACTTTGTCTCCCTGTTAGACAGAGAGAGACAGGCAACGTGTCTGTCAATGTGTCTGCAGAAGAAGATAAAAACTGAAGGTGTTACTGTAATCTGCGTACAGCTGTCTCTGCAACTTTCAAATGACGTTTTGCTAGAAGCTGTTTGTCTTCTTTGAGATTTATTCCTTAACATTTTTCCTGTCTATATAATCGTCTTTACTTTACCAGAGGAGTGATTCCATGAAAAAATATATTTATATTAGATTTAAAGAAGATGAGCGAATCTAACCGTGAAAAACCAACAGCCACCTCAACTGCTAATTCTCTGCAATATCTGTCTCTATGCAAACTTACACGCATAAACCTTAATGCGTTTTTTTTCCGTAGTGAGAGGGGTGAATCAGCCCTTGAGTGATGGTGATAACACGAGCATTCTTATCATTAATAGCCATTGACATTCTCTTATCACTCCCCGTAGTGTATGGATCTAAGAGACATACAAACACGTCATTTATTCTGACCTGGTTAACATAAGTCCGGACGGGTAAGTCGTTTGGGCGATCTTTTAGGATGTGGAGTGGTCAGGGGGGAAAGGGGGCAAGTGGAGGGGAAGAGGAGGAGGGGGAGGGAGGGAGGATGAAAAGGTGGAGGAGGGAAGAGGGGGGTGTGATGATGAGCAGGAGGAGAAGGAGGAGGAAGAGGAGGAGCAGAAAAGGAAGAAAGAGAAGGAGAAAAGACAACAAGTAACATTGTAACGACCGTTCTTGAGACAATACTGTCCTTCGCTGTATATGCATATCTCGCTTCAAGTTTGTTTGTTGTTGTTTTTTAGCTTTCATTTCCATTGGGAAATTCATTTGTCTTCGTCTGTGGTACAGTAGACGCTTCCATTTTTTATTTGATTTGATTTGATTTGATTTATTGGTTTCTGTATTATCATTGAACATGCACATACATGTACATGTGTATATGCATACATAGACATATATAAAGCTGTTCACAGAATATATTTTCTTCATTGCCTTTATGCACCATCACCTCGCAATGCAGTCGGCAATGTAAATGACAAGATCGCAGTTCAGAGTTTGGAAATGACATTGAATCGGGGGCACAGAACACCGTTTAAATAGGATTATGCCGGTATGGGTAACCTATCGCCTAAGTAAAGTCAATTGGATCAGTTGTCTTGGCTCAGTGCAGGTGTAACATACATGTATAACAAGAGTGCCCTAGTGTGATATATTATGGGGAACATTTGAGATGAATATCATAGCAATACTTACTCCCCTCCCTCCGGCATACACATCAACGAATTCAGGAGGGGAAAGAAAATATGTTATACTTAGACTGAGACGTGACCAATTAAAATGTAAAGATAAATGGGCAATTTTCCAACAGCAAAACATAGAAACACATTATCGCTATAGAAAAAAAATACAATGCTCTGATTTGTCTCTAGTGTAAGAACATAACTCTAACACGTATATTACTTAATACTGGTCATGACTGTAAAAGAAAAAAAAATATTTAAATTTTTTTTCAGGAATATAGTGAATTTTATAATAGTTCTAAAATGCAAAAAGCACGAAATGTTTACTTTATGAGGGTACAATGTTGAATTACTGTTAAAAAAAATGAAGAAAGTAACCATTATGTTGAGTTACCAAGTAGTTACCAGTCTCCATTAAACGTAATATCTTTGAGGGATCATATTTGTCGTAACTTGAGAGGCTTTATTATGGAAAATGACAGGAAAAGAATTATTAGAGAACACTTTTCGTAAAATCTATTTCTTTATCTTTAAGTCTAACATGCACTGATTAATTGTTTGGCGTATGATTTAATTATAACTTTGCGAAAAGTATGTTGTGCTCAATTCCACATTAACAGTTTTCTAGTTGTCATACAACCAAACGTTTTATTGGAATAAGTAACGTTTATGAAGACGTATTTTGAAGACATTTATTTATTTATTTTTCTATTTATTTATTCATTTATTTATTTATTTATCCATCTATTTATTTATTTATTCATTTATTTACTCATTTATTCAGTTTTATCTAAAAAGGGAACAGGATAGTCACATTTAGGACCCTCGGGCCTGCTTTTCAAATGAGCCCTGTCACAAATAGCAAATACTGCAAATAAAAATCACATAATACAATAGCAACAAAAAGAGAAAGTAAATGAACAAGTAGAAACAAACAAGATGTGATATCTACATAAATAAAAAGTGATACACAATATATAAATCACGTAACGGATGCTCATATTATAAGTCTGAATGAAAGGGAGAAAGGCCCACTTTACGGCATCAAGCCAAATTGATTTGGTAGCCTTTATTGATATCACAGTCTCTGGTGAAGGGTGAAGTCTCGTTACAATAACGTGGTCAGTGAGTGTGCACAAACAGGAAAATTAGAATGCATCTTTCAGATTGTATTACATCAGGCACACTCGTCTAACTGCACATCTCCACCGTCCGAATAAATGAAGCAATTTATCGCCCAAATGTCCTTCAGTGGTCGAAACTACAATTGAATGAGATGAGTTGAGTAGCGGGCTGAGAGTGAGGATGAAGAGAAGGAGCGAGAGAAGAAGAATAAAGACTGGAAGCTAATTTGAGAAGCTGAAGCATTTTTTTCCCCGACCCATTTCGTCATGGAAGTTGACACTTTTGTCCTCGGGCCTTCGCCATATGTTTGCAAGCAGGCATCTCAATGCATAATTGAGGATATTTGCCCGAAATGGCTGATGTCGTTTGTCAACAAATGACTACTGAGGCAAACATGAATTAACCTGGCCATGCATGAACGTGACAAAGATGTTTTTTTGCATTCACGTTGCCAATGTTTAGTAAAAAAAAAAAAATTCTCTAATTCTAATTCACTCTCTAACTCACTTGTTTTCTGCATCCACGTAGTCAATTGTTAGTAAAGAATCGTTGAATTCTAACTCACTTTCAGACATATCAAAACTTGAATAAAATAAGAAAACTTTCTCACCCCCTTCATGTACATGGACTGCGCTCAATTTTTTAAAACGTAATTTCATTTTCTATGTATTTCTGTTTTCAGTTGCACCACATATTTAGATGGCTTATGCAATGATGGCAATTGGTCGTGATGCGGACATCATTTCCAATATAATGTTATCATCAGTCGATATCGATGGTCATGATCATCATTGTCATGAGTATCATGGTGCCTCCAATTCAAGGATTTTGTCGTAATCATTTCTCGATTGTATCATCGCTAATGTTTTGTATGTGTTTTTTTCTCAAATGATGATGACTGTATGAATAGTTTTTCTAGCATTGCGAACATCGGATTTTTTGTTAAACCAAAGGAAACATTGTGATTTTCTACAGGGAAAATGGATGATTTTAATGGCATCTCTCCTAAACAATAACACTTCCTCCCCCCTACCCCTCCGCGCCTTTATATTCAGAAATCAAACCCAAACCCGTTCTCTCTCTGCCTATTGTAGGTAGAGCATTACATAGCATTGTATTGGACTATTTCTATCAGTTGGCCTGATGTGTTCTTTCACATATTCCCTCACGGTAATAGGGAAGCTAGACTGATTTTACAAATGAAATAGGAAATAAAATCTACACCTTACTACATTATAAAAGTAAAAATCAGAATCTACATTTCTTTCTCTATCTCTCTCTCTCTGTTTCTCATTGACTTCGTCTCTCACTCTAATCTATCTCCTCTGCCCTACGGTAGGCTACTTGGTAAAGCTATCAGAGCTAAGAATGGCAGAGGTCAAAATATGTTAGAAATATTACAGGTGAAAAGTCACGGGAAATTGAACACCTGTCCTCCTATTTGTCTCCTAGTCTTAGCCATCTACGTGATGTATATATTCCTATCTATCTGCCTGTCTTCTGGCTATCTCTTTCTCTCACTTTATATTTTCTCTCACTTATCTTTGTCACCAATCTGCCAAAATTCATTCCTCTTCAATCAGTTACTCTTCTTTTTTTATTTCTTTTCAGGATGCAAACAGAATAATAGATAGTCATATTTAGCTTTTCCCTATTTCTTTATTCACTTTATGAGAATGGATGGGAGAATATGTTAGTAATATTATATATATATATATATATATATATATATATATATATATATATATATATATGTATATACGCGCGTGTGTTTGTATTTTTGTTTGTATTTTATGCCTTTGTGTGTGCGTATGTGTGCATGATCTGTATATGTTATTGTTGTTGTTTTGTGTGTGTGTCTTGGGTGATATACTTGAGTGCATGACGCCAGGCATCTGGTAAAGGTCATATAGAGAATATTGTCAGAAATATTCTTACCACGTCTCTAACCCGTCTCTTTCACCCTATACACGTACGTGTGATGAGACAGTGTTCACTCAATTCATCGTGGGTGCAAACCTTATTAAGTTTGCGGACGCATGTATGCCACTGACGGCAGGTCATGGGCGACACTACTTTTCCCTGTTTTGTTCAAGAGATTTTTTTTTTCTTTGCAATCACAACAGTCCGTTCTGATGTCATTCGATGAGTTATTTGATCTGTCACACTTACTGTGCTTACAGAAATATCTATATCTATTCACATATGATTATATACATAGTCGAATAAAATTATACTTTATTGGCCATAAAAATGCATTACCAGTTTTTTTTTTAATTTCTTCGTGGAGTCAATACGTGAAATCTTAATATATACTCAGCAAAAAGGATGGAAACACATTTTCATGTTTATATTTGTGATAAACACAATGAATTATATATCAAATTAAAGGAAAATTAGTTATCTTCAAACATAGCAGCTAAACACAAAGCGAAACTTAACAAATGAGTGAACACGTTCCTTTATTTCTTGCAAAATTACCCATTACAGAAGAATGCAAGAAAGCCAAACAAAATGGAATCTTACTATATTACATAGAAAAGCAAAACAGAGAATGATAACAGTCTGCATGGTTCATTGTACTTGAAAAGGAAATCATTATTAAAAAGCAATCTCTCCTTCCTGATAGTGTCAGTATTTTTCTTTCTTTTCTTACTGTTCTTCTTCCTTTCTTTCTTTGAAGTCAGTATCTTGTTGGGCCACCATATCTGTCAATAAGTGCATCATTCGAGCAGAATCTTCTCTCCCCCCCCCCCTCCCCCCCCCCCCTTGGGGAAAGAGAGAAAGAGGGAGTGCCAACGGTCAATCATAAAGTTAAATCAACTCTGTCTGTCATTCAAAGATAAAGTTATCGCGTTACTTTGATCATTTGTTTCTGATGTTATGTATAGGGGCATTAACACAGGGTAGATTACCTATTCTTGCTATCTTTGCTTTTGCAGATTGACAAATAAAAACAAATATGTACATTAATGCATATAATTGAGTTAAATGTTACCCTAACTGTCTAAAAGAGTATGAAATTTGCTTTAAGTTGACGTATAATTCATTCGTTTTTTATTGCATTCATACATGAACAATCTGAAAATGGAGGTGTTTCCTTTCTTTCTTTTTTGTGCTGAGTGTATATTGAAAAAGAAAGACAGACATGGATATACAGTGATTACATTTAAGATTGTAGGATTATTTGTAGTCACATTCAACGCCAGGTGGTAAAACATACAATGCTAGCTGGAAGTCTCCATAGAGCTTGACGTAAGAAAATTTGTCTGTTCAGAGAAAATAGTTTAATTTCAATATGACACAAAATACTGCTGAGAGACACAGTGCATGGTTCTCTCGGTCAGTCATCCCTGAACAACGTTAGAAAGCTGCGAAAACAGCACAATAACACCAATGTGCATTATTCTTTTTTTCCATTACTGCACAGTGAGGCCATGGAGACATAGTACGTGTGTGTAATGATACACACCTGGGCCAGATGTGTCAATATAGCTTCAAATGTCAATCGATGAATTGCGTCCTATTTCCAATGCAGCAACACATATTTGTTTTCTTCTTTAATTACTTCTATCATTCAGGGGTTGTTTTTCTTTTTCGTCTGTTAGCCCAGAGAAACCTCATTCTCTGCCGTGTTTTTAGGGTTCATGTCACGTGACAGACAAACTGGTCACAGAATTCTCGAGTGTTCGGCGCTGTCAATTATTTTGTATCAATAATTGGATTTGATTTGATTTAGAGTTTGATATCGCTAGTTCTGACAAGTAAGCGTCATAAAAAGCTGATACCAGCTAATTCAGGTGTAATTTGACCAAAGATTACAGTTAAACCTGCATGAAGTTGCCTAAAATTATTGCGCAGTGGAAATTCCCCGAAATTCTTCCCGAAAAATTCCCCGAAAATATATCGAACTGGAACAGAATGAGAGCATCTCCCCTATCTCTCTCCCTCCATGAACATCTCTCTCCCTCCCCCTCTCTCCCTGTAAATATATGTACATGTGTGTGTGTGTGTGTGTGATCTTTTTCTTTCCTCGAGATTTCAAAAACAATATCCATGTCCTGGAGCTTTGCATATTTTTCATTTCATTTCATTTCATTTACTTCATAAGGTATCAGCTCATTGAAGATGCATTTTATACCGTATTGATAATTCTACCGTTGTGATAAAATACGGTATGAAGTAACATAAAGATATATGTGATAGTGTGAGTGTGTGTGTGTGTGTGTGTGTGTGTGTGTGTGTGTGTGTGTGTGTGTGCATCGATTTCTTTCGTTTATCTCAGTTCATTCATTATGAGGAGTAATTTGAATGTAAAAAGATCGAAACTTCTTTCCCAGCGTCACCAGACCGGAAGTCATCATAATGTCTTATGACTGACAATTCGATATTTGAGTAAACAGTATCTGAAGAGAAATGTGTGATGAAATCTTCTCGCGGTAACGACTGGTTTGCCGACAGGTTGATGATGACGGTCTATACAATGAAGTTATTTTATACGCTGAAGTTTCTTCGCCATCCATATCTCCCGAATAATTTCGAGTTGTGTCTTATCATTCTCCGGGGATGGTAAATGTTGCCATATCCATTACTCATGGCAAGGCTTTCACGGTAAAGCATATTATTCTGAAGCTACTGGAGAAAGATGATGATGCTTAGATTTCTCGGGGAGTGTTGCCATGACTACAGACAGACAGTGGTTTTGGTACCAATGATGATTTACATTTCCACCGTCTATGGCATCTCGCCTCTTATAGTGCACACGGCTACATTAATGAGGTCTTGATGTAATCATAAGATGCGAAAGATATTGAATAAAATTTTATTGGCTAGAATTTTCCGTCAGTGGTAAAATTAGTTTTCTCACCAATGTGGTAGATATTGCCTTCTTGCTGCACAGTTTTTGGCGGATTTTGTCATTGTTATTGTCTTGTTCTGTTTGTTTGTTTGTTTGTTTGTTTGTTTTTTGCTTTTTTGCTTATATATCCATGACCAAACTCTCAGTATTATGACAAAGGTTTGAAGAGCTGTACAAGTACGTACAAATTACCCAGGAGCACATTTCGTCTATTTTTCTAAGCAGTGAATTGTATTAAATGTCAACACACAATGCCCTCGTGTGTGGACTAGCATCTTTAGGTCACAAGGTACCGTTGATAACAAGGTACCATAAAAAGTTTTGACAAAGGCACCTTCAATGAGCCCTTTTAAAAAGTATATAGCAACTTCATTGTGACATTGGAAGGTAGAATCTGGGCAATTTTACACAGCAGCTGCCTGTCGTACGATTCATCTTCGGCAAGGTCTTCCGTTATGGGAGACTCTCTTTTCTACATCGTTTGTCATCGCCATATACATAGCGCTGTTCGATTAAGGCTCCTTATTTCTCCTGACTTTCAAGAGTCTCTATCCCCCATGCCGTTTTCCGTGAATAACCTTCCGCTGAAGAGCTCTACTCGCAGTCAGTTAAGGCTTAAATTAAGTATATACGAACTGCCCATTGTTATTGGTCTTTCGTGTGTCTGCACACGCCCTGCAGGAGACAAAAATACTGCTACTGTCATAACTCTCTGAGTATTACATAGCGAACTTTATCTCTGCGACGCGAACGCTAAGATGACGCAGCGTCCCAGGTTGTACAAAGGAAGCAGCTGTCTCGTGGATGTGCAGAACATCATTTTTTTTTTTTGCCCAATTAACGTCGTTTAGCTGCAGATCCTAGGCTCGCTTTGTTTGTAACCATGACGTAGCCAAGTGTAGATTAAAAGCATTAAATCATTATTGTGGTATATCAAGAAGTCGTTGCTGTTACAGGAATCATGATTGATTGGCCTTGTGAATGGCTAGAATGTGTAGACGGAATGATGTTTTCCTTTGGTCACTTTTCTTTTGTTTATACTCATACCATGCATACCGGTAAAGTGTACAAAATAATTCTAGTACTGACGAAATCATCTGAGAATCCATCATCTGTACATATATGAATACGCACTCATCTTCATTCATATACACTTTCTCTTCTGCATATTCATTTTGATTTCTTAACAAAGTTTGACTAGTGGCGTCGGTCAATGAGATCTGAAATTCTTATCACTATCAATCCGATGTAAGCTCCCGTGTGGGCGGACCGGACGTCGGAGTGCTGATCCCGACGTACCGGTAGCTGTCTTATTCTCACTGGCTGACGGACGATGACACAACTCCAACCTACACACTATACTGAGAGCAGCAAGGGTACAATGATAAGGCATTGTTACCATGGAAACTCACAACGGAAATATAGTTTGGGACTTTGGGAAAATGGGGAGGGCTTGTTACAGAACATTGTCAAACAACAAATTAACTTTATGTTTAGTATTACCTGTCCTGCTTTTGCCTGATGTTGACTACTGACGGAACTCAAAGAAGTTTTATAAAGTGAATCGAAGATTTCTGCTGTAAAGCATTGGACACGTTCAGTGCAGTCATCTAAAAGGCTTGATGAGGACGGCGTGAAGATTATCAATCTCTGTGTCTGAAGTCATTTTCCAAGGCTTAATAGACAAAAATAACAAACTTCCAGTCCCCAATGTCTCTATACATCTCTCCTCATGCAAGCTGGACGCCCCCGCAGTAAGACAGCTAAATGATTAATCTTTCATTCATTCATCAATCTACTAATTGGACACCGTTGTCAGCTGACTAAAATTCGACTGTCTGTCATGGAGCTAAATGTCATCGCTTCTTGCTTCAAATTATGCCCTTCATCCCGAGACCAATAAAGACTCCTGAAATGCGACTAATTAACCCCGTAACACCTGCACCTTGTCATTAAGCGCAGACACAATATCATGGATTACAGTGTGCCTTCCTGCTTGTGTTCAAGTACAGTACTACTGAATTCCTCTCATACACAATCAATCTTTATTTTGACTCGCATAATCTCTCTCTCTCTCCTTCTCTCTCTCCCTCTCCCTCCCTCTCTCTCTCTCTCTCTCTCTCTGCCTTTCCGCCAGACACAATGATCAAAACACTGCAGATATCCTTTTTTCATCACGCACATGCTTTACAGTCGAGGTCTCTACTTAAAAAAAAAAAATGAAAGCTTGAACAGTCAGGATATCAAACAAAAGTACAGCGTTGAGGTAGGAGCGGTCATGGAAGCAAACGAACACAACAATCAAAGCATCGGAGTTTCGTTTTATACTATAATGTATATATTCGATAAATGCCATCAGATCTTCTTGTTCGACAAAGCGACCTGAGTCGGAGATATGCATTTACTATTTTGAAGAGTTAACACATGTAAGAAAAGTAAAATAGAGGGCGGTACTCTGGCTCAGACTTCGATATTTTGCGCCATCCTGGAAAGTGTTTTGTATTGAGTGTTTCTACACATCTTAGTATTTGTGTTTGTGTGTTTATTTTCTTGAAATGCTGATGGCTTGCGGCGAATGTCTCGTCTGTATTCAAAGCAGTGTAAAGAGAGACGAGCATCTTGCTGTTATTACTGAATGTCAAAAGCTCTACTTCTTTTTTGTCTCTCTCTCCCTCATTCCCCCACCTCGCTCCTATCTTCACTTGTTTACCGTCCGCAGATTTTAAGGGCAACGTACTTCTTCTTTCCTATACTACATTACCAACGAGATATTTCCTCACGAGATATTTAGGTACAAACTAGTCAATGTATTTTTTATTAGAAGACAATAGCATTCTGTATTGTACATAATTAGTCTTTAATTTTAATGAAATTATACACGTGATATTATTAGATATTCATGTTCTGCCATAGCAGAGAGTATGTTTCGGCTCATAGACGGGTTTTATTTATATCCTGAACATTAATTGCATATTTTTACTTAATTTGGTACGCATATCAACATCGCAGGATAGAATTGCATTTGCACATGGACCTACCTCATTCTTATTCGAATCGAGTCTATACACTTTGGCGAGCAAGCATAGGCCACATGTTGACCACTTTTAGAAAACAGATGGTTACATGACCGAATTAAAAACAATTGAAAAAAAAAAACCCTCAATTTCCAGTTCTCTTCAGTTTTACCTCATTCCAAGTCATTTTCCCCTTCCCTTCCTAACGTAATTGCTAAACACTGAATACAATTAACCTTTGCGCAACGATTGAGACACGCTTGCATAGTGCGGAGGAGAGAAGGGAAAAAACGGGAAAAAATGATTTCTCCCCATCGCTACAATAACATGGCTGAAGGGCGTTGCCATGCCAACTCGAGCTTGCTCCGCTGAACGACGGTGTTACCACGAAATCACAAATCATGATTCAAGCGAAATGGTGTATGGGTGGGGTCTGACATATCACATCGCCAGGTCTGTAGATCGGGTGGCGTGCTGGGAAGACGCGTCTCCAACACAGGACACAGGTAAGACCAGTATGCTTTGACGCAGGTCACAACAGAATTTGGGGAAATAATTTGCTGGTTTTATTGATTAAGGGAAGGCGGAGACCCTAGATCTCAAACTGAGAACTATTGTTAAACTTGTCTATCTTTGGACAGTAGGTTATTGCTTTGGTTTCATTTTGATTTGCTATTTTGCAGAATGGAAAGTGATACTGTAAACTCTGAATTTTGCGAAAACACTTCTCCGTTTCCTTGTAATTTATGAACCTGTTTAATATGAATGTTTATATTATATTTGTTTGTTGCATATGGAGAAAGGAAAAGGCGTAATATATATTTGACATCTCGTAGATAAGGTGTTATATTATCAAAGTATAATTCTTTGTCAAAGTCAGCCGGAAGATGGACAGTGTCTGGTGTATGTGTGTGTGTGTGTGTGTGTGTGTGTGTGTGTGTGTGTGTGTGTGTGTGTGTGTGTGTGTGTGTGTATGTGCGTGTGTGTGTGCGTGTGTGTGTGTTTGTCTAACTGTGTTTAGGTATAATTTCCTTTGCATGTCTCTGTATGCGAAGCTTAAAGGATAAAGAAAAAAAGCTACAACACTCATAAAAATATTTCTGTCCAGGCAAGATCTGATTGCACGTGCACATAATTGTCAACCAGAAGTCTTCCACGCCATGTTGGAATTTTGGATATAATTGGGATTTCAGAGGGTAGTGCTTGCTCATTTCCAGGCGAGATTAACTCGTCAATCATGAGAGAGAAGAAAAGCGTGTTTTCCATTCGATGTGAGTTCCTCTCCTCACTCTCCATCAGCTAGCTCCAAGCGACATGGCAAATACAGCGAATGCCACCGATCTCCGCGTTAAGGATTACACAAATCTTGCCACTTTTGTAACCTTGGCGACGCTATATGATTTATATTGACTATGAAAATCAATGGTATTTTGTCGTTTTTGTACATTTGTAGTTCCACGTTATCTACCATTGAAGGTCATCTATTCAGAGATGGCAATCATTTATGCGTTTTGCAAAGTATCGATCAGTTTTCTGAAGAACACGATGATTTTAAAAAAATCCATTGTTTCGCATCTAATGCTGAAAATAAAGCAGAAAGCGTAAAAAAAGATGGCTGAGCTAATTGGGAGAGCTCCTGTATTACAACCAATGAAATAATTTGGTGGTAAACAGGTGAAGGCAAACTGAAGTGGGGAAATAGTAAAAGCACAGAGATTAGCATTCCATGTGACTTTATATGGTGAAGAAAAAGAAAACCTTTGAGTTTATCTTGTCGAAGTAACGACATTATGTCTTCCTTCGTCACATGAAGCCACTTTCAAATGGAAGTATTAGCCAAAGAAACTGAAAGGGATGATGTGTAGAGATACGTTAAGGGCTTGATATTCATCTCACTACCAGCAGAAACCTTTTCATTATGATACACCTGTAATACGTTAGATTTACGTCAAAAGTTTTCACTAACATAATTATCTGATTGTGCCAAGTCATTACTTTTTAAAACAATTACTATTTGATTAATCTAAACTTGCAAACGACATTTGAAACAAAGGTGAAAGACAGTGAAGTACAGTTGATTTTGTTTTACAATATCATTGATACCTTTTGATAAAATTCTAGCACATCAAAACGAATCCGTATAATCAGACACACGTAGTAGATGGTGTTGTATTTCCCTTTTGTTAGATATCTCATGATGATTGAGAAGTAGGTCTATGTCTCCAGTCGTGACACTCTCATCAGGTCTTCTACTGTATTCAGTGTGCAGCAAGCAAATGCCCAGTTGGGAGTATATAAAATCGCTAACATGAAATAATTTTGTCCATTTTTTAGAATTATGAATTATTAGCTGGCTTCACTTTTTATACGACCCTATTGACAATAATCTTCCAATAGATCTTACGCATTCAAAATATTTCAATAACTTTTAAAGCTCTTTGATGATAATTCAATTGCATAGTATAAAAGGTTTTTCTTGTGTGTGTGTTTTTTCTAAAACCCCAAACTGTCTGATTCAACAACGTTAAGGAGCCTACTACCTTTCAACTATAATCAACATTATTTCGCTTAAATAGATCTTGAATATATATATATATATATATATATATATATATATATATATATATAATTGTTTATTGTATATGAAGACTTTTGTTTTCCTTGCACCCCCTGAATTTACAAAGGCCGAGCATAGGGAAATAATGAAGTAATAATAAGGTCACTTTACTTACGCTATTATAATACCAGATGCAATATGCAGATATATTGCATGGCTGCGTAGTAGAGTATGATGTTTATATTTAGATCTAATTTGCAAAATTCGTTTGATATGTGCATGCGTTGTACCCTTTATTATGTATATATATCATGTGAATGATAAATGCATGCTGTGATGGTGAATTACTTTGAAGGTTTGAATTCATATCGAGATTCAATATTAGCGTTATTCCGTTGCCGCATTGTAAACATTAACACGCATGAAATAATGAGAACGGACACATGCAATGCACAAGGCAAACATGCACACCACACACCTACGCACACACACCCACTCAAAACACACACACACACACACACACAATCACACACACACACATCCACTCAAAAACACACACACACGCACACATACACACACACACACACGCACACACACACACACACACGCACACGCAAACATATACACTTACATTTCGTTCATTATTGTTCTGAGGGGTTCAAATGCTCAATGATACAGTCATTATTCCCGGCTTGTGTGCGTAATATAAACATAAGAAGAAATGATATTGCATTATTGCTGAGTCATAGGAATGAAAGATTTTACTTACATCATACCCGAGGAATGTCATTGTAGTTTATTCTTTTTCGTCATCAAGTCTCTCAGTACACAAAGTGAATGAGTATCTTCACTTAGTTTTGTTCGTGAACAAACATCGATCCCATACGTATTGAGTCGGTTGTGTTCACGTTTAAAAATTGGCTGATGATTACTTGCTGGCCAAAACGTTTGACAAGGTTTGAGAATATTTTCACTTGAAAAAGTGAACTCTGACATTCCCTCGATTTAACCATTTCTGTGCCAGGGGTTTTGGATAGTGTGTACAACGCTATGGGGTTCACTGTACCAATTGTCACTCACAACACACAAAGGATTAATAACATCTGGGTATCAGTAACAAGGTGCTCTATGAAAGGCATTTAATCATCACGATATCATTTCCACTTCGTATCTTGATTCATCGGATGGAAGTGAAAATCTAATGCTGTTTTCGTTTTGGCATATTTCACTCAAATTATCAGCTGACAACGAGATCAAGAAGTTTATGAATATGGTTCACATTGGACTTTTAGACAAATAAGTGAAGCTTACTTGCCAAGTAGCCTCCTCGACCATATTCATCTCTTCGGAAATTCGGATGTTCAATATCTGAATGTTTCGAGAGCTTAAGTCAAAAATTTAAAATGTGGTTAACATTTTTTTTTCAGTTTCAGTTCAACTCAATTCAATTTAATTCAGTGTAGACTCTTATTTCCAATGTGTATATTTTAAATAACATGTATTTCAAATACAACATAATACTGCAAAAAAAAAATCAGCGTAATCCAAACTATATGAACATACATTAAAGAGCGTGAAATTGATAATCAAGTGTATAACCTATACCAATCTATTTTAACAAAAGATTTTTGATTTATTGCAAAAGAGAGTCCCACCTAAAAAAAGAAAATGGTTCAAGACTCAATTCCAAGTAAATTAGATGTTAAGAATAACAAATATTACCATAGTTTCAAAATTTTAGGGCTAGCTTCCGGGTCAATCATAGGCGTACAATAAGAGCAAAATATGAAGCGATAACGGCCTTCATCAAGTAAGCCTGACATATAATGTGGGTTTTCTTAATTTAGTTTCCCACATTTCAAAACTAATAATCGCAATACAGCCCTCATTAAAAGGTGCCATGTGCAAAATATGTTTGAGATCTGTCTTCTAACCTAGAGTTTACGACTGAAAATGTCAACTTTTTTGTCTTTATACGGACACTATACTCTTCCTGTTTTGTAAAGTGTGCCTGGTTAGCTTATTTACAGTCCTTAGCTTGTAGGTAATCCCTCCGCGCTCTCCCGAGTGCGAATTGCTCCAGAAACACGGATTTAGTTGATCACATCCAGGAAGAATCCCGTCATACTGTCCCAAAGGAGCCTGTCCTATAGTAATCACAGACCCTGCCACCTGTCGGGAGTCAGGAACGAAGCCAATTGGCTGGTGCTTTACCTTCCAATCATAGACTATTCTCGTGGTCGGACATCAAGGTGTTGAGCGGCGGCTGGAGTGAAAGCAAACCCATAATCGGCGTATCTTTTACACGAAATCATCTACTTTTCTTCCGTGATTGCCTTTGACATTCCATGAAACTGGCACTTACAGGCCATCTTAAAAAAATTTTGGTAGCTAGCCACAAGAAATATAGATTAAGTAGAAAAATTGTAGATTTAGGATTCTGAACGCCGACGACGAGTCCGAGTCTCTATCATCCAAACTGCGTGCTGGTACATGCACACCGATTCACACTCCACCTCTGCACATGCACTGTACTGAAGAGCTGTTTGTTTTCACGCCAAATACACCGGAAGTGACGTATACCCAACCGTGAGAATAATCTGTTTGAGATTTTAGGTAAAGAGAGACAGAGTGATGGGAAGATACCTGTCGAGTGGAGAATTAGAATGATACACAATCAGGGGCGGATCCAGGAATTCCGTAAGGGGGGGGGGGGGGGCAAAAACAAATCTGGTACCACTGACTTCCGGGTTTCATTAGCTAACAAGCAAAAAATAACTAAATGAATAAATAAATAAAACGGCTTCAGAGCAATTTTCTGGTGTCACTACTCTGAAAAATTTAAGGACGTAAGCGTCCTTTTCTTTTTTTTTCGTTTTATATAGTTTTTTTTTTTTAATTGAAGGGGGGAGGCGCGCCCGGTGCGTCCCCGCCCGGATCCGTCACTGCACAATTAATAAGCTATGCTGGTAACATAAGGAGAGGATTTCGATAAAGCTGAAACTTAAGCGTGTCTTACTGGAACACAAGTATTGATTGTCGGTATTGATCGGTCTTTCGGCACATTTGTGTTTTTATAACACAGAGATATATAAAATGACGGCAAAGAAACGCCGCATCCCCGAGGATTGAGATTATCATTATCATTTTTGTTATAAGAGTTATATATGTGAACATACGTTTACAGGTCTAACGTTAAAACATTTTTGGAGAAAGATTGATTACGGATATGTAGGACTTTGCTTGTTCACTATTGTATTTAATTTACATAAATACTCAAACAGAATAATATTTCTGGAAAGTTCTTACCAGTTTGTTCATTTGAATGCACCCTTACTTTCTTCCACCAGATTGTTGTAGATATATAATTTCTTGTTTCTTTTCTGTTTTCAAACCACCTTTACGCATAGTTAACATTGGTTAATGAGTCCAAAGTGAAATTGATTGTTAGTCTGCATCAGTCTCTCCCATCATGTATAGTGTTTGCCTAAAGCTACCCCTTCTTTATAAAGGATTCGCCAGCCCTTGTCGTAAACAGGATTACGAAATAAACCCCACTCACTAAGGTCAGATTGAATTATGACATTAACATTTTTGTATTCACATGTTTTAATGTGCTTTTTTTTCTAAATGCTGACTGAACTTCTATACAAGGAGTGTGAACTCATCACATCACTCGAAGTTAAGTTTTAGACCTTTTTTAACATCAGTCTGGGTTCAATTTCAAAGCTTAATGACATCATCGAACCATCCCATAATTAGAGGTTCTCTTTCAGTCTGTAAAGACGTTATCGACCAGCACATCACTTTAGGTTCAGTTTCAGACCTTAAAGACATCATCCAGCCATCATATCAGTCGTTGTGCAGTTTCATACTTTAAAGACATTATTGAGTAATCGCATCACTTGAGGTTCAGTTTTGGGAAATTGCACGTCTTGAGGATCAATTTAGACTTGGAAGACTTTATCGAGTCATGACATCAGTCAAGGATCAATTTCAGAGTTTAAATCATGCTGAACGCAATCAGTAAAATCATTTAACCAACATTTGCTGATTGTCTCTTCTGTTAAGAGAGAATACGAAAAAAAAAAAGAAATGAAAATACAGTCCATAAAAAGAACTGTAGATACTATTGGTAACATAATGGTTAACGAAACATAAAACAGAATTGTGAGTCACTCTCGTGTTACAAAAATAAAATTTGTTGTCAATCTATGCATACAGTGCACTCCCGTAATAACGAACACGGTTATAACGAAACTCTCGTTACAACGAAGTGAAAATCAAAGCCGAAAATCATTCTCTATAATATCTTTACGTATAGTTCATTATAGACTACAACGAAATTTCGATACAGCGAAAAAAAAGCCATTCCCTGAGGACTTCGTTATTACGGGAGTCGCCTGTAGTATATTATATTCTCCTCGATGCTGGAGACTCTCATTGCAGTCAACACGTGTTTCTCACTTGTCATCAATACTCTGATAGCGAAGAGAACGAAGCTGTCGGGAAGAAAAATGCCAGAGAAAATCGATTTAAAGGGTAAAAGTTTAAGCTACATTATACTTACAAATATGCAGCTAGTGTAAGAGTTGCTGACTATCCGATATGGTCTTCCACACACTCACCGTGAGGCAAATTGTCTATCCAATATCCCACTTTACCACGTAACACCGCTTCAATAATTGATAGCATACGATTGCTCTTCTGTAGCGGTGGCTGCTGCAGGCTCCGACTAAACACCTCTGGGACTAAGCAGAGCAAACATACAGGTAGGAACAAACACAGAGACGTAAAAACAGAAAGATAGAGAAAGAGATAAAGATATAAATGGAAGGAGAGATCACGGAAGGAGAACTTGGAATGGACCCAGAGAATATAAGATGGAGGGATAGGGAAGAAGAGAAGGAATGATCTAGGTCCTTGTGGGAGAAAATTGCATCAGCTTGCTCATTTATCATAACCATAAAATATTCAGGATAGCAATATATATCGTTACATAAGTTATGAATGTCATCATAATCCTCATGGGTTATTTTTTGTATTAAAGGCTGCAAAATCTATGTACTTAAAGCTAAACAATAATTTTGCTATGGCTTATTCTAAAAACAGATAACACCCATCAGAGTTGACTTGAGTACTGGTGTAAAGACAACTCCAACACTACATCTCCGTACAATGGAACGAGTTAAGTCAACTTGGTGTGTATTCTTGGGAAAATGCTCCCAAATAGCTTTTCATGGAAGTCATGGTGTATCTAGTAGCAGGCTTGAGTGGTCTCAGTCAGGTTAAGTGTCTCTCGTCCAGATCGAATGTGATCTCAAAGCCAAGCAATTCAAGATCCCTGACACTTTGGCGAGGTTAAAGGTCATATCAGCAACTCTGCTACAACAATGTATACAGATTTATATTATTATCATTCCTTTGCATGTTTTAATGTGTGATAAAAGCGAACAAATAAGCCCCCTTAAAGGTTGTTTTACCGTGTGGAAGCTTGAAAGTTTACCAAGCTGAGTCTCTTACCAGTCTCATCGGCGTCACTGCTTGCAGTCTGTCAAGTCTCTCATCTAATTCTTTCTGTCTTATTATCATCATCCATCCCAACTTTGCATTTTCGCCTGTGCTTAACTTGCATACAACAGAATGCAGTGCATACTCGGCTTAGAAATAAATTCCTCCTTTCCTCCAGCAGCAGTAATTGACAGTCATCTGAAGGAAGACTTTTCTCCAAACTGTTTACAAAAGTACTTATAAAAAACTACGATTTCTTAACCTTTACAATACTTGTGATCCTTTTCTACCTTATATCCGAAGACGCGCCCATCGTAAGTTGGTCATACATCATATTCAACGCAGATTCAATAAAACAGAGGTCTATAGGGTCAACAAAAACTTCAAACTTCAAAGTTGAATAGTCACAATTTGTATTCTGTGTATTTCTTACTCATAAGAGTTTAATCTAACTGTCATTTTTCTCTTGAGAGCCACCAACAAAGGTGGTTATCATTTATTTGAAAAACACAATTTTTCAATTATTAGTATTTCATTGTATCGGTCTTTACAGGAACCTGAAAGTTTGTGTAGGGAAAAAAACCTAAGACACATACGATATCGTGTGTAGACCTCATTATTAAATTCTTTCAACGCACGTGAGGGAGAATCAATATGGAAGTAAATTGATCTGAAATTTACATTTTAAGTATTATATGATGACTCACCTACACGAATGCAAGCGGTGAAAATGATAATGATTTCAAGCCTTGTAAATATCAAAGCAGTTTGATTGGGAAGCCTCGGGGAAACATCCAAGGCGTGGGATAATTGTGTTCTGGCTGAATTGACGTAAATCTTTTCCATCGCCAACAAAATGTCACCATTTGTAGTCGGGTTTTTTTTTTTTGTCACTAACGAGTCTTTCTACAAGCATGTCTTTGCAAATGTATAGTCACATAAATCTGGGAGGTAGTTTGCAAAATTGATCCTTCTTTCCTTGCTGGCGGACAAGGTTTGTGATTACTGAAATAATTTTGGAAGAATAGGCGTGAGTAGTGACTGATTATAAATGGCTTCTTTTCATTTCTGGATTTCAGTGTTAAGGTATCATAAAGCTTATTACATGAAGTCGGCATCAATTCTATAAATCTACAAAAAAAATTCTTACAGGATCATTGAATAACAATATATATATATATATACCAACTTTACTAGTTACAGTCTTATACTATTCTCTTTCATTGTTTGTCATTTTACTGACATTGACTATCTTATTGAATTACAATATGCAACTACTTTGGGGGCGCTGTGGCATAGTGGATAAGACTCCTGACTCCTAACTTCCTAATCGGAGGACCCGAGTTCGATTCCCGCCCAGTGCTTACGTCCTTGGACAAGATGTTTTTACCCACCATGTCCCTCTCGACCCAGGTGTATAGATGGGTACCTGGCAACGCTGGGATAATAATAATGATAATGACAGGGCCCTCTGGTAGAGCAGTGGCAACATTACAAAAGCTACCCTGGATAAATAAGACCTTATCATTATTATCAGTATTATCAGTATTATCTATCAGTAGCATTTATCTTTATTATGACTACGTCAATTACAGTCATCTCCGTGGTTATCGTATTGCTTTCTGGGGCTATGACTCTGGTCAAAATTTTGTTGTTGTTGTTTTTTCTCCAGGTATACAGAAAGAACTCACTGGCGCGCGACGAAACTAGAAACTAGATTTAAAAGACTATTACGGGAGGGCTTACCAAATTATTCAAGTGGAGAGACTCATAACAGCACATAATAGCATTATACACCCTCAGGGTACCGTATTCTGTATGTGTGGCCTAACACAAATGTTATTGTCTAGTATAGCATGATGTGATTTAGTTAAAGTACTTTGAAAGAAACGCATTTTCAAATGAATTTTCCTTCAAAACAATTTCGCAGCATCACACCCAAGCCCACGCTTCCCTCACTTAATATCTGCACACCTCCCGGTTGGTTGGACGCTAATGTTTTTAGATTGTATTTCATTTCATCGACTGCGCATAATTATCATCGTTGTATTGTTTACCACTTCTTTACAACTTTACAATAATCTTTTCCCCAAAGGAAAAGTAGCCAAAAATGTTCTGCCTCAACTACACATTGCATTATTATTGCGAGTAGAGTACATGTAAATTTTAAGCATCAGCGCCAAATGAATGTATAAAGCCGCTACTGAGCCTTTTAAACTGTAGAGACTTGGTAATATACCTGTAATTTGCCAAAATGCCAAATAAATCATATCTCAGCACTTTGTAACTGATCAACGATAAAATGGAATTAGAAGTGAGGTGAGTTTAGTAGCTGTCACTCTAAAATCACAGGAAATGTAGTTTCTGCACGCCCGGATAATATTTGTCGCTGGCAGCCATTTCTCTTCCACAAAATGACGTCATGATAAAGAACCAGCACACTGGGAAAATCTACCGAAGATATGAAACTGTTCACTTTGTCATCGCATTACATTCAACCTCTACGTCTTTACTCACATTTTTGATGTGAAGTTTGATGTCAAGTGAACTTGATCATAGAAAACGGATAGGTCAAAGAACTAAAACAGCGTTGAAGTGTTTCGTTTACTAACGCATGTTAATAAATCACTTAATGTATTACATTTATACATAGTTAGTGTAACTAATGTTAGTGCTGGATAGGTGGATTCCTAACCCCAAGCCAGTCAAAAAGAAAGTAGCAGGACTGGCTTTATTTTTGAGTGAGAAATGACCTTCAACAAAGACTTGTTCTGAGCACGTCGATATTTTGGAGAAAAATGTAACTGCTTTCATAACTCTGGCCATGAACTGCGATTTTATTTTGTTTGCCATACGAATTTCTTTTTTCATAATGTAAAACAGCATAATCGCCTATGACAACTGTTTTGAGCAAGGTTTGAATTATACAATGTAGCTTTAAACAGGTGTTATGATGTAGATAAAACAAACATAAATCACTGTAGTGTTGTGAAAGCAGGGTCATACATTTCCAATAATCAAGCCAATGAGTTATGTAAGTTATAATGTTACGTAATAGTCTTCGCTATCAGGTACTTTCTTACTGGATGTTATTCCGTATACTTAGGGTTCTACTTTAACACTTTTTTACACGGCCCTTTGGAAGATAACTTTCCCCATCTCACGTGTTAGACCACGTTGCTTCTCTGCCTAAATGTCACTCTCTCTCCCTATTACGACCTTTCCCTCCCCCCCCCCATCCGTTCACACACCTCACTTTCTCATTCCCTCCCAAGAGTCGATTTGTCACCTTCTATATTCATAGCAGGCTACACATTACTTCTCACGCTAGGCTTGCTGATACCACCATCCACCGTATCATGGGGCTCCTCCCTCGTCAAATTATGCTCTTTACAATCTCCTGTATTATAGGCAGATATAATTTGCAACATAAAACATGACTAGACATGGCTAACGTCCCGTGTTATCTCTATTACCCTATAAATAATTCTGAACTTTCAGCACCCGCCTGTCTCCGGCGCAGTGCTAGCTATGCTGGCCTGGCGTACACCGGTAGTGGCATGCTGTATATTAATGTTTACCCCCTGATCTATCGCAGTGATCGAGCGGTGACTGCACACACATCCCATCAGTGTTGGCCAGGCGAGCTGTAAGGTGGCTCTTTTGAGGAGTAACTCACTGTTCTTTGGTCTCGCCTTCCTTTATTACATCCCCTCTCCTTCTTTCTCCCTCAGTCTTTCTCTCTTCGCCCTCTGGCTCTAGTCAAGTGTAATCATGTGTTTTCACGCTTGTACTGTTTGAAGTGATACAATTGGATAACGCGCACTAATTCTGGTGGTACCTTCTGTCATCATGGACCCATCTGAAGTCATTGATCGTGTTCCCGAGGCGTCTTGCCTACATCAGGTAACTACAAGATGGTCGTTCATTTTGCTGTAGGTTAATCATAGGTCTAGAAATTAATTACTTTACCAGGAGGTGGCAACACCAACCCACCCGGGCAACCGCATAACATTCTCTCTTTGGTCATAAACATCAACAAGACGGAAGTGCAAGATCCTGTAATCTGGGGACGACCTTAAATCCTTTTGAACCACAAACTGACACAAGGAAAAGTGAACGATGTTTTATGGGATTTCGATCCTTTCCCCTTCAGCAATGTAAAGACAATTTTATCTAAAGTTACAAAACATTTTTTTTCATTGTCAAAATGTTGCCGAATGAGGTTTGTATATGACTATTTATATTAGGAATTGAGACCCGTGTATCCGTTTAACGCAAACGTTTCATGGCATTTCATTGATATCAAAGATTTTGATGATATGGCACACTTATTCATATGTGTTTTATTATATTTCATTTTCACATTTATGATATACAGGTATCTCTCTTACTTGATGGTTGTGGTTAGGAGGGACTATATGTTTTGTTGACTGTATTGATATGTACTGACAACTTCTGTGAAGTGATGGTATATAGTGTGATAGGAATTAACACAGTACTATCAGTTCCATCTTTCCCCTTCGTCTCAGTGAGAATGTCGTCAGAGTGTACTCAACAGACGCTCCATCAATGGCTTATTCTGAGTTTGTAAATTTGCTTTTAACTCTGTAACGAAGGACGAGGAGAATTTTGTGTCTTTTTTTATATCAATGTGCCATCTACTTGTGGTAATTGCTTTATTCCCCCCCCCCCCCTCCCCAGTCCTTGTCTTTCGATGGTTATTTTGACCTATCTCGCTAAGACCTTCGTTTCCTACTCGTTACTTTAATGAACCTCTTTTCCTTAAATGGAGCAAACCAAAAAACAAAACAAAAAAAACGACGATGTTGTGGCATTGCTTCGCTCGTTTGCTACACCTAGAAGGTTGACCATAAACCCCACTCTCCAGCGAGACAAATGATGCGCCAAGACGCGTCCTCGTAGCGGCCTACCACAGGGTAACACTTTTCCCTGCATGAGGTTATGTTTATGAGCTCATTATCAAACACTTGTCAAAGCCAACACTGTTACGTATCCTCACACTCTACGTGCGTTCGTCAAAATTCCTCTCTTTCAGGCTTTCTTCTTTACTTTTATTGCTGGGATAGAAACATCTTGCTAGTTTGTTTTTTTCACTTCGTGAAATAAACCTCAAAGAAATATACAGACAAAGGTATACTACGCCATCCACAGACAGAACATGAGACCTATATACAACGCTCAACCAATATGTCAAACAGAAAGAAAAAGACCTGTATATCGTCTGTCTAAATTATAGTCCTCAAATATTCTTCATTCTTCCTTGAGCCTCTTTCTACTAAAGAGAGAGAGAGAGAGAGAGAGAGAAAATGGTTTCGATAGCACTATGTACGTTTTCATTGTAAACAGTTTTTTTTTTTTGTCCATGAGTTAAGCGTGACTTTAGCTCTATTAACTTCTGCTGGTATCTGCTGGACTTTGGCCTTTTAAAAATGAATTATTATCATTAAAGAAATAAGGTAATACATCTAGAGCCAGTCATGATCTGGCAATGAAAAAAAAACACTAAAAAGCCTAAAAATACACTAGGACGTCCCCTTTATACGATTGTAAAGATATGAAACAGGTAACAATGATTTTTTTTTTGAAAAAAAAAAATCTTGAAAAATTATCTGATTGCTCTGAAGCACGTCCAGTTTGTGTAGAATATACATATAGAATAGAACCGTAGGCTGAAAGTACGGGGACACTCGTACAAATGACCTCCCTCTAAATGAATTTCGAGCACACTAGGTAGCACAAATGACGTACTTCCTAATGCCATCAAGGTCAGCCGACAAAACGCCGAGAAGTCCTCGTCCATTCATGAATGAAACTATAGACTCCTGCCGTGTCGTCAAGTTTCTCCGCCCATTTGGCCAGAATCACTTCTAAATTTAGTTCTGGGAACTGGTGCCCTTGTTGATAGAGTAGTTTTCTTATTCTCCTAGTGGATGATGATTGTTTTTGTCTCCGAGTTTGTAAGTTTGTCGGATTAGGCATGAACATTTAACGTGAAGCTAACGTCCCAACAAATTACAAACATCAGTTTTGTTAATATACTCTTAAATAAAGAATGATGTTATCAGCGTGCAGTGACCTTGTTTCGCGGTTTGAATAAACTTCCTTGAATCAGGAAATATTTTTGGATGTTACTATAAGCAGAACAGATAACATCATATGTTTTTTTCCCCAACAGAAATATTTGTAATGTTAACTTCGTTGATATTTCAAACATAATAGTCAAAAGATAAGGAATTTTAGCATTTGTGTGTAGTGTTGTAAGATTCTGAAATTGTCTCATGACGAGAGGGCATCATCGTGTTTATTGGAAGCATGATTATGAAAAGCAGTGAGGGAAAAAGGCTCCTAGAATTGAGAAAACGCATCCTCTTTTTTACCCTTCGATGCCGCTGGCGGGGTACATTAGTACGTCGCTCTATCACGTCCTGACTGGCAAGCCATATGAACCGTGGAGCTGCTCTCGGTGGGGGGATATTACGGTCGACGAGCAGAACCGAGTCGCCGCAATTAAATCTAAATTAGTTTCCGAACGAACAAGAAATTAAAAGTGATTGCTTAAGCCTTTCGTGAACATCAGATCTGGGAGGAGTTTGGCTGTAGGTTAAAGACGACGGTTAACGGTGGTTGTTGGATTTTTAGGAACCAGGGACTTCGGTTGCCTGTCGCTCCATCACTGTCCAACCAACCTACAAGTTAAGCAAACGTGTGCATGACCTCCGTCGTCGGCGCACTTTTGAAGCATGATGATCACAGTGAGTGTAGAGACAGCGTATTAAGGTATAGGTATTAGGAACAGCTGTAGGAGATAACGTTAAGGAGATACCTTGCCGACACAATATGCATGACTTTAGTCTGACTGAGTTATACAGATAAATGTATGTCAACTGCAGGTAGAGGGGATGATGAATATAATAAGTAAGCATAATCAGCTTTTTAGCGTTGGTGATTTTGAGCGTTATTTCCATCATTACACATTGTCCCGTTGTAACAACATCTGCTGTAATAGTAGGAACGTGGAGACATAAGAAAATAAAAACATTTTCTCGATGATGTCCTCGGTCAACTAAGCACCACTGACAAGCTCACAATATTATGATTTAACCTCAATTTGAGCTTCTTGATGAACTCCTGTACAAGTGTGCCTCGGATGAAATGTGTAGGAGTATAAGGTCACAGCGTACAAACAACAGTGAACAGCGTCAGGTGGTAGTAACGAGCCTTGATGTGTGATCAAGCGATTATGTTCTCCCGTGTTATCAACATGGAGTGGCTGATCACGAGACTGGGGCAGTTTGCGCCGACTGACACGTACGCCCACGCGTTTCATGGCTATGAGAAAATAAAATGGCATACTTCCCATAGAGAGAGGAAATTATAATTCACTCACATAATAACTGAAGGCAATTACGTAGCATTGGTACTTGGGATACCACGTAGTGTGGTCATATTGTGGAAGTAAAGGCAGAGAAGGGGAGGGGAGAGCGAATGAGTTAGAAAGGCGTGAAGACTTTAATGACGAAGATAAACTCCACCGTCTGTTCAGTTTGCAATCGCCCTATTATGTTTGTTGTATTGTTAGAAAAAAACATAATGAATATGAAGTTGACTATACTCCTGACGCTTTGACATTCAGAATACAACCTGAGTGTATTCCTCCGGGTTCCCCCCCCCCCCCCATCACGTCTCCTACCCTACTCATTTCCCAGCTAGGTGAAGAGCCATTGCTCACTCAATACAGTCGTACTCAGCTTTACATCCCAGGAGAACAAAACGGAATGTTAAGATGCAGTGTTAAGTACTGGCCACATATGATTGTGCGTAGCTGGGTCCCTTCACTTTACTGTCCTTTTCTTCCACATTTCTCTACTTCTCTCTCAGCATTGCTCAGTTACTCATCCCTTCCCTCCACTGCCTTTTCCATTTAGGCCTATATTATATTTCGCCGTGTGTATTTCACAAGGAATCTTGTCTGTTACGATCTGACTTTTTTTTTAAAATGTGATGCAGGTATACGTTCTGCCCATCTGTTCGTGGTCTTGTCTGGTATTAATCATGTACATTAATTTTTCTGTGGTATCGGATGTAATTATTCTTCATCATTTAAACTTAAGCCCGATAAAGGGTGATCTGTGGAAAAAACAGTAGATAAACCTGTTCCGAGTAGATTCTCATTCCAATGTCTACCAGTAAGACCTCGGCAGGAAATAGACTAAGGCTCATAATACAGAAAGAATATGCATTAAACAAATACCAATCTTACAAGATAGTAATATAGTTATAGTTATATAGTTACAGTCAAAAAAGAAGTGAATATAACTTTAAAACTCCCATAAGGTTACAGTTCGCTATTTCGAAGGTTCGTTATCAGAAAACGAAGTAAAGTTCATTGATATACATCTTTACATTTTGGGATCAACGAATACATATATTTCATTTTTGGGATAACGAACCTTATTTCATTTTCGGATAAACGAACCTTATTTCATTTTCGGATAAACGAACCTTCGGAATAACGCCACAAATATCTGTATTAACGAACCCTTTTGGGTAGAACTTTTTTTATTTATTTCGGACTAACCTTCGAAATAACGAACATCAACCCCTCAAACGATGGGTTGACTTTCTCTTATTTTGTGTATAGGTGAGTTCATGAGCAAGATTGACTTGGTGTATGAACATACGAAAGACGGAAATAGAGAGGTTTTAAGCTGAGCATCGGAGAGTTGCATTTTGGCCGACTGCATGTGGAAGAATAGGTGTTCTGGGCCGTCTTGTTCCGTATGTATATGATAGTCTATCATGACATTCTCACCATGCAATTTATATGAAATCAATTGGTACCAATCATCTTAATTGTCTAACATGGCGAGCCGGCCTTCAGTGGACATTTAGCCATAATAATCTTATGATGTAAGAAGTGTATTGGGAACACCAAGTCGTGCGATTGTCTAAATCAAATTAATATTTTTCTCAGGAAACCAATTACTTTGTTTCACTTTAACAAGCTCTTCATATCCAAAGCGACTCGAAATTTCTCTCCTCTCCGTCTAACCTGAAAAAAAAAACCACCACAGTTATAGGTTAGCTTTCAGTTTTCTGGCTCACATTGAGTTCGTTTTTCCTCCGAGTTCTTCTGATTTGAATGCGTTTGGGATATCACTGAAGTAGGAAATATGGGGCAGTGTATTGAAATAGCATTGTTTTCTGTTAGTAAAATTATGAGAGAAAGACGAACACACTTCCTTGAAAAGGAATGTGTCATTAGAGAGGTAAAGAATTAATTCCAAATCAGCGAAGTTGTCTTGATCACTTGTGAAGTCTTCGTGCTTTCATTGAAAATCATAATCGTTGTTAGAAAGATACTTTTGTGTGTTTCATAGATTTCGTTGATAGAACTTTGCTATTTTACAAGCTGAGGTGCACAGCGATCAACGAATGTCAATGGCAATCACAATAAGTACTTAATGTAGAGTCAGATATGAAGAATTGCTGTCTTTTATCCCCTCTACCATTGAAAGTACTAATTAATGACTTAACTGATTGTGTAACAAAGGGTATCCAAGTGTTATACACAGTTGTTGACATGCTTACAGTATGTATGCAGGTAATATTGTAATTATAGCTGAAAACGAAAGTCACCTTCAACACCTGTCTGACCGGGTGGTAGCGCATGGGATCAGAGGTAGAGATTTGAATCTGAAACATATACAAGACAAATTATTCATTTTATACGAAAGGCCAGCTCCAAATATAATTTCACATTTCACTGCACTTGTGAAAAGCTTGATGTAATAGACGCATAGATCTTGACTTATGATTTGATGAATTTTTGATTCTTCAGAAGGGAAGCAGAGTGTTACCTTAGCACGCTCGTTCTACGTCGTGTTGGTATAGAGTACTGGATGTTATGAGATATGAATTCATTTGATTGGTGGTTCTCAATCTAAAACCGACAAAAGCTTAAATGATGATATTGTTCTACAAATCGTACAATACCCAAATGGTATCTGGGCTATTGGAGAATTTTCTCCTATTTGATAATGTGTTTTACCAAACTTGTCGCTTCTACTACCTACTAGGGGTTGAACAGTACATTAAAAACATGGGTGTTTGGAAAAAATGGAACCAAGGTTATATAGCCAGGCTCAAGCAAATGCTACATTATGGAGTAATTTTTTAATTAATTTAACAGTGACCATCTCCAAAACAAATTTTTTGTCTTGTGTCGAATCTTGGAAAACGATGGGATCAAAGATTGGTGTTGAAAAGTTATTTGCAAAGTTGAGTGTTGTTCATGTGGGGCCGAAACACAAGATATTAGACAGTGCATTGACATACATTCTTCCAATCCGGGTGAAATGTTACTGCTGTGTGGCAGTGAACGAACGCACATTCACATGTAAATGAACAAAAATGTTTACAATAGGATCTGTCTTTATTTCTTCTGTAGTTCCTGGAGTGGAGATCGCAGTATAATGTTGATAATGATACTAGGTTTCAAATTTCACTTAAGATTTCAATTTCCTACTTTCACTTCTACCGGCTCTTCAGATCCTAAACAACTCGAAAGTGCCTTCTTCTCCATAAACCTGAAAAGAAAAACAAAAATTTCTAAAAATATGTCTTAGCTAACAGTTGTCTGCCTCATGCGTATGATTTCTTTCCTTTTCATTTTAATGCTTCTTGAGATTTTATCGAAGCAGGAATTATGGCCAGCGTAGTAACATACACTATTCAAATGAAATGTGATGCTGCTGTATGGCGGTGAAAAGATGTACATTCATGCATAAATCTGCACGAAGGATCTGTCATGGTCTCATATATGGTTTCTGTATTGGAGCTCGTAACATTCTCACATAATACGTCAAGCATCTGCTGTTAGAGTATACACCTCATGAGTGGTGACAGGGAAGCTGCATACCAACAACAGGTGTCTATCCAATCATTGAAGCCTAGAAATGCCAAGTGCATTTCAATACCCCTGGATATTCCATAATGCGCTTTTTAATGCACCTATGTATTCTCCACAGTGTGGTGGGATGCTGAGAGCCGAATTCAGCTGAAATGGGAAAATCGACCTTTTTGTCTGTTTGTATATTGCTTCTTTTGTCTCCACGACCAAATCTACTGTGAAATGTGATATTTCCTGTAATAAGAGAAATACTGCCTGACACTGCCATCTCCACTTTACAATAAAATAGAGCTGAGAGAGAAAGCTATGAACATAGACAGCTATTTGGTCAATGAAGTGACTGTTTGCCTTACCGTATCACTGCTAAGTATGTAACCCTTGGCATGAAGAATCCTGACGGTGCAAAATTCTAGGGGAAAAAATCCCATAAGAATCAGTGAGCCACTGGTGGGATGCGGTATTTGAAAACAGACGTGACTACGCATTGAGATGCTTCCTGCTGTGGTGGAGGTGCGCTATAGTGTCTTTCCATTCGGGCATTAGAAACAGTTTCCAAGGAATGGAATGATCCATTGCTATTGAACAGGACATCTTACCAAATGTCATAACATTGTCAACACTTCATGTATTTTGTGGAGACAGACATTCACACTGAATGGATATATAGCAGGTAGGCTGTTGGAGAAATATTCATTTCATAGTCCCTTGCGGTTCGTAACTCTTCATCCCATCCTGATTCTATTTCATATTTGCATTGTCTTTGTAACTCGTGTATTACTCGAAGATTCCCTGTACTTCAATGCCGCTATCTTTTATCAAGAAATAATTAAGTAATGTGAGTTAGAATGGCTTGAATCAGATTTGGTATTGTATTGATAAAACGTACATACTCGTCTTGTTTGCCTGTAGAAATGAATGGATTGTTGTTCTCTCTTTCCCTTTGCACGTATATCGACTGTTTTTACATAAACAATAAGCATTAAAGGCATAGGGAAAAACATCTTGTAAAAACAAAACAAAACAAAACAAAAACTAAGACAAAATCAGTGGCTCGTGCCGAATGTAAGTCGAATCATCCTGGGAAAGTTTGCCCAAATCAAGCTCTATTCTGTAAGCTTACTTTATGCATGTTTTATGCCTGTCTTTCTACGATGCGGATTTGAGGAGATATTGATCCAGATGATATTTTTAGCTTGCTTCGTGATGTTTATTAATGTCAGCAGACGGAGAAAAAAAAATTGACGTACTCTCATTGCACATGAAAATGCAATAAACGAATACTTAATATTGCTGGCGGCAAAAACATTTCCTACGAAAATCTGCTGTCAATTTTTTGTGTTTACCAATTAGGCTCAGCAATAGGATTATACAAGTTACATTGTAGTGAAAAGGTAACCATAGACGACTTGTATTATGTATTGGGAGGTGAATATAGCCATAATGAAGTAGAAACGAAGGAAATTTTGAAGCCGTGTGTTATGTATCATGCAGGGTGACAATTAATAATCAATACCATTACTGCTAAGCCAGATGGCCCTATCATTATTCTCACTCTACCAGGCATCCATTTTTACACCTGGATCGTAGGAGACATTGTGAGTGAAAACATTATTATTGTCTATCGACATAGGCACTATGCAGAGTTCGAACTCAAAACCTGTGTTTGAAGGTTGAGAGTCTAATTCGCTGTATCACAGTGGCCGACTGAATATATAGCAGTTTTAAGCTTAGAAAGGTTGCAGTAGAAACAAATCTACAGCTGTACGAATCACTATGCAACTACAATAAAATATAACAAAAACATACAGCCACTGCGGAAATAGTTTTACAATGGAAAACGTGTAGAAATGTGAGAATTACTTTTCGGAAGTCCCCTCCGCCCCAGGGATTTAGTTTCCCTGCCCATAGACAGGGGGAAAAGAACCACTTAGCTGATTAAAGTCTAACAAAATACCTTGATCAGATCATCCATAGGCACTTTTATTCACCGGTTTGAGATAGAGTGCCGTTTGTTCAACGCCGTGTAGAGAAAGAATACTCACTACCTCTGCCTTTTCTGAATGAATGTTGTATTATGTATCAAGATATAGTTATACTTATCAGCAGTTATTAAGTAGTAGTTACGTTTCTACGACTTTTGACGCGTACAATGCAAGCAATCAACAGCGTTAATTCTATCTTACATTGATCATGTTGATAACATTATCTCCGGTAATTGTTTTTGTTTCAGAGTTTTTAACCTTTGTTAGATTAGGTATATTTACTTTAGAAATAACATATCAACGTTTTTTGCGCGCTTCCCGTGATCTTTGGACTTCTTCCCCACCCCAACCCCAAAATATCAATCAGACAAGTCAAACACGCCTTGATAGTGACATATATGTTACGCGAGGAGGTGTGTTATGCCTTTCTGAAGACCTTTCGTTCATCTCGCATGAATCAAGACTTAGGTTTCATTCGTTTTATATCTTTCTTCTGTGCTTTGTATATCTTCTTCACTACGTCTTCTTCGTTGCATTCCTTCCAAGGAGCTGATATTCGCTTATCATAAATGCGAGTAGGCGGTGGTCCAGGTAATCCTTACTCATCGTTATTACGCTCCTAGTAGTTACACATATAATCGTCTCGTACGTAAGAACATGCGTTGTGATCATCAGCGTGCCCTTAGGACCCTGTAATGGGTTTAACAAGCTTGAGTTGATCACTAGATTACCTTCTACATGGAATACATGGCAGACCTGGTCCTAGGGGGTCATAACCACATCAGTGGCTTCCTACGCCTGTTGATGTCTCAACGATGACGTAGGTTTTGATGCTGCGAAGGGACAGCACCCCAGTTTTTCCAGGAAAGTGTAAGTTAAGAGGTGACAGCTAGTAAAACTCCGATCAAGTGATCTCGCTGAGGGATTTTTTTTTTACAGTGGATTTAAAATATTGCCACACGATTGTTGTTGCATACTCGCATACCTGATCCATTTAAAGTAAATAAAAAATATCACTTTGCAACATTTCTAAGTCATTCAAATACATACATTAGAATTTATATCATACTAAAAGAAAACACTTTGTTTCGCATTGTTTCGGGGTAATTCTGTTTCAGACAACATAAATGTCTTGAGTTTAAACGGAGCCTTGTAAAATACGAATTCCTAGGGTTACTGGTGATTTGTCGCAATTGATGTGAAAATCTGTTAATAATACGGGATTTGAATTTTTAGTTACAATATTTCAGAGCTTGTAAACTGGGTTAGGAATGGGATCACCGCATGAAAGTCGGTGGAAACATGGCTCTCCTGTGAAACCAAACTAATTAACTAATTATCTCTGTTTAGAAGGCTTTGCTCAGTTTTCTGGAGTAATTGATAGGGGTGACGGTGTCACTCTGTGTTGGAGTTTTTGATTTGCGAGATACCTTTAGCGTGAGACATCAGCAGGGCGACAATTTATTTCATTTATTGGTATTCATCATGTGATGGGTATGACAGAACGCCCATCGAAGCAAACCATGCCTGTGCTCAATACAGTCATGGCTTTCTTTTCATGTACTTGAAAACGTAATGTCTCCCTCTAGTTCTGCAACTGCAAGCTCAATTTCTCTCTTTCTCTCTCTCTCTCTCTCTCTCTCTCCCCCGCTATAGGCCCTAACATAGAATCATGTGAAATTTTTGCCTTTCTTGCTCTCTCTATAAATTCAAAATGAAATAGAGTTTCCCCAAATTAGCCGTCACTGCGAAGGAGCTGTCAGGTTTTTTTTCCCACTCTCACTAAAGACGTCTGTGTGGATGTGTAGGACACCGTGAGAGCCTATGGTACTAAACTCAAAATTGTTGCTTCGATTAGAAAGCCGCTGGTTCTTTCGAGCGTTGAAAAGCCGCTTCTAGCCGGCTAGAATTACCTCGCTTAAGGCATGCAGAGCTGCTCCGTACAAATGATATCTGTGGGTGATAACATATTAATGGAGGTGCCAGAAATTAATGCGTCTGCACTCGTGTGATGAGGAAAGTAAACCATTATCACTTTCTAGTAATCCTCGTCTCTTCCCCTCATTTCATTTCCTCTCTACACCTGTTCCTCGCATCGATTTTCTCATGTTTTATCAGTGTCTTTTATTCGTCTGAAGATAAGTCTTATGCATCAAGGTCAGCATATATGGCTTTTTACATAATAAATGAAAATCTGCACCAGCATGGCAGAGGACGATATATTATGTGCATGACTAAAATATGTGTGTATGCGTGTGTGCGTCCGTGTGTGTGTATATGTGTTTGTTTACGTGTGTGTATTATGATTGTTACTACTGTTATTATTATTGTTATTATCATTATTATTGTTGTTATTATTATTATAATTATTATTATTATTGTTGTTATTATTATTATAATTATTATTATTATTGGACAGTTTAAAGGTATATTGTTAAGAAAGTTATAGCTAGGAAGAACTTTTTAGATGTATTTCTTTTAATTTTAGGAATAATTTACTTCCATTTGAGGGGTAATTGCTTTAATATCGTTATTTCAATTGTTATATTGAAAAGATGAAATGCATATCTCAGTTGTTGCGCTTACCAAACAAATTACGCATGTATGTACAGTAATATAAACTGGATCGATGTTTCTGGTATTATTTGAACGGATGGGAATAAATATTGATTAAGAACAAAAAAGTGGATGTGTTTTAGATACTGGGTTCTACAGAAAGAACTTACAACAACGACAATACATGAGCGCTGGAGGGAAAAGCAGACAGAATACTTTGGCAAACGAGAATATGGGAAAATAAAAAGAGACAAAAAATCGTGGTTGTCCCATAGTGAACACTGCGACAAGCTTTAATCTTCTGTAATTATTAGCGTTTCTGTTATTAGTCCAAGTGTATTGTCATCATACATTTTTACGGGAGTCTGTCAGACTAGGCTGAACTCTTATCACACTTTCAGATCTGAGGTGGACTGAAAGATAGCAATGTTGACTAAAATGCCGGATATTAAACTGACTTTCCTGACTGTGATATGCAGGTAATGTGTCCCCATGATACTGATGATGTCAGTTGTTATTTACTCTGAATGACTGGCAGGCGTGAGATCATGATATGGAGACACGAACTTTTGACACTAATATACACGTACACACGCCCACATATAAACACACACATGAACGTCAGTCACAAAACTCATACAGATGCACACACATGCAGCAGAATCACAAATCGAGATTTGATTTCAAAGTCAAAATGCCAAGAAAAAATCTTCATAAAAATGTTTTTGTGGTATTCCCTCTTGTGTGGTTTTCATTTCTTTCTATGATCTTTTTTTTTTCATTTCATCTGTGATTTCACTGTATCATGTTTTTCCTTGAAATTGGTTCTTTTTTCTTTCTTTCTTTGTAATTTGGCAATATCATACATTTTAAGTTACAATGCTCAGTGATACCGGGCTGATGTTGCAATGTAATCAAATCTGTGGTTTACCGAGGGCAGTTGGGCATTTGTTTATTACTGGCTGACTTTATGCCGAGCCACTGTGCAACGAGGGCAACTGCATTTTTTCCCTACAGCAACAATATTCCATCATCAAATATTTCCCATAAAATGAAAAAAAAAATCATGTTTACAGTGAGATGATAAAGACTGTAAAAGGAAGATGTACTATAGCATACATACATTGTAGACACACAGGTTACAGGCATCGTGCACAGACTGGCCATGAACAAACACGTAGTCTTGCATGGCGCTCGACGAATTGTTTGGAAGAATTAGATAGGGGCTGTGTGAAGAGTAGATGGGATGCACCATACTGCCTTCTGTAGTGACGTAATTGAATATTCGACAGGTATCGGATTTTGTCAACTATGACGGTGATCTTCTCCTGTTACCATGGTGATGGCAACTTTGTTCGCATTTGCTCGGGTTGACGCCCTCGTTTTGAAGGAGGGGATGGGATGGGGGCAGGGAGCCGGACGTAGCAGCTGTGACTTTCACGCAAGCCTCGACCTTTGACCTTTGAGTGAAGATAGCTCACCAGTCAAAATCGATTCATCACTTGTTTTTAGCTCCTAATTTCTTAGTTTACTTATTTGTCACGCGATCATCCATTAGGCCTAACGCTTCATATTAACTCTCCCTCGTACAAAAATGTTTAAGGAGTTGCTGGCCAATATGCGAGTATCACTTCATGATGTATGATGTGACAAAAAGTTTGTATTGCAGAATTCTGTGTTGGAATGTGCCACTCGCAAAGGGATACGTATCGACAGGTTAATGTAGCTCTGGATGTAAACGATATCATCGATGAAAGATCCCTGATTCTGTAAGGAATAAAAAGAACCGTTGACAGATTATTTGCGAAATCATTTATTAGTAATAATATGAGTAGGTTTTGATTATATAAGATTGGGGACATATCACATGAACACCTAAATTGAAAAGCGTTAAAAAAACAGAATTAAAGGCGTACAGATGTCGAATGCTTAATACAGGGTGCCTTAAACATAAGAATAGTTTACCAGAATATTCTTAACTTTACGTTGATACATCTGCTACAGAATTAATATCATGATGTGTGTCACGCGGATGAAATGCTTTATATCTTATTCTTGTTGCAGGTTGTGATATAAACAATGCACCTTATAATCCGATGTGATTTTACTCGAGAGCTTAAATTATAAACAAATAAGGCAAGAAAAAAAAAACGAAAATAAGTGTGGTGATGCTTCATCTATCACCACACTATAAGTCATTCTTAAAACGTAACGCTTCATTCCAAAAACTGCACATCGCCACTTAAATTGTATTAGGAGGTATTGTCACTCGTTATTCTTTCCTCTTTTTTTCTTCTCTCCCTACAGAGACCGATTCTGTGGTAGATTAGCAGACAGTCATCAGCCAGTCTTCAAACATGGCTATCTTCACCCTGGAATTATGTATTGAGTTTCCCACCATCTCATGTGGTTTGACCACCTATGTGTGCTACGAATAATGAAGAACTCGTGTGACTCGTGTGCTCTCTGTGCGTAGACCACAACTGACATGGAACTCGCCGAAAGATTGATTTTTCGAAAGCGTTTAATATAAAGGGGATTTTTTCGTCGTTCTCCGAGACCCGCGTGTTGAGGAGTAAAATCCTGAATGACATCAGTTATTGGACATACTGCGGCCTGGCTAAACCGCTCCTGTCTAGAAATGACTGTGATGCCTTCTACTGTCATGGAAAATGGAGGATTTTGCCGGGAGGAGCATTGTGCTTGTTCGCCGCTGCAAATATTCGCTCCATAAAGACGTCTCACTGAACTTTAGACAGTAAACGCCATGCGACGAAACTGACCAACTTAGCACAACAACACGTCATAAGTGCGGCGGGATGCCCTACATACATCAAATACCGTGGCAACAATGACGTTTAAGTAAAGATTAAAACAACAACAATAACAATGCTGACTGTTTTTCTCAGTATCTCGGGGAGTTTCAATATTCACCGATGAACCATCATGTGCTACTTGAATTCAACACGTTATCGTTCTAGAATTTGCCTCTAAACCTTCCACATATTTGCCTTCAAATGGTGCCTAGTTTCTACTGTGCATTTCATGGCTCATTCCTGACTAAACATTAAACATGGTGATTTCTATATAAACTTGAATCGGTTGTCCAAATCTATGCAGATTACCTCAGCTGCATCCACTTTCACTTGATTGATTTATTGATCGATCCGCTTTGAAGGATCGATTTCTTGAAGTGGTAGCACTACAGAGGTACACTCACACCATGCAGCGGACTATCCGTAAAATTGGCACTTTGCCAAAGTTTAAGACTGTGGAGCAGACTGGCTCGACGGACAGTAACCAGTTCCGCCAGTTGGTACGGGATTCCATGTGCTTTCTGTGGCCAATGGCGAGCATCGCGGAGGACGGTGATGACCAGAACAACCCCAACATCCACAGGTCACCCTCCGCTACCCTGGTGGCTGACGTCGACGATGACCCAGACAGGTGAGTGGTGCTCGATGACAAGAAAAACATGATCCCACCAGATTAATAAACAGTTGTCCTTTTGCTGACACACTATAAATAAAAGTGTTTTACTAGTACGTGTCAGAGGTCACTGTTAAAAGACAGACCAGGTTGATAATCGCAGTTCCTCGTGACTTAAATCGCAATCTGTGATTGGCTTCTATCGTGCGTGTATCTGTCGTTTTTTCCCAGTTTATCTTCTTGGTAACTTGAGAACTTGGTAAGGTTACTATTCTCGTGTTGCTATTTAGTTTATTGTTTGATTTGATTTGATTTGATTTGATTTGATTTGATTTATTGGTTTCTGTATCATCATTGTACATGCACATTCATGTACAAGCATATAAGTTGTTCACAGAATATTTTTTCCTTCGTTGCTTTTAACAATGTACAACAAAATGTATAACAAGCATATAACAAAGAATAATACAGAGGGGCTACAGCATAAGCGTGGCTTGATTTGCGTGCAGCCCCCGTACATACATAATATCATAATATACATTGGAAGGAGAATAGGAGGGAGGGATGACTTGCATAGAGATAGGATAGTTGAAAGGAGAAAGGGAAAGGAGAGGTTTGTTTGCTTTCACTAAAGATTTATACAAAGTAAAATCACCTGTATCACTGATTAGCAAGGCATGACAAAATATTTTCTCACCGCGGTACAGGTGAACAGTTGATACAGGTCATGGTTGGTTACATAATTACGTAATAAATTAAATGCGTCGATATTTCTGCGAAAGAATTTCGTGTATAATACATTAACAATGACAATGGAATTACTGATATCCAGAAAACAACATTGTTTTTACAGCTTTCCTAAAAGAGTACATGGACTTTAAACTTCGAATTTCAGAAGGAAGATAATTCCAAACATCGCGTCCGGTGTGTCTGACAGATTTCAGAGCCATCATTGTTTTGGGGTTATGTAAATGAAACTTGTCAGATTGTCTTGTGGGCTAAGAATGTATTTCCTTGTTTGATTGAAATAGTGAGAAAAAAAGAAGATGGCAACTGACCATTATGTAAGCGAAACATAAAGAGTGAGTTTTGCAGAAAATTAATGTCATTCACCTTAAGTGTTTTTAATTCTGCGAATAAAGGATCTGAATGCTCTCGATAACCTGAGTTGGTGCATATACGTATAGCTTTCTTTTGTAAAAGTAATATACTATCAATGTGGCTTTTTGAAGTTGCCCATACAATGTTGCAATATGAAATGTGCGATAATATCAACGAATTATATAACATAAATGAAATATTCTGAGGGACTTAATACCTTAACTTATGAAGTATACAAACATTACGAGACACTTTATCAGAGATATATTGCACATGAACGTTCCATTTCATATTTTCATTCATATATATTCTGACGAGTTTGATACTTTCTTTTTGTTCCAATGATATACCATCCACCATAATATTTAGATGTTGCATTTAATTTTTATGCTTCTTATTATAAAAATGCATAAAATCATTCTTTTTTCAGATTAAGTGATAATCTATTACTCTTAAACCACGTAGATAATTTCGGTAATTCAGTATTGAGAGTTCTTAGGAGCGAGTGAAAATCAGAATTGGAACAGAATACATTGGTGTCGCGGCAAACATAATATATTGCAGTGACTTAGATGAGTTTGAAATATCAATTACATACTTACATACTTACATACATATTGTTGCTTTATAAACCTTGTTATAATTATCAGTGTTGTTTTTGTTTATTTAAAAGCCTCTCTCGTCTGCACATTGACAAAGCTATGATTCGTCATTTTACTCTCATGGTATGTTCATGTTGGATTTGCTGACATGTATACACCACTCTTTTGATCAAGTTGGACAGGAATGTCCTGCAAACACCGAAGTACATGCCTCTGTCTCATGAACTTTTAAAGCCTACTTTTCACAATTTTGGAGATAAAATCTGCCAATATCCCAAAACGTTGACATTATCTGATGATTATAATCAGCAAATATTATTGGCTGCGTGCCCAAGTAATCCTGAGACATTTTTAAGTGTAAAAGCATGGAATAAAAATGAGTTTCTCATTTCGCTGCCGTCTTCAAGTTGGCTAGTAATGGGAAACAAAGTGGCTATTATTAGTACCCACGACTGTGAAGATGATAACTGTGTGCTTGTGTGTGTGTGTGTGTGTGTGTGTGTGTGTGTGTTTGTGCACGCGGGTGTGTCCGGATGTGTGTATGTCTGAGGTTATGTGTAAGTGTATGTGCATGGATATTTGCAGAAGTGTAATTTGAGATTTGTATTTGGCCACAAGTGGGCCAAGAAAGCGCCCTGGATAAAATGTCTGAGACCACCGTGTTTCCAGTAAAATACAAACAAACAAACAAACAAAATACAAACAAACAAACAAACAAATACAAACAAACAAACAAAAACAAAACAAAAATAAAGACGCATAGGCCTACTTGATATTTTTAGTGGACTTTGACACAATAAGATAACACCGCACACACACACACACACACACACACACGCACATACACACACATACGAAGGCACAAACAAACAGAATGACAACGTTGAGTGTGAATATCACTGCATTCTTCATATCAATCGAAATACAGTACTTAATTCATACTATACTTCACTTTGCAGAGTGTAAGAGGATACCCTTGACAATGATTAGAGAAAGAAAAACAAAAGCAAAGAGACAACGATTAAAGAAAGAAAAAAAACAGATAGGACGAAAGGAAAACAGAGAAAATAGGGACGCGGGAAGAGGTAATGGCCTAGCAGACTAATTAAATACGATTGCTCCCCAGAACACACATTCGTGCTCTAGCTAATCATAACAACGATATCATTAGCACTTAATGTGATCGCTAATCCAAGCACGTACCGTAAGCATCTCAGTGCATGCATCCTAATCAGAACCACACAGTATAAACTGCAGTGCTGATGCTGGGAATGTCTTTATCATAAAGAATTCGGAAGACTGTAAATCATTATGACGTATGTCATGGTAGACGTATTGAAAAATCTTGCTCTTCAGATAGAACACTTAAAGAAACTTAGAAAAGCCTGAAACAGAGCAGTAGTGAATTGAAAGGAAAACGGAAAGAAAAAAAAACACAAACAAACATTACGTTCGGCACAGTCCAAGAATTATTATTTTTTTTCTGGGTACAATGCAAGAAAAACAAATCTTTGAAATTTTTGTGTTCGGGTAAATATCTAACCACTCATATTATATTTCATGTCTTTCTGCGCTTAGAAAAGTGTAAAAAAGGGTGGATTTCATTCTTGCTATTTGTATTTTGAACCCTTTTCCTTAATTGCATGAAGGGGCGGTTAGTACTAAAAATCACTTTGCAGGTCTCGACCGACATGTTTTCACCCTTTTCTTCTGCATTCCTTGACATCTGAATGTGTATTCTTTTGTAGAGTCTCATGAGTATAGTCATTGCAGTATACATTGTCTTCTTTCATCTCTCAGTAAATCAATGATAAATGAAAAGAATTGAGTGTTCAAGAACCTAAATCTACGAATGGAAGGCGAAAGATAAATACTGACAATGTATGGCGAAAGATAAATACTGACAATGTACGGCAGCAACGGTCTGAGATGGAGTCCACATCGAGTAGTCGATTAGCCCCGCACTCATTACCAGACGCTTGGTGTCAGCGTGATATTTAAGGCTAGTCCAGCGGGAATTCGTCTAAGTATCTTAGCCTACTCTCGCTAGAGGACTCCCAAATTGGCAAGTGGTCTCCTCTGAGAGGCGATTTAGACATCGCATGACACAGAGAGAGAGAGAGAGGGAGAGAGGGGAGAGAGATTAAGTAATAATAGATAATTTCTGACTGTGACGCTTGGTCGTATGTCAAAGATGGTATCCTACAGATGCCATATCCAACTGATTTCCGCCGTAATACGAGGTTACGTCTTGATTCAGCAGCAATTACAAAGCACTTACATGACACAATGTTCAAAGCATATTCGCGACAAAGGAAATAAAACAATAATTTCTAGACTGTAAACTCCTGATATATTTTTTTTTTCTGAATCCCATTGTGCTAAGATGATGCTTCGCCATGGGAAATACGGCGCACGCAACTTGTTTTGGACGTAAAGTCATCATAAGATGTGATGATAAGATGTGATAATGTGACAGTAATATTACATTTTGCATTAACATTAGATTTGTAATATAGATATGATTTGATTGATATGATAATTCATATGCATGTATACATATAACATATGACATTCTATCTTTCGATGTCAACCTCATTAGCATGCACTGTCACATAAGTATTGATTATCACTAGTCTTAGTAGTTTAACACTGGAGAATTTAAAGGTGCGCAGCATGATTTTTTTTTCTGATATAAATAATTGAATAGTTGGGAGTGTCATTGATTCTATAGGCACGTAAGGCCTTAATGAATTCAGACGGTATTGTCGCAGAAAGAAGACACGAATGTTTAAACGTGTGTGTCATATGATGTCTGTCACCGTATAGGGACTATAGTATAATGTATGAAAAATATGTAAGAGGCCATTGCATGCATTAATAACTCTACCGTTGTGCGTTGTCATGGTTTCTGGTCCGTAAGGAGAACATTGCAGCACGTATGGACCCTGAACCACTCAGTAGATTTCCCTCTCACAGAAAATGTCACTATACAAGTAGTAAGCTTTAAAGAAGAGCGAATAAATCCAGACGGTGTGCCGATAAACGCCAGTAGACCACCCACGCGTTAATGGAGAGCTCAGGCATTTTTCACCAGTAATCACCTGTATACTCAACCGACTTGACTCGCACCCAGGAAATCCAGAAACGTCTTCTAAATATTGATCGTAAGAAAAGAGAAGAGAGAAAATGGCGGGAGTTGACTGGGTTGCGATCAACAATTCCGATCACGTGCGTCACACGGTGTTGCTTGAAAAGGCCGTGTGGGGAGGGGAGATGGCTTTATTTTCATGGATATCTGTCGAAATGTTTACTGCTTTACCAACCTCGGTGGAGAATTTACGCTTAACCGTTACCCTTTAGGTTTGGCACGTTTTGTAAGATAAACGATGTTTTCGTATTCGTCGTAAGGCATCTGGTTATCATCGATTTTATCTGGCTCACTGCAAAGACACACTTAATTTAAAATGGGTTAGTGTCGTCTGAGTGTTTCAGCTACGAAAGAGGAAATGCATTGAGTACAAAGGTTAATTCTAAGCATCACGCCAAGGCAATCAGAGCGTATTAACTTTAAAAACCCCAGGAATAACAACAACAGATATTATAACCAGCAACACGCCTGAGCTAATATCTCCCTTTTGACTCGCTTGGTCGTAAACCTGTTTATCTTTTTGTTTGTTTATGTTTTGATCGCACGTCCATCATTCATAAGCTGTAATGACAAGGTTCTGTGAAGTCTGTGTAATAATAAACAATCTCCGTCAGGGAAGGAATTCAGTGTCAGACACTACTGTAATCATGCTCCTGTTCAGACTTTACCTTTATGCCAAAGCGTCGAACTCAAATGAACTCAAATCTACGGAATTACCAGTGTACAATAATGTACAATCGGTATACCAGTATACATGTACAAGTGTTACCTGGGTAACAATGGGTAATACACTGTAAAAACATCGGTGTTAGATTTAACACCACGGGTGTTAAATCTAACACCGATCAAACTTCAATAAAGGACCACACCCACAGGTGTTAAAAATGCACTGTGATGGCGTTGAAAAGTGTTCACCTGACACTTCGTGGTGTTAATTTGACACTGTACCTGGTGTTATTCTGACACTGTACTGGTGTTAATTCAAAAATGACACCACATGGTGTTGATTTGATATTTGTTGGTGTTAATATCAATGGTTTAACACCCGTCCAGCTTCAATAAGAGACCACACCAGCTGGTGTTACTTTGGTGTAAATTTGTTTTCACATTTTTTCAAAAATCTAGTATTTTAATGTAAAATTCTTGATCGTCTTGTTTAAATCAAAAATCAACAAGAAGTGCAGTTACTAAGAAACTCTTCAAAAAACAGTTTAAAATTTGGAAATGACACCCGGAGGTGTTGATTTAACACCATAAATGAGCACCGAAAATTTAACACCAGCTCGGTGTTCACTATTCAACACCAGACTTTTTGCAGTGTACGATCTCCAAATTCTAGACGATTTGATCACGTTTGTATAGACATTTCAACCTTGAATAAAACATACACGCCTTTTTTAATGTTATATTCTTTATTCCTTAATTTCCTCACAGGTATATTCTGTGTTCACGTGATGGTAATATTTCGTCACTGTTGACTATTAACCAAGACTTTCAGAAGCAAAAAAAAAAAAAAGCAGCCACAATACAAGACAATAAAGTAGGCAAAGCGTAAGACTACAATAATGATAATGATAATAGTAATAACAATATGGATAGAATTGTATGTAGTATAATTATAGCGTACTTTCCACCTACAAGCATGTTCAAATATGCGTCTTACAATGGGATTATTAGTGAAGCAAATGAGTGATTAACTTGATTGACGTGAAAAAATAATGATGACCGAAAAAATAATGATGACCTTACCAGTGAGATAGCTATATGTCGTAAAGTTAAGAAATAAAAGGTTTGGGTTTGTTTTTTTTTTGGGGGGGGGCCTGTGATTCGTTCTAGTAATACAAGGGTAAACTTTTTCTAATCTTTCGCTTATGCGACGGTGAATATCGAGTCATTCTAATATTCAAATATTTCCTGGAAAGTTGCGCGTAATGGTTTCGCTGCGTCAGTCCCAGAGGGAAAGATTTGTGTATTGCAACCGGGTCGTGAGTATTACCACAGAGTGTCAATGTATCGAGAACGTCATTGTCTCATGTAATGTTTTACCGAAAACAAATTGATTGATAAATCCATCGCCTACCGTAGAGTCAATTTATTCCATTCCCGTGTGGCAAATCAAACATTTGGAAATTCGTTGCTGCCCGAAAGTTGCAAAGAGCCTTTGTTGTGGATGACTTGTTTAACTAGATCATATAGAGTCTAAGTATAAACAGTGGCAGAGCAGAGCTATTCGGACAGCATTACTCCTGAGTATTCCTGGAAGGGATGTTTGTATTAACCTTGTTTTTCTCTTCACAACTGGTTCTCTTACCGAGTTTAGCTCCCGCGGACACCTTACCACACGTTGTTAAAGGCATGGTGTGGACATCATTGTGAGCACGTACTATACACGTTAGGAGTACCATAGCACGTACAGATGCATTTTTTACAATATATCAAGCTAATTAGAATTATACACACTAAATCAATATCTTTATTAGTTTATGTTACAGCTCTGTCAAGTGCACTTTCTGTCATTTGTCAGGTAGGAAGCATGAATAATTATTTTGTTCTAAAACCTGAAATCTATACGTATCGCACCATAGTTTCTAGGTCGACCATTAAGTAAACAAAGGTCATAATTTGTAACATTTATGTCGTTTTGACATGGGATGGCCTTTATATTTGTAATGTTATCCAAAAACTCGAAAGTTAAAAAAAAATCTTTCTAGAAAAAAAACCAAGACAAAATAATACAGTACATCCTTATCTAACACTTTAAAGTAAAGATGAGGAGAGTGAAGTTATGTGCAGAAAGACAATTTCTACAAATCTCTCCAGCATGATGTTAAAAGCAGTCAACACTCCTCGATAAGTCAAAACAGATATCATGTGGAACACACTGTTTTCATATCTACCGTGGATAAGCCGATGTTTCGGTGTGCCCTATACACTCTGCGCGTATGTCTCCAGTATAAAAGGGGAATATAATGGTTCAATTCATTCCTGATTCAACTACACATGAAACCTGTTAAATTTCTGCTTTGACATGATTTATTTGAATTGATAAGATTGCAATAGATACCATTAGAAGTATACAAGGTATAGCACTGAACTTTTTTATTCACTTTTCTCAGAAAGGTGGATCATGACCCAACAAATTACAAGGCAAAGTAACCTTTTCTCATTTTCTGATTCAAAAAGCCTGCATTCCTACTATTAGGGTACAATTTTATTGTATGAGGGTAAGGAAATCAGTCTCATTCAGTTGTGGTGACTCATATGCAAGGATTTCCGAGAAAGTTGCATAAAACTTGCTAAAGTAGCCAATAGCATTCCTTCATAAGCAAGACACCTGTCAAATGTTACACAGGTTTGACAAACCAAATTTTTAGCCATATAGAGGTAAGTTCTTTAAAAGAATGCTTTCTCCATGGATATCTCTCATTTTAATTTGAAAGATAATTTCAACTGTGTTAGAATGAATGGAATGGTATTTTCGTTCATTCTTTTTCTCCAAAATCTGTACCTTTTAGTTGCATAGACTCCTGCCAGTAGAAACAGGTTGCATAAAGTGGCCGCAACACACATGATGCCTTATCCAATCCACTTGCCGTCTGTTGCCAGATGAAATAAATACTTTTATGAAATGCAGAAGGCTACAAGTCTCATTTCCTCCCTCTTGGGTACCACGGGGAGGAAGACACACTTCTTGCTACTAGAAATAAGTAAATTTTGATCTGTGGACCGTTCCTCCGCTCTCTCTCTCTCTATCTCTCTCTCTCTGTTTTGTCATCGAGGCAGGAATGTTGAAATGGCCTCGACTTGAGGTGGGTGGGTCACGACTTTCTCTGATTAATCGACTGAGAAAATCGTTACACGAACGAAACGATGTAACTTGGCCGGTTTCCATGGACACCAATGGAGTTCAGCTAGACCGACTTAACGGTCTTCTCATCCCTTATTTGGTTTATACACTGGCAATACAAACATACACACACACACACACACACACACACTCACACATACACACACATGCGCGCGCAAAAAAATTCGATGTATGTATATATCCCTAGGGGGTAAATGCAGTTCTATGTGCAATATAATAGTGTATTAGCAAGTGAGTGACTCATAACGACCACTATAAATAAACAAAACATATTTTCTGATATTATGCAGTGACCTTTGAAAGATATCAAAAACTTACTGAAGAAATTTTCATTGCGAGTGCTCTTTACCTCAGAGCGTACTTCAATTGGTATTGCGCAGAAACATAATTACATACAAACACGTCATGGTTCCTTATGTCTTTTATCGGGTCATATCTCACTTCATTTATGCCTATCTCATGAAAATTATCTACCAGCGTTAATCTCCTAGTCTGTCAGAATTATCATTTTAATCAGAGAATTTCATCACGATTCTTACGTGAATAAAAACATTTCCGGTAATATCATGCGTTTCATAAAACTTTTCACCAAAGTCTCTCCATAAAAGAATGTTAAATGAAACAAGAGAAGCGCGAACTGAAATATGTTTATTATTTTGACACCAAGCAGAGTTTATGATTTATCATTACTTTTTCCCCGAAGATTATTTCTCCGTTGCAAGTTTAAAAAAAGATCGAGGACAGTCTCCTTAATCAAAATTCATATATTCTGGAAGTGGAAACAACACACGTTTCGATTATCCCGTCAGGTGTAACGCTGAGCAGCTCGGCAGACATTTTTTTTAAATGACCTCCTTGGTAAGTCGGTGAAGTTTCTCCTTCCATTTTAAACTTGTTTTCTCTTCGATAAGTTTGGTCTCTCCTCGTTTCATCCCGTCTCTGTCTGGTTCGCACTGCTCTGATCCCCGCCATCACCGCCCTGCGGGAAATCGGATGAATTTGGTAGTTTCATTCAATTTGACCCACCCCTTGTATGTGCCTAAGTCTTCCTGTTTCCTTCTCTCCCTCTGTCTTATAAAGCTATCTTCTTTTATTCATATCCATCATTCTACCTGCATCCCATATCTCTCCTCTTGCTTTGCACCCCACCCTAGCCCCACGATCTTTCTCTCCCTCTTCCTTTATCTATCTATCTATCTATCTATCTATCTATCTTTTTTCTCTATTTCTTTCTAGATCCTTTGTGAACAGATTCCTCTAGTATTGATGCTTGCCTGACACGAGTAATCAATGTTTGTCCGCGGACAAGGCGAGTCCCGTATCAGATTTGCCCGAGCGAACACGGTGTGTCCGACAATACACGTTCTACTTTTTTTCCATCGACCCGCTGGCTCTTCACATGTCTTTTCATAAATCCTTGTTTGCTTTGGTTTGTCTGTTTCGTAGGGGAGTGAGGGGGAGTGTTTGGTATTGTTAGGCTTATATCTGCTTCAGGAACGTTCCCTTCACTAACTGACCTTTCTAACCATGAAGGAGTAACATTCTCCCTTTTTGTACTAAAATCAGGCAGCTGTATAATCGGATGAAGTAGCGTGATAATTGTTGATCTTTCCTGTATTTATTCTGTCGACGGCAGTCACAAAATTGTCATGATGTCACAAAAAAAAAGTTAAGCCTTAAACGTGATTTTCAAAGAGGAAGAGGAAATAGTTAAAATCACTCAACAACAGAGGAGCTAATACTTAAAACACTCATATTGTGATAAATATAAGATAATGAGAATGATATGGAGATAGACAACAATTGTAATAATATCGAATGTCGAGATGTGAGTTTTCTTCTGTTTTTCTCCCACTACAAGTGAAATTTGTAAGATATCTACTGCTGATCTATAATTTTAACAAACATGTCGGAAAAAAGGAACCACGGGAGTCGAACTTTTCATCTATTGCTTTTCGGGCATTACCACCAGGCTATCTCTGGTTGCCGGCAGAGACACAATGAACTTGGAACAAATACCGAAGCTCCGAAATTCCGACATTGTTATTTTAAGTTATAAACCAGTCCAAGGCGGACAACGCATTAAAGAAAGCAAGAGATTATTGAGCGGAGGGGTGAAGGTTCCTTTTTTCCGACATGTTTGTTAAAATTGTAGATCAGCAGGTGCGATCTTACAAATTTCATTTGTAGAGGGAGACAAATTAAAGAAAACTCGCATATTAACCTTCACCCCTACTCTGCTTAATAATCTTTTGCTTTTATATATAATGTTGTTTAAAGACCATTGCCAGCCTGTGGTCATAATGAATCAAACAACTTCCCGTTTTTATCTTCTTTGAATGGCTAAGTCACCAACACTTTCTATCGTTATAAATGTTTTTATATATTGCTAGACAAGGTCAGCTCATAATGATGAGGTGATAATACATAACATTATGATTGTGTTATTTACGAAAGTAGCATTAACGTTGTTTTTGGTTTTTGTTGGTTTTTGTTGTTGTTGTTGTTGTTGTTGTTGTTTTTTTTTTGTTTGTTTGTTTTTGTTTTTGTTTTTTTTTTGCTGGCACGTCCAGCTTTACGAAACAGCCGGGCCTCTAACATCAGAGCCCCATTTCATACAAAGTTGATATGATAGCAACTCTTGCTGGAATATATTGCAATTGTCATGGTAAAGACACGAATCCAGCTTCCTGATTGGCTGTTGCTGTGGGAAGTTGCCATTCCAGCAAGAGTTGCTATCCTAATTTTATGAAATGGGGTCCTTTATCCCCACCTCAGCCACTAATAGCACTTAACATCCGGGACCCTGACATTTATGACACAGAGTACGCGTAATACAATCATGTCGAGTTCCCTGTTACAGTAAGTATGTACGCCCTCTATCGGCAAAGACCCTCCTCTTTGATATTTCTCTGGGGACTGATAAGGCGTTATCAGAAGAAAAAAAAATGTAAAGAGGAATCGCTGGATGTTCTACTTCCGTTCTCTTTCTTTCTGTTGACAGTCAGAAAGATGCAAGTCTCGATGGAATAATGGCAAGAAGTAAAGAAAGAGAAAAAAAGGGAGATGGAAAGATTTCAGCCGCTGTTGGCTCGTCCAAGCGTTTACTCCAGGGTAAAAATCTCAAGAAATGTGAAGGATTAATTTTCTGCAGCCCACTTTCAGGAGAATTCTTTTCCTTTTATCCCGCTTTTTGCCTGTCTTGCGAACATCACGAATACAAACATCATTGGGGAAGACATTATAGCTGATCTAGAGCCCATACAGTTCCCCAAATGCCAAGGAGATGAGCTGTTGGACGTAGAGAAGAATTGCTATGGGCGGAATCTAAATAGGCTTATGGATGAGAAAGGGGACAGAAAAAAAAATTAAAGAAAGAAGATACAAACACACAACGATGAATACGTGTTGGCATGGAAACCGTCGCTCCGTTGTCGCCTGCAGATATTGAGGTTCAGACGGACAGAGATACAGATAAATACAAATCTAGGAGAGTTAAAAAAAAAGCGTAGTCAATTTTGGGGCGAGTTTTCATTTCTTTGTTGCTATGACAGCAGTGCTTACACGTAATGCCTGCTATAAAACCCAAATGCAGAGATAACCATCGGCTATTTCCGTTCGAGGAAAAAAACTCTGTGCTTGGATGCTTTCATTTCCTTTTCAGCTGAAATAAATGCTAGAAATAAATCCCGCTCTGTTTACCATTTGATGAAAATATAGTGAAAGCATGATTGCAGTAAATTTTGGACACTCAATCGTTTTCAAATGATTTCCTTGAAAGAGTTCATGCCAGTGACCATGGTTTGCCAAATCCATCAGCTCACACAAATGAGCTCTGTTCTTTAAATCATCAAATTCGTTTTATTTTCAGGTATAGATAATGCTTGATGTTTAGAGGTTATATGTAGAGGAGATAAGTTAAATAAATAAGATAAAATCAGGTGATTTGTTACGTTAGTTTCCTGCACAGTGTACGTCAGACAGGTTTCTTGCCCTTGAACAATATAGAAAAAATTACACACCACAGCCAAGAACTACTCAGGGTAAAAGAACAAAGACGAAACGGGAAGACACTTAGAATACGATTCTATAATCTTGACGGGGACAGAGAGAGACAGAGAGAAAAGAAGAGAAGGAGAGAATAAGAAGAGATACACAGGAGAGAGAGGGAGAGAGAGAGAAAAGAGAGACATAATGATAGCAGGAAACAGATCACAATAGACAATATTCCTACTTAGTTGTCGCTCTCTACTCCCAGTGTTTAAGTTAACAAAGGTTGAGAGATGAGTTGGAGAGAGAAAGTAACAAACACAAAGTGAAGAACTTCTTCCGTCAAGAGTTGGACATGCTGACGTCACCTCCGCATTGCATTCTGGGATATATCCTTTCATCTTCTTTGCGCGATGATACGGAGCTCAGCGGTTGATGCCCGCCATAAATCAGGCTTCACTGGGACTCGGCTGCTATCCCTGCGGTACATTAGGAAATATTAACTTTGCATTCAACGCCCCCAGAATTCTTCCCGAAAATGTGGAGGGGAAAAAAAGTCCCCGGGAAATACAGAGGAAGTAAGTGACAAAGACACTTGACTTTCGTTTTTAGAAACGAACTGATAAGACGAGAAAATCGCCTTATCGTGATAAATAAACATTGTATGAATGTATCTCAGTTCAACTGCACTTTGGATTTGATAGCAACTTTAGGACTTAATGGCAACTTTAGGAATCGTATATGAAGGGGGAAAAGAGACATTGGAATGGAAAGGAATATGATAAAAGACTTTTAAGGAGAAACTATAGGAAAAAGGGAGTAAGAAAAAAATGACGTAAATGTGACACATGTGGAAAGGAAAGTCCGTTATCGGGCAAGCAGAGAACTGTAAAATATATTGCATTAATAATATTCAGTAATGATTGCATGCAGTGAAGAGACCTTGATAGAAAACCATGAAAAGTATAATTCAATTCATTTAGTTTCGTAATTGTCAGTGATTACAGTGTATTACTTGGGACATCCTTGTAGACAAAAGAAAAAAGAAATAAGACAATCATATTCAACAGAGACACAGGGTTATTATTTTTTTTTCTAGATTGAGGGTTCTATAGACAAAGAGACTGTCCATTTCCATTCTTCATTTGATAATCTGTGGAAAACCTTCTGTATAGTATGGTAGAAATAGAACAAAGCAGAACAAAAACCATGACGTGTAACAACATGGCAGAGATTTCGGTAGTGGGATGGGTCAGAAAAAAAGACTTGTCGTAAAGGGGTTAATAAAATAGAGCGAAACTGTTTGATGGCTTGCTGCTACTCTTACAAATTTCCTGATCGGAATCTTTATGCAAACTCTTTCAGTTTGCCAACTTATCACAGCTCTGACTTTCATTTGAATCGCAAAGTTCTCATATTCACCTGGTGTTTGACGTAAACTGAAAGATAAGCCGACAGGTTCATTTTTTTTTCTGACAACCTCTGTTTCCATTTGTGTACTCTCTTATTGGTTCCGTGGTTTATTATGACGCAGGTAAAGTTCTGAGTGTGTTTAAACCTTCTACCGTAGGATTTACCCTTCTTATTCGGTCCATTAGTGTCTTGCTGTCAACCGCCTATCACCGGCTGTCCACCCAGGCTTAGCATGGGTCACGTTTCTTTTTCCAATCTATCTTATCATGACATGTGACATTTTGCCCTACCTCGCCCTACCTCTTCTTTTCTTCCTTGCCTTTCCCAGAGTTTACTGGGTAGCCAGCCATCCTCCTTGGCCACCGTGGAGACGTTACAGTGTCTACATATCCTGAGATATTGAAGATTGATTATAATGTGCTCATATTTCTTCGTTCTGGGAATTGCTTGTGTCCCTTGCCCTTCTACATAGATTGCTACATAGCGCGCATGCGTATTGCACACTCCTGCTTCCTTCGTCTTGCAGACGATATGACAGCGGCATTCCTACTACATCGTGTTATCGGGCAAACATTTCATTTCGCAGCTCAAGGTACAAAATATTACATTTATATCTTTACACCATAACCAAAAATTATAAAGATATGGTATGTAATAAATTGCCTTATATCAAAATGTCTCAATTCAAAATAATTTTTGATTTCATTCTCCAGCAGAACATGTAATAATGCAATATTTAAACATTTCTATTAATTTGGTCAGCATTTTGTAAGGAATATACAGTAATGTTCATTTCTTCCCATGAAAGTAACATGTTCTGCGGTAAAGGAAGGAGCTCTTTTGGAGCAATGCTTCTAAACTGTGAGCCCCTTAACTGAAAATATGTCAAAATTGACTGGGAAGTAGAAGGGCATACATGCATTATTCTAGACAACAGAAAACTAAAGTAATTAATAAATGAAGTTTGAAATGAAATCGCATTCATATCCATTGTCCATCTGCTCTTCATACCGCCGATCCCCCCCCCCAAAATAAAATAAATAAACAAAAAGCTGTGTTAACAATCAAATCAAATTCCACCTAACTTATCAGTATGTGGTCACTGTAATAGAACTGGTCGCTTTCGAAATCTTCATCTATGTAAAATGATCTTGATCCCTGCTCCAACTTTGTGTCGGCTTACTCCCTTGCAAATACTTCGATGTACACCATGCAAATTTCTGTTACTCTGTCTAAATCGATTCTATGTCAATCTCGTGGTAACTCTGTAACTTCACATCTCAACACATTTTCAACACCATGGATTTCCCAGACATAATTTAACACGATGCAAATGAGAGATCACGTGGTTCGGATGATGTTTATAATAACGAGGAAGCGAGTCAATGTTTCAAAAGAAAAGAGAGATGAATAGCGCCATCTCGCACTGTCACGAGAAGAAGCGAAGTCTGCTGGTCACGGTGGTATATTGCGTGCAGGCTAGTAGATATCGGAGGAAATTTCAGACAATTTCTGATGTACAGTTATGTCTCCCGCATGCAGAGAAGACCAGTTGTCCGACTATGAGATGTTTGAATGAAAAAGAGAGGGATTAGCCGTAAAGAGAGAGGAAGCGAGATACACATAGGTAAAAGAAAAAGATAGATTAAAAGAGAGAGAAATAGATACAATTAAATAGAGAGATGTATATATAAGATTATATACATACAGAAATGGCAAGACATGGAGGGATATGCACATAAAAAAACAGAACGAGAAATTGACATAAAGAGAGAGAAATAGATATACAGAGAGATATATAGAAAGATAGACATATCATAGAGAGGAGGAAGATAGACATAGATAGAGAGAGGGAAATACACAGAGAAAGAGATAATGATAGACAAAGAAAAAAAAGAGGGAGATTTACATGGAGGGAATATACAGACATGAAGAGAGATATTATACAGTTGGTATAGAGAGAGAGAAAAAAAGGTAAGAATGAGAGGGATGCACATATTTAAAATATAGGGAGAGGGAAATAGACAAATGAAAAGAGAGAGAGATAGATTGGGATAGAGTTACGCGTAGAGAAAGGGAGAACGAGGGAGAGAGAGATAGACATAAAGATAGAGATGAAGACACGGAAAGAGAGAGAGAATGGGTCAATGTACGGAGGAGATATGATAGACAGAATGAGGAAACGTTTCTTTTTGTCAGCACCTTTTTGAGACAAAGTTGATAGACTGCCTTTTGGCCAAATATTAACGCTTTGCCCTATTTGAATTCCCTTCGCTAGTGTTTCAAAAGATCACCATATGTGCATTATTCAAGAATTCTCCAGACTGTGGTAACTTGACGCTTGTATCTTTCCTTCATGCCTGTCCAGTTCGACATAATTAATCATTGTGTTAGCTCCCCGCTGACTGACCCTCGTGCTAGGAAGACGTCCTACTAACAATCCCTACAATGTTTCTAAGAACATAGCGACACTTCGGTCATTTCTTGACAGCACTCACTGATGGCACACTGCTGATTAGTTTCTGGATTTGGAGTTCATGAATTTTATTACTTTTTAGCAAGATATGAATGCTCATATTTGAAAATTTTAACAGCACAATCAGGGTGTGTGTGTGTGTGGGGGGGGGGAATAAGATTTGGTGACGCAAACCACGTTGTTGAAGACCTGTGTTGCGCTAGGATCTTGTGTGTTAGAATATATGCCATTTGATTTATTTCATCTTATTGTATGCATTTAATCTGCATTTTTTTTTTTCATACAAGAATATAACACAAAGTCAATTGAACAAAGTTATTAGGTAATATTTGAATCTAACAGTGTAAATATTTGGGAACTGGTAAATAATTTACTTTAAAACAATGTTTTTCTTGATAATACAAAATAAAACCTTTGAGATTATCTCCATCTCTGGTTTCCTTTTGAAATAATTTCCGTAACTTTTGGGATTACTGGATACAAGCAATGAATGTTAGGTGTTCCTTATCATCCTTTCCTTGAGAATCCGGCTTGTTTGTTTGTTGTTGTTTTTTGTGGGGGCTCTCCTAAGATTTCTTGTTAACTTTAATGTTCGATAATTTAGGTCTACGCAATAGCTGACATACTGTCAGATTATTCAAGTATAGTGCACTCCTCTTTGTTTAGAAGAATTCCAACAAATATTTCCGTTTAGTTTTGTGTTTATGTCTTTATTTCTAGAATCAAGTTTAATAGTGAACTCATGTTCTTTGTTTTTTCTCTCTTGGTGTCTTGGCATCATCCATAGGTCATTGAGTAGGGCGACCCTAGCGATTCCCTAACTATGCTAACGCTCCCCCGTCAATTTGGGCGATACACTCTCTCACGTAATATCTCTGGAAACACGCCTGAGTCTCGGTTATTAAGGTCGCGGGAGTAAATGAAGCGTCAAGCTAATCAAGTCTTGAAATACGAACAACATTTACAGGTCAAACTGATTTTAAGAGTTTGTGATCTCTTAAAGATATTTTCAACACTCAGTAAACGGACGGACCTAGAGTTTTGACTCCTACGAGTTACGTTTTCCTGTGGCATATGTGGTAACACGAATTAGAACTTCCTCACAAAATGTACGCTTGACTTGCTGGGGGTGGGACGAGATGAGAGAAGGAGAAAGGGGAATTGAGCGGGAAAACTCGTATCTAATTGACATTTAATTGTAGTCTGCATCATTGCGTAGGGACCGAGTGAGATGGGACAAGGTGGAAGAGGGCCTGAGGGTTTGCTCTCTAATGACTAGGTCGTTAAACTCAAACCTATCACGTATCAGGAGAATCTTGTGAAGTACACACGCCTTGTCACTTTCCTTCTCATTCTCTTTTCCTTTCCCCCGACCCCCTTTTCTCTTTCCTTCTCTCTCTCTCTCTCTCCTTCTACCTCCTCCTCCCCAGCTCCATCCCTCCACTCCTCCTCTATCTCTCTCTATTCTCTTTCTTTATCTCTTTTTTCTTTCTTTTCTTCTCTATCTATATGTACCCCCCCCCCCCTCTCAATTTCTGTCTCACCCCAGCATGGCTCTAGCGCACTGACCTGGGGGAGGATATGAATATCTGTTGAGAAGAAACCCTGCATCACTTGATTTGCATATGTGTGTCACGAGCCAGCTGCACGCCATTCTGCCATTATTAAACCCACATGGCATACAATAACGAGTCTTGAGACCAATAACAGTTCAGTGTCCATCAAAAGACATACAGGCCTAGTGAGTAAGCAGAATAAGACATGCTGATACGCCAGCATGGAAACCACGATATGTCTTTACTATCTTGATTGAAAGTGCTCCATCAGTGGAAAAGGCGCCATGTGAATACCCAACATTAAAATAGAAAAAGTCCAGACGCAATAACTTCCATGAATCTTTGTTCATCATTTCTATACGAAACAACTAGGCTATAGATTAATCTTTCTGTGAACTCTTTTTAGCGAAAGAGGATAAAACTTTCATAGTAGAGATTATCAAGAAAGCCTCCGACAAAACGTGTCCTTCTCATTCAAATATTGTGAATGCTAACGTTACAAAATCTTACCGTTGTAACCGCAGTGCTAGTTCGAAGTTTTCGCGACGTTTTGTGAAAGGAACCCTTAGCTAATGTTTGCCAACCAAATGCAAATCATAGAAGCGGAAATGACAGACGACGTTAAATTGAAAAAAAAAAACAACAACCCGCAGAACCGGTAGAAAGGATCCATCCTTGAATTTCACGCATCACGTGAACACACTTAGGAAAAAGCCTTTTATGAAATTCTCTTCATTGAAAGGAATTGCTAGCGGACCAGTATTTTTATTTCTTCTCGGCTTACACGCTTCTCAATGTGGATGGATTTGTCAAATTATTTTTTGTTCGTACAGAGACTCTATTCTCTTGATACTATTTTATTACATGTCATCAGAAGTTATGAATTTGGATCATCATCCCATTATTTTCCATGTCTATCATGCAGGTTATTTACTTGGTACGATCAATTTTGCTGGTCCCGTGCTGCAAAATGACTTCCCAATCTCTCGTTGATTAGAAGGACATTAATCCTAGTTTACTGAGTGGGCTGTTCCTATTGCAAATACCCGATTCCACCTTACTCACCAAAACGTATGATCTTCTACATTTTCGTTTTAATTGAGGCCCTGGACTTGGAGTCTACGGACCCTTTGGGGGAGACTGACATTTGATGGAGTCCTCATGCAAATCTTCCCAATCTTTACGCTTTATGCCTCTTGCCTGTTTTTGAGCCAAGGGAGAATTGAAGACTTCGCTGGGTGCATTATAATCCGTCCGTATTATACGTCCGATTTCAACCTTTTTACGACTGTCTTTTGGTTATGATTCATTGCCTTTAGCTTCAAGAAAGTTTACCAATTCACATGGAACTACAACGGAAGAGCGTCATTCAATTTGGAGACACATCAAGATGGTAATGCCTTTCTTTCGTTATCAAATTTTGCTGCACGTGGAAGGAACTCTATCAGAGTCACACAAACACGTGCCATAGTGTGTACTTTGCGCTGTTGTGTCCTCCATTTTTAAATTCCAATATCGGAGAGTTTGCGGTAACAAACTTTGGATTTATCCAGTCAGGCTTACGTGTATTCGGGAAATTTCGGTATGGATTGGGGAGAAGAAAGAGAAAAGCTTGAAGAAAGGAAAACAAAACAAAACAAAAGAAGGAATGAAATGGATATAAGAACTGACGGACGGACAACAACCAATGTATAATAAAATGGTTGCTATCGAAGTCTTACATGATACTGTTTGTGACTTGCGCCGCTATCCCACCGCCATCAGCCAATCATGAACAACTTCATATTGACGTCATTCCTTTCTCAATTCCCTAGGGTTCCGATGACACGAACTATAATTCACCATCAGATGACATTCGGACGCTCAATAGAGTGATATACCGCTAGAAGTCGGTTTCATTTCCTGGATATTGCTTTCTAACAATACAGCCTCTTGCTTTCAGATTACAATGATTGAACCTGACAGAGTCGTATGCAGACACAAAGAGCGACAGACATTACGATATTATGTACTAATCGTATTCTTGTTCGTTGAGGATGTGCAGGGGAAAAAGAAATAAATTGGAAGTTCCCGGGCGCGAGGTATAAAAGATCCGTCACAGGTCCATTTCATTCGTCGCTGAAAGCCTCGCTGTTAGGCAAGATAGAGTCGTGCTCTGAATATTTTCTCATGCCATGAGAAGCGCTTTATCCCAACGCGAATCCTTTCACTAATGGACAGACAAAAGTGATATACAAGAAAAAGGTTTACCCACCTCCCTTTCCTTCTTTAGCTGAAAAACTTACCTACGTGTGTTTCTTTTCTTTTATTTGCATGCAGATGCTTCTACTTCTGTTACCAAACTCAATCTGACTCAAAATAATGTTCATATAGCAGTTTTATAGTGTGATGAGGTCTCTTTATCGTATAGCGTACTGTGCTATTTTCCGTTTGGTTTGGGTTGGTTTTGTTTATTTCTGCATTACAATTCAGTATGCGCCGATATGATATAGTCATTAACCACAACACAATGTCCCGTCATGCCCATGGTGCTGATTAAGTGGCGAATTTGCATACTGAAATCATATTTATGTGGGGAAAACACTCCAATCTAGAATAAAGCAATCATTTAGTAGATCTTGATTGACTGATGGCACAAATAGTTTAGAGAAAGGGGAAAAAGTTACCCCCCCCCCAAAAAAAAAAAAAAAAAAAAAGATAGATAATTTTATAGATATTTTTTGTAACAACACTCACATCACTATGTAGTAGATTTTACATGTTTTATACAATATCTGATATCAAGAGACTATAGTGTTAATTTATTTTCCCTAAATTTTTACGGAAGAGTACATCGCATTTGCCTTAATTTTGTTTCTCCATGACGAGTCGTAAATGAGTTGCTGGACAGACGTAATGTATTACTTTTATTGTCACTTTATTTTTCTATGACATTACTAAATTAGATGTATGACTTCATTTGGCTATTTCAACTTACTCTGCTGGTTGTCTACCGGACTTTGCAATTCATATTCTGTCTGGGGGGGGGGGGGGGAGGAAGAAGATCATGTGGTTTGCAAATGACTTACTATACTGAAATAATTTTGGCCACCATGGCTGCCCATAAGAGTCGTGTGACAGTGGACACTTGACATTTTCTTTGCCATTTAATACTGTCAAGGTGACTGTAGTAACATTCGAACGAGAAAGTTGCACGAGTATAGTACAGCATTGTAGCGCATGGAAATCCACTGCTTCAAGGACTCAATAGCTTCTATAGAGCCAAGCCCCATATGATAATCTAAATGAGATTATTGGGATAAAATTGCTATCTCTTGTCATTTCATGTATCGTTCATCCCCTTCTTGCTGATCAATGTTAACCTTCTTTCTCTTATCGTCATGTTTAGATCGATAAACCGAGAAATTCAGGAAAAGATCGAAGGCACAGAAAAGAAGAAATTGCAATATGTCTCTCGCAAGCATAACAGCAGCTTACTTATTATTTATCATGATTATCAACGAACCATGTATAGGAGGAACTGATGTAGATTTGAAAGCAACTCCACTCTCTAGTCATAACTAGATCAGAAAATGTGTCATGATCTTCTTTTTTTTTGTCACTCAAAAAAAAATGACCTAAATTAGTATGTTCTGGTCCTCCTTCTAAATCAAATTCATAAAGACGGCGAATTGGTTTGATTAACCTTTCTTTAAAGGATGCTTCTGACGTAAGCACGGTAATGTGACCATGATAACATGCTCTAATTGACAGCATTATGCAGTAAATCCATTCCATCACTGGTAGTATCCTAGGAGACTTGCAGTTTTTGCCTTGAAATACTCAACAAGGCAGTAGTCTTGTGTTTCTATAAATAACATGAAACAAACTGTTTGAAAAAAAAAGAGAGCAATAAACGTTGGGGAGGAAATTTATGCATTTGCAAGAATAGATTCCCATCCAATTATTCCAGTTTGTAATTAATTTTTTTTTTAGGCCGTTTGCCATAAATTTTGAATTTCAGTTCGACATTTTCAACGTCCAAGCAGGGCTCTGCGCGGTGTGATCTTCTGTATGAGTGTGTGTGTGTTTGTTTGTTTGTTTGTTTGCTTGTGTTTGTTCGTGTGTAAGGGGGCACTGTCGTGTCATGAATCAACAAAGGAAGGAAGCACCGACTTGACAAGTAATTCACGCTTGCCAGGTAACACAAGCTTGCACATACCTAAACGGTTTTTATGTAATATGTCATGTTGTGATATGTGATTTATAGATAGAATAGATACTAGTAGATAGGTAGGTAGGTAGATAAATATATATATATATATATATATATATATATATATATATATATAGATAGATAGATAGATAGATAGATAGATAGATAGATTAATAAATAGATCAATAAATGAATAAATAGATAAATGGACAGATAGATAGATAGATAGATACTGTTTATGTATAAAGGTGATCATAGAAAAGAGCTTGTGAATGTTATAGTTTGAGATGTTCTATTTACAAACGTACCACACTCTTCACAATTTCTGATTTAAATAACCTTAATTACCACAACTCACACCTTTCAACGCTATACTACCTGCTGCAGCCTCAATAACTCGCCAATAACAACCATATTTATCTGGATCAGGAGACACGAGTACGTAGTCCTCATATAATTATTTATGTCTTGGAGGGTAATGCATGACATAACCATCCAAAAAGAGCGTCACGTGTATTCATATTCCACTAAACAAATGATGTATGCTCTGCAATGATCTTCTTCATGCAGTGATTTAGGGACCCCCACCGAGATATATATTTTCTGAAATCTGCATTGCTTGAGCTGCAACGATGTTAACATTTTTGTTTTCTAAAATTAAGTGTGCGCCTAAGTACGGATTGAAAATTTCTGTCTCACTGACGAGCTCAAGAAGATGTTTGCTTTGAGAGTTTTTTGGGGAAGGGGCCAACTGATTTCTGTCACCCCCCACCCCCACCATCACCACCACTTTCTGACCTCCTTCCACGTATTGCAGATTATTTCAAACGTCTGTCTGTTCTTGAAATGCTTAAGTTTGTGAAAATTTCATACCATCAAAGAGTATACTCAGAAGTTCATCAACACTTGTTGGATAGGAGAAATTGGATGATTACTGGCTTTATGAATGCTGAGGACAAATTTGGAAGAATGACTTGAAATACTTCTTTGTAGTTTTTCCGCTCGAGTGTGCATTCTCCACGACACAACTTATTATTGTGATCGATAATTGCCCAATCGCAGGGCGCCCTCTCCAGTCAGCAGAAATGGATCGCGTGTTTCTCAAGACTTTCCCAGACAGGTGAGAGATGTGCGTGCGTGTCTGGAAATGTGATCTTGTCCCTAGTATGTGTTTAACAAATTTTTAGAAGCCACTTTGAAATGCTACGACAAGGACGTGAATATTGCGGGTGAACGCATACACGCACAAACATACGAAAATAGACTAACACACAAGGAGAGGGGGGGGGGGGGATGAGAGAGAAGAGCCATATGCATAGTATCAAGAAGAAGAGAGCCGACAAGTGCCAGGACTCATCAGCCCATTTTTTCCGTCTGCTAATTAACATTAATCCATCAGTGATAAGCGTTTCAAGGAAGACGTCAGTGCCATTATTTCAGTGTCCTAATTTGCGCCTCTATCCTGAACGTTCAGTGTTTTCTCCTCTAGCTCTTTCTTCAAGAGCAGCTTTAAAAGAAGGAGACGAATTCTGTGTCGGAAATCTGCCATCAGCGTTTGATGGAATAGTTTGACGGCAGCAACTTTCCTTGCCTGCAATAATGCTGGGCTATTATAAATGCAATACGTAGCTCATCGCTCTTCCTAGCAATCATTTTACAGCTGCATTTGCTCCAGAAAACAGTAACCTTCGCACCCCTCCCCCATTGGCTCTCTTAGGATTGTCAAGGTATGATCGTTTTCATCGTTTTCTAAAGTTTGACGCAACGCGACTTCTGTAGCCCAGAGTAGGCCAAGAGGATTACTGTTCAGTACGAGGCAGTGCCCTGGATGTAGAAGAGATATTGCGTTTAGCGGCCAAGGGATTACGTAGCCTCTGGATTCTTTTTTCTTTGTCGATCTACATCGTGTTTACATCGAAAGTATTGCCCTCATATCAGTCGAAGCGACACTTTGGAAAATGTCGAGATTTGATACTCCCTCACAATTCCAGGTCGAAGTTACATGAATTTGCATCACATCATCACAAAAATACAACAACCTTATATACCTAATACATATATTGTTGTCTTAAGAACATCTGCCTACCATCTCGAATTATCTTTCTATTTTGTAATGGTCATCGTACTGTTTGTCATGTAATCTTCCATGTAATCTTTCTTATTCACGTTGGGAATTAAACTTAGAAAGGTGTGAGGCCTCTGCTGATCCCAGCAATCTCTGAATTGTTTTTCACAGTACATGTTTGTTCTTTTTACTTTGTTGACTTGTTTAGCCTTGAGTGGTCTTCAGATTGTGGAGATATGTGAAATAGATAACAAAAATTAGTGATGCCCTGTTGTTATGGTGTATTGTATACTGGCAGGTTTCTACTCAGCTATTTTTGTCATAGCCTTGCTTCTATGTAGAAGATGCTTGTCAGCCGATAGATTACTTTTTTCACAGAAATCGAATACTACTGTACCATCACAATTACCAAGTTTGAAATTGAGACATTGGTTCGATATATTTAATGGCATGTAGGTGATATGCTATGAGACTAAAGCTCTGGGACAAGGGCATTGAGAATATCATATACCTTGCAGTACTCTAGGTATGTGCCTGACTTTGTAGTCACTATGACTACTGCTTGTATTCTTGTTGAATATAAAGAGAACGAGAACAAGATTTCTGAAAAGATTCGAGGAATATCATGCAAGATTGTGTAGTAGTGATAACCAGGGAGGTGGGAAGTAACCTGACTCACGCAGTGAAGTATGGATTATTATATACCATCTATATCTCCTCCGTGGTACACGTATGATGCCTTGAAGAAACATCTGATCTTACTCATTCAACAAGAGTTTCATTTGCATCGCGTTAACATGTTATCTTTAGGTATGACTTTGTGCAGACATGCCTGATTGTTTACCAATCTCTATCACTCGCAAAATAATCAGCTTTTCTTACACATAAATGTGGATGCCCAAGAATTGGCATGTAAAGGTCCAATGTATACTTAGTAGCATAATTCAGCGTATTTACAAAACCTGTTCTCCACATTTCTAGAGCATCTATTCCCCCCCTCCTTTTTTTAAAGTAAAAAATTCGACACTTAAGCATGTACAGATACGAATCACGTAAAAACAGGCGTATTTGTTTTATAATATTCTTTAGTTGCATTTCGTTCGATATCAGGCCCATGTTCACAGTGAAATTAATACAAACACAAATAAGCAGCTTTATTCTTCTCTCTTGTGCTGCTAAATCATATTTTTTCAAACATACAGTATAATAGTTGTTTTTTTTTTACAAATCATACCATGCAATAAAAATTGACATAAAATTGTGCGTGAATCTCAGAAGAAGCTACCTTGATTAATTCAATTAAGCCAACCCATATCCCCTTCATTAGGCAAACACTTGTGCTGCTGACTCACCTTCTTTTCTTAACATACTTTTTTTTTTTGGCAGAGCAAATTCGCCATACCCTTATACAAAAATGATATAAAATTCTACATAACTCTTAGAAAAAAACTATCTTGATCAACTTGACGTACACATACATACACACACACACACACACACACACACACACACACACAAATATTCTGGTACCATTACGTATAAATCAGTATTATGTACACACGTTGCACCATATCAGATGTATAAGGGCAATAAATGTAAATCCCCCTGACCTTCGGTATGCAAAACAGGTGATTTATTCTGGAGTAAGATCTAGAACACTCTAAATCTACCCGATGAGGTGATATTACATTTTAAAGTCGCTGCCAAATCGGACTTGATCTCGAAACATATTACCTACGAGTAAAGGACATGACCTAATCCACTCAGACGTCTCCAAGCCAATAAAACCTTCACCCCCAATACAAGCAGCGCTTAGAACTGCAAATAAAATCTAAGAAGCTTTGCTCCTCTAGTGTGAGGAAGAAAAGCGTACCTCGTGAGTAAACTTTGCCTAGCACTAAAGTTGTCACAATCATATTAGCAGGGAGGTGATGGTGAGATGGCGTGGGCTGGGAAGACAAGGAAAGTATGACATCGCATTTTGTGCCCTTGTCTCTCCCGACTTGTCAATCCCATACTGCAGTCAGTGTTAGTATACTATTGCCAATGTTATTGCATCTCGCTGCATGCAGCTTTATGATTGGTCATAATGCAATTAGGCGACAAATACAGCAATGAATGAAATCGTAAATGAACAAACTTTGCTGCCCCGTCAGAGCTGTGAAATATCACTTGACAGTTCTTTGGGAGTTCATTTTCCCCTAGAGACAATTTTCCAGCAGTGCTGCAACGGGAATCGGGAAATATAATCGCCTTGGAAACATGTTACGCTCATGTAGATGTCAGATGCTATGTTACACCTATAAATAGGCAATATAAGGCAATATCTGTGTAATACTAAATGGTCTGCATAATTACTTGTCGGCAATTGGTCAAAATGCAATCACATACTAATGCAGCAAGAATCGAAATCGTTATATTGCATTTCAAATGTCAAACATAACTCCAAATAGGCAATATATCTGTATAGTGTTGAACCACCATCGCCTGGAAGCAAGGATCTCTCTGATTTTAAGAGTTCTAATTCTTACCAACGACACGATATTCCTTCTACCTTATCTAGCTCAAAATCTCAAACTATACTGCATTCGTTTAACCAATGGTTCAATCTTGGCACCAATACAGCCTGTCTGTCTTGCCAGCATAGTTCCAGTTGATGAACACGTAGAACGTGATGTGCATATAGTTACATGGAATACAATCACACTGGAGTATGTGGAAGAATCGTGTCAATAGCTACTGGAAAGCAAAATGTCATATGATCGCCATTTCAACCTCAATATAAGTACTCAAAGTCTCCTCAATTACAAAGAGAGAAATGAATCAGCATAGAATGTCTCTTATCGCGTTAGACTAGAACCCACATCATTCTATAGCGGCATTTCTTCACATCTTTACAAAATGGACTCTACAGTCCTAAGAGGGTAGAATGGCAATGTATTGTACGTTTGCAAACCCATATTATAACCCAGTTACTGTCGTAAATCCACTAGTGTTCCAGATATCACCATGGCAACGCTTTCATCCATTCTGTTTGTATCTTGGAAAGATTTGACGCTAAGAGCGATCATGTGTTCTCCCCGCTCCCGACTAACAATAACTTTACCACTCAACGCCTTCAGCAAATTTGTCTCAAGAGAATTATATGTGGAGGGCTGTAATTTTCTACAGAATAATATTCTCGGGGGAAGGTGCAGCGTGTCTTATTTACTGATTAGTAAGTCTAAGCGCAATGGATAGCACTGGCTACCGAAAAGAAAACAAATGAAACTGCATATTGAACTTGATGGATAACCCCAATACACGCTTTTCACAAACTTTTAGAGAAAACAATATATTTGTATGATAAAGTATCTGTGAATTCAACAAAAGTAAGAAAGTCACATACTATAATTCATTTCAGATAATCTTTGATAAATGTAAAATAATCATGCCACTGCCTAACGTAAACTCGATTTCAGTGGAAATTATTTTCACCATTACAAGACATTCGTCTTGCAATGCTTTGGATGTTTCTTGACTTGTTTTGAGATTGGAGTAATTCTTTATTTGGTAGATGTTACATTGATATGATCGTCTGTTGAGATCGAGACGAAGATTTCTGATCAGTGTTCCTTGCATTGTAGGGAGGATGATGGTACTTTGCTTAAAGTCCTTGAGTTGTATTAGCTGTTTCTGCTATAGTGCTAACTTTTGTCTTTCCTAAAACGAAGTGTTTGAGTTACAGGTGTCAAATTCAAATCTACACTTCAGATATTAGTTCACCTCCATTACAGTTGTCATGTAATTGTGATTTTCTAGTATCCAAGCCTGCGTGATTTTGTTGTCATGGCTAGACAAAATTTTCCAGAACTGTCGCTTTAACGCTCCTTAGCTGAAAGAATCTCCATGCGCTTGAATGAATATCAAGAAAGTCGTTGCTTTGTTGTGTGTCCTTAATCTTTTTTTTTAGTTTACATTTGTCGTATTTTCCAATATTTTCAAAATGGATAGAGTGGAAACTTGCTGACCCATTAATGTCTTTGTGTTCATTCTCTTTTGCATCTATTTTTTTTTCTCTCTGCTTTGAATTTTTATCCATTTATTCGTAAGTCAAATGCTAAAGAGTTCTTTTCTATTTTTTCTCAACCAACAGCCCTCTTTATTACTTCCTCTATTTCAAAAGGAGCATGTGATGTTACGTGAACAAATACATAAAACTGGGCGCACGTTATACAACAGTACACACACACACACACACACACACACACACACACACACACACACACATACATACATGCACAGTGACAAACGTACACCTCTTCTTTCCGTCCATTTCCTGATCATTCATGTACTCCGTGGAAGGAAGGGCAAATATTGTAGTAGCGGGGGGGGGGAGAGAAATATAGGAAAGATAGATAGATAGATAGATAGATAAAGAGTTTGTGAGTGTATGAGAGAGAGAGAGAGAGAGAGAGAGAGAGAGAGAGAGAGGGGGGGGGGGGGGTGGAGAGATAGTGAGAGACTGTCGAATAGGCGAATGCATCATACGCTCCCATTCCATTTCCGGACTGTATCTGCCTTCAACCCTATTAACGCAGTAATGGAAAATAGTTAGCTGAAACTTCACGGTACAGACGTATAGCAAAAACAATGCAAATTGCCGATAAGGACGTTTATTTATATTCCCAATATTCTCGTCTTTAATAAAGGTCATAACTGTCACATGCTGTGAAATGCAGTTTAATAGATAGAGCGTTTAGATGGATAAATGGGCTCCCCCTTCTTCCCTCATCAGAAGGGTTTTTTGTACGAGGCCCGTCATAGAGTAAGCTTGAAGTTTACTATGTACGGTCAATTACCCCCCCCCCCTTCCTTCTACAGTTATAACTATTTAACGTATTTTTTTTCTACACGTTAACACTTAGAAACCCAAGGAATCGAGTATTCCTATAAGCAAGCCAAATGTGTGATGATGAATTCAAGTTACACTCTTCATCTTCCCGTTTCAAATAGCAACCCCTCCATAAGGCTGTTGTGTATATTAAAGTCTTGCAGAAAGCACCCTTTGGATTCTACATCGGTCCATGCACAGATTGTGCCTGCATCTCATTGCGGTTTTACTGATTAGTTCGCGACTCTAGAATCAATGATTTCCTTCTTATTATTATGAGCATCTGGAGTATTATCAATCTACTTATCACGGACCTCATCTATCACTGGATTCTAGCAACCTATTTTTTCTTTTTTAAATCAGCTGAGCAACTCTCTCTGAAAGGTCATATTCAGGGCCCTGGGCAGGTGTGTTTTTTTTTTCTTCTCTCTCTCTCTTCTTTTTTTCTCATTCTCCGGCAGAATGCTATATTAAGATCTACAGCGCACGGACAACATTTTAGCAAGAGTAGGGGTGTTTTGGGGGTTTTTTGTGAGAGGATGAGGTTTGACATTTGTCGCAATGTTTAGAGGGATTACATGTGGATATAGCATGATATTCGATAGTTTAACCAGTCCTTCACTATGATTCAGGTTTGACTATCTTTCATAACAATCCCAGCCTTCATTACCCACCGCTACTTCGTGGTCCCCCTTTTGATTCCACATAGGTCATGATCTTATTGCTAACAGATCTTCAATTTTAATTTCAAAATGTGCGCGGCGGTTTAATGCATTCTTCGATATCTTATCAAGGAGTCTAAGCACGATTGGGAAAAATGGAACAGCAAACCACATCAGTAGACAGACAGACAGACAGACAGACAGACAGACAATCCGTTTCTTATCCATCATCCTTACAAAAAAAGGGGGCAATACCAATCATTCTTATTTGCTGGGATTTGGAGTTACATTCCCGACTGTTGTTACTCCGCCACGCTTATTATTACATGTCTGAAGGTAATCACTGACCTATAAATTCCGTGTGCTGAGATATTATATCCATGCATGCCTATCCAGTGCAACCAAAACTAACAGTGTTATACTTTTGCAGTTAATATACAGATATTGACCGCCAGGGAGTTATATTTTCCCAAGGGAAAATATGATCACGAGGGAAAATATAACTCCCTGGCGTTCCAAAGATTGTTACATTCCACCCCCTATATACCAGTCGATATCTGTTATATTAGATGGCCTTGCCCTTGATTGTGCTTTACAGAAGAGCCTACACTAACGACGTATAGCCTAACCGTATACGCTCATGTTGGCCCGACCAGACGCTGTGTGCGCGCTGTCGCGATTTTGTAGTTGTACAGCGGTGACTGGACTGTGTAGTGTACGTTAGTTGCTAGGCTCATTGAACATTGTAGAAACACAGTGATTTGCAAACCAGTCTGCTCGGTGTCGTAACACTAACAGTTAGGCCTAGTCCTCCACTTGTGGTTTGTTCGATGCAACGTTAGCCTGGATCTAACGTTAGTCTAACTCTCCTGGCGTTTACGTCAATACAAAGATGCATCAATTGCCCTCGTTCTAAGAACTCAACTGAACTGAACAAAATGTCTCTAGACTATTAACTCGCTTGTTTTAGGCCATGTTTAGTGGACTTAGAATCCTTATCCTCCAAAATCTTAGCTTCCCGAATTCCATCCAGGCAGGCCGGCCTACTAGCGCATGTCGACGCTACTCCGCGCCGCGCCGTGCCGTCTACTCTCTCACGTATCGCGTGTATGTACGTACTACGTGTACGTATACTTGTGTGTGTGTGGGGGGGGGGGGGGGTGAGTGGGAACAGATTATATCGATCCAGACTGCAGTTATCGATAGTAATCGTTTGCTCCTCCCACTCCCAGTTACCGACGTGGTCCCACACCCTTATATTGGTGTAATTGTTTGTTTTTTCAACCGTAAGAGGGCGACAAACATGGAAAAAAATATATTCAGTTGACCAGTTGGTCAATATAACGAGCTGGGAAAATATAACATTTGCGATCCTCGCAAACAGCATCACGTGATGAGCTCTCGACCAATCACATACTAGAAACTGTCTAAGCCATCTAATATCAAAGATTATTGACTTTTAGTGCTAAATGTTTGGCAATAATGTAACAATAAAGTTTGAAAGTGATTTTCAGTACAAAAACTCTTTGAATGAATTCTAGCTTACGTTAGTCAAGGACACAGCGATCCTACGAAAATTACAGTAGTCGCCAGACATCATAATAAGAACTAATGGAATCATACCTATACATCGACAGCTCACGAACTGCTGGAGTTATGATTTGTATAATACTTTGATATACTGACGTAAAATAGACAGTTGTACTCATTGAAATAAACAGTTATATACGTCATGTTATCTGAAAGAACATGGCACGTGTCAAAACACGAGTGATGTTAGCTTAAATGGGACAATTGATATCAGCGTTTGAAAAAAACAACAACTCAAAACTTGTTGACAGTGGAAAAACAACTTTGGAAAACGGCAATGGTGTTCTTTTCAATTCGTTGCAATGCATGTCAATTCAGCATCCACAGATGACCAAGATCTGTACTTCAGGCTTGTGATAGAGAGCAGTTTGAAGTAAAAAGAACAAAATGGCACAATAAAGTTAAATAAGATACGTCACCATCGGTGATTTGAATAGAGCTACAAAAACATAATTATCTACATAATACACGCTATAAAACTAAGATACATGATCAGATAGAATGAGTTGAAAGGATTTTACTATAGAGTTCTCAGGCAGATATTGCAGAACTTAAAAGAACTTATCAAATGGATAAGTTGCTGCTTCAACGGGGATAAACAATCTTCTACGAGCACACAATGAGTAAACAAACTCATCGTCTATACACTAGTACGCCGGGGAAAGGAAGCTCTTAAGACACGAAGCAGTGCTGCATATATATGAATCCAGTCTACGAAATCAGAGCCATGAAAATGTCTTTACATCTCATCAAACAACTAAATCAAAACATTTAAACAACAATGAAAACATAAAGTACTTACAAGTTGGAGTACTTGTGGACAAGAATATAACGGGGCTGTCAAAAGACGACTTAAAAAGAAACAACATAATCACTAGGAAAAGTTGTTATTGGTGGAAGTTGTTGTTTTGCAGGCAGTGAAGGACTCTAAGCGATATTACAACCTAGAAATATCAAGAAAACGTAGGATTGAACAAATCTAGCTATAAAAAGCAAAAGATTCGAACAGGCTAAAAAAAAGAGAAAGAAGATCGAATAAATCGCTCTTGCTCTTGCATCCACAAGCGATGGATTTTTCTTTCTCTTTCCTCCTCTCTTTTTTTTTCACTTGGTTCCGGCAGCTCTAGTGTTTTCTATAGAGGCATGGAGTAAACTAATTCGTGAAATTCCGTAAACGGCAATCAATATTCGACTGTCAAAAGTGATTTGCGCGACTGTTGGATCCTAAAACGATTGCCCTTTTGGCTATGGTATCGATCTTTCGATCAAGGCTTTTATACTCAATGCTTGGCTGTCAAATCGAGGACGAATTCCAATGAAGACATTATCCTGCCCACGATTCTTTCTGTTCACACGTTTTCAGAGAGGGACCGTGAGGAAAATTTCCATGATTTAATAAAAACATACAATTTGTCGTTCACCTTGAACACGCGATGACAAAGCTGAGGTTTTCATTTGTTTTCTTTACTTGTCATTGTAAGATGTACAGAGACAGAGGCATGAAATCAATACTGGCTACATTGGATGCCTTATTTGTTGTTGTTGTTGTTTTGAAGCAGCTTCTTCGAGGGATCCTCTATACGAAACTCTCGCGAGGAAGAAAAAGACGTTTCCCTTGATTGCAAGTTTCCATAGTTCATTAGACGACAGGCTAGGAAAGAGACAACTGTCGAAATAGCCATGGAATATAAAAATCCATCCGTCTGCATTGGAGGCGAAACTGGACAAATTAGAAACAGAGAGAGAGAGAGAGAGAGAGAGAGAAGAAAGATATTTCTTTCAAAGGAAGAGCACAGATTCAAGTGGGAATGCTATAGACAGAGCGCGCCTCCTCATATTCCTCTAATAAACCTTCTCTGATAATCAGGTTATCCACGTCGATAATCTTATCTCTTATTTTAACATATATGCAAACTCGTGACCTGGATCCAATTGTAACGACTATTCTAGATGATACATTTCAGAGAGCAAGAAAGAGAGAGAGAGTGAGAGAGAAAGAAAGAAAGAAATGGGAAGAGAGAGGGGATGTGAAAAATAGCAAATTAACGACAGTCTTTGGTAGAAGGTTTGACTCGTGATTACCAACCTAGCAACACTCAACGAATTCTGGTGATTGAGTAAAAATTTAAAACATGATGTTGATCAATTTTCTAGTTCAGGTCGGTTACATGGTCAACATATCAACAGACTTTAACAAAAAACCGAAGTCCGTATGTAGAAGGTCTTCATTTCTTCTCGAATGCTCTATTACCAGATTGATATATTTTTTTCTTCTATTGGGTACTCTAGGTTTGTATGAGACATCTCTCACCGTCATATACTCCCACGGCCAACGCAACTGACTTTATAGACACTCAGTATACGGAATATCTTCAAAATAGTCTTATTCTACATTTACTGGATAGCTAGCGACCATCGAAAGCAATTTTCGAGGTTAATGCGAAATAATACCCGTGGTTACAAAAGCTTATTTAGGTATACTTGCTATTGTAAATTTCTCTCCTGTGTCGTATGATAATATATCATCTAGTCTGTGAAGGACGAGTTGCATATGATTATCATAAAAATGCATTTATTAAGAACTTCACCTCTATGTTTTCACGAAAAACTGATTTCATTACATTTTTCTTTTTGTTGGTTTGGGAATTCGATCAAAATCTTGTTGAAACAGCTTGAAAGTTGATCTGTTTTGTCCTTGGTGTGGTTGAATGGATGCTGGAAGTACAGTCAAGGGTTGCACTTCTTTCTTCCGAAGATTATTTTGTTACTCCAAAGGCTCGGTTTTTTTCCGAAGGTTCATAAACGAAAATAAAATGAAATAAAGTTCAGACAGTTTGATGGTACAAAAGTCTGATGAGATTTCATAATCCGAAAATTGGAAAAAAAAAAAGTGCGCACTGACGAACCTCATTATGTTTTACTTTGTGGATTAACGAACTTTCCTGTCTGAATAACGACCCTTTTTCATTTTGACGAACGGTCGGAACAACGACACAAATGTTCGGATTAACGAACCCTATTTTTCAATTTTGGATTAACGACATCTGGGTACTGAATACTGAAGTATTATACTATGTGCGTTAACCTTATTTCATTTTCGAATTAGTGAATCTTCAGAATAACGAACATCACCCAGTCTAGATATCGTTCGTAAAATAATGGTAAAACTGGTATGAGAGAGAGAGAGAGAGAGAGAGTATGTATGTGTGTGTGTGTGTGTGTGTGTGAGGGAGAGAAGGAAAGAGTCGGTGGTGGATAGAAACGATAGATAAGCGGTGTTTCAAGGGAGCGAATGTATATAAACTACCATTCTTTTATGCACTTTGACATCGTTTGTTCATTTATTTTGCTCCTCAAATCCAATAAAAATGAATGACATGGGTGTGACAAATTTAAACAAAACATAACCAAATGACAAAGGTACAATACAAAAGTGTAGTTTATACTACATGTATAACAAAAATCTTTGTATAGTTGCATATAATACAGAAAATTCAGTACATTTCATTCAACAAGGAAGCAGGAAACCGTCAGCAAAAACATGGCTCAAGACTGGGCTGATGGCTTCATTGGGACCTTGACTGGGCTGATGGCCTCATCATGACATTTAATAGAGAAAAAAACATTTTCTGACAACAAAAAAATACCTGAGTTTTTCTTTCACTCTTCAATCAAGATTATCTCACAGCACGATGTTTGTTCTATATTTTGCATAATAAACGAATCCCACCGTCATACTCATGATAGTTGACTTTCGTAAAACTGTGTCTATAGTGGCAAGCTTTTTTACTGTTTTAACGTTTGTTTCTTATCACGATTATCACATATGAAAACATCAGTAGGAGATTAAGAGTTGGAGAAAGACTAGGACTGTCACTTTGTTTTTCTCTTGGCGCCAATTTATATTTTGAGGAAAACAGAGTTTTCAATAGCACGCGAATTTGCGGAAGCATGCACTATACTTGTGATGACATTGTCTAGCAATGAGACAAACTTCCGTTTGCCTGCACATTTGTCACTTGAAATCTTTTACCTTTACAGATAGTTTATTCTAAAAATGGAGGGTTATGCATAGTAATCCCCATTTTGTGTGCAACTCTCAGTTCAAGTAACTTATCACGTCTGTAGTTACAGAGTACAAAGTTGATTGAGATGAAGTGAATGATTTACCATCCACCCAGTACATCCAAAAATATCACCTCTCAAGTTTATAATATTTCCAAGAATACACCTAAAATCTTACGTTTCAAAACGTTTAAATTCCTGCACCCGAGTAATATCTCCCGAGCTTGATGATTGGCGATGTATAATTATACTGAAATATACGATTTGCACAAGTGAGCACTGCAATCTAGTTAGGCATCAGTCGTCTGTTTACAATTGGAACATCATTTATAATTCAGAACAAGCACGGTTACAACTGTAGAATGACGAAAGCTTCTGTGAAAGAAAGTAGATTCCAAAAATATAACGAAGCATCTTCTCCTCAATAAAAATATGCATTCGGCTATCGAGAGGTGGTTTTTGTTTTTGTTTTGTTGTGTTTTTCTTTTTAATCTACGCTTTGTTCTCGGCCTGCCTTAGTGATGAAGTTATCCCCTGATGATGGTCCATACAGCAAGGATACCGCCGTAAAGCTCTGACGAAAACAAAAAGTCGTTGAATCTAGATTGGTGTGGCAACGGAATGGCTATATTCATAAGGACCACATGGGATTTTAAAATGGACCATTACGGCTGTCAATCAGCCTACTGCGCCACCCAGAAATAGAATGACATGTCTCAAATTGATATGAAAATCGTGCAAAGAGAAACGCTAATTATTTCCTCAGAGATTTGACATTTTCATGGGGGCTCGGTCCGAGGCTTTTAATCGCCCCTTAATTGGCAATTCAAGGAATAAGGTACGTCTGTCTATTCTTATCATGAAAAAATAAATAGTCGAATGTTCACACACGTTCTGTACACCAAGGAGTGGTGGAAAGAAATGCAAAGTTCATAAAGAAGACGTTACCTTATATTAAGTGATGTTTTGAATTGAATTTATTCCATTTCCATAAAAAAACAACAACAACATGGGGCATAGAATAATACGCAAATGACATGCAAAAGACAAGAAAACTAGATATGCAAACTATAGTACAATGCGATGATTACGATGGAAATGGAGGAATCCCCTGAAATTCCATGACTTGTAAAACCGTGGACCTCAAGCTAAAGAATAATGAAACAAATGTAAATCTTATAGGTAACGAATAAATAAAAACCAAATAAATAACCGCATAAGAAATTGCATAGATACAGTATATAGAACTACATTATAAGTATCATTCAATATCAGATCAATATCCGTGTGTGTATGAATGAGTGGGGGTGACTTCAGAGTATTGTGGTGTATTTCTTAATAGTAATTCGACGCCTGCCAAATACATTTTCTAACATGACGATTGCAAAAACAAAATTCTCAAGATTTGATAAAAGATTAAGAAAACGAGACTGATGTGAAAGGAACGTATTCAATTTTCTCTTAAATTATTTAAGAGAAAATTGTATTTAAGTTAAATACATGGATTAATTGGACGGTTTGTATGTCATTTGAGAGGCCATTCCGAAGTTTTTATCATTTTAGTATATGTGCATAATATTGTACCAATTATAAATTTCAAAGTTCATAACTTGTAGGGTAGCTGTAGGTGATATTCACTTGAACGTTTGGTACGCTATTTATGAATCAATATTTTCTTTTACGAACATGAAATAAAAAAATTTTGTCAGGTGATTACAATTATACCTATACACTAACTGGCTTAATTCACATAAACACAAATCCTTTATTTCAAGCATTATCATTTTTTTTAATGAATAAAGAATCTTTATGAAGGTAAAGATATGAACCGTAGGTGAAAATCTAAGTTAGCAAGGCCCTACTTTCTTTTGAAGTAACAATGTCCCTTGTAACTGAATTTGCTTACCCTTTTCCCCAGGCTAATATACCGTAATCTTTTCAAATATGGTTTATGTAACATTAATGGGGAATAGACGATATGAAAAGTGCTGAATGACTAAAGCCATAATCATAGAATATAATAAGAATCCATCCAGCGAAAGAAGCCTGAGGTGATTTTATGCAATTATAGCTGACGAAGTACAGGTGTGTATAGATGTATTATAATTGTATTCATGTTAACACGTAAGTGTTATTGGTGTAAATATTGTCCTCCTTTGTATAAAGAATGTTATATTTGAGGTGGTTTTATGATGGCCTAGATCTACCGTTTTCAATGAGTGAAGAAAAACAAGATTAGCAATATGGAACTCTTGGTATTTTAATCAGCTTGAGCTAATGACTTTTTATAAATAATACATAAATCTTTGCCTTTTGTTTCACTGGGCTATGTTTGTCTTTGATGCATACTTTACACTCTTTTCAACGTCAAATCAAAACTACATGCATAACACTTAACTCTGATGCTGTTCTGCCAAACATCACACTTTCCCCCCTTGATATGAAATGGTTGCTTCCGCAATCAGGGAAGACGTGTTTGTACGGTCGTGTGCACGCACAGCTCCAAGCACTCGATGAAACGCTGCCAAGTCTGAATCGGGAACATGCCTGAGCGCAGTGCAGTGAAGACAGCGAAGAGAGTTCGTAGAGACGACAGTGTTGGTATATTTCAGCGAATAATCCACGAGGCGGAGTAGCGCGCCAATACTTAAGTCTAAAATCAATGCACGAGCGTGCCTGGCGCCTGGATTGTCGGTGTGTCGGGAACATTACCTGCAGGGAATGATTGGATTTATTCCTGCAAACGTGCCACCGTTTTCTACGTGTTCTATTGGATATATGCTAGATTACCCAGCAAGCAACAAGCGAAAGTAAATGTGTGAGATGACTATGGCCTGAGTGAAGATATTACGTAGAAGGAATAGCGAGTGAATCGCATGTTGTTCAAGTAGTGGTATTGGTACTTGAAAACGATAGATCGAAACTACTCAAACTTCTAGCGCCAAGCGTGGTTGACATCACATTAGAGCATCACTCTGCTGTGTCGCACATAACTAGCCCTACCGGAGGCTTTTCATTCGGGATATATTTCTAAATTTATTGATGACATATTCAATATAATCATTGTTTAAATCACTCGACCATTAAATTAATTGCTGAACGTTCGGGAGCTCCTGTGCATGAGATATCATATGCAATTTTGGATGCGTCATAGCAAACTTCCGGTCCATTGGTTTATGTCCCGTGTGTCACTGTCAGGAATATTCTTGTGTCAGCAATGTCTCTATAGCAGCGTCGGTTCTGTGGATTTTTAAAACGGATTTGTAGCGTAAGATTGGCGTAATGTCGGAGAAGAAGGAACGTCGGGGAGCCTTCTCCCATCGCGGTCGATTCGAGGTTAAGAGCTGCAGCTTCGAAGGAAAGTTTCCCACAAGGTTCGTATCCAAACAATATACCTTTCATCCAATGTACACGCCTAAAACTACTTTAAGTACACACACATGTGAGTGTTTGAGAATGCATTAGGCCTGTTGACACAACGCAAACTCCAGAAATAAGCACGCTTTACAACCACTTATATCCGCATTAGTATTATTGCCCTTATAGCTAAAGGGTATAATAAGATCAACATTTGTTTTAAAAAACATTTGAATTTTAGCAACTCTCGTTTTGCCTGAAAATAGTTATTTTTCACTGTCACTTTTTCCCTGAAATAAAATAAATATTCATAATACATCCCTTTCAGAAGGGTAGGGTCTAATATTTACATATAGATACATACGAGTTTAAAGGAAAGTAAATATGCCAATGTCACGTTTGCAAGCTACTAGAAGAGCTTTTTAAATCCTAGAAATTTAAAAGGCTGTGGTAGTGCCTTGACTGATGTGAAAGGGTTATAATTACTTTAATGTAAAATATGTTAGCGTCCAATATTGCTGGCTGTTGGTTTTGATGATGGTCGGCACCAAATATACCGTTCTCTTCGGGGATGAGGACTGTACTCAGCGCGTATGTACCGTTAGGCATTTATTTTATATACAAGTTAGACTGGAAGTCGGTATATGGACGATGCAGCATTGCGCATGTCTTTTTTTTTTCACAGTTCTAGACAAATCACTGCATTCATCGTAAACGTCTTGGTATGAGTGGCGGCTGCTGGTTACACACATTAAATCACCAACCACTGACTAAATGTTTAATCATTAACGAACGGTGCAATTTATCCAAAGCTATGTTTGAACAGCACTAAATAGTCAATGTTCGTCTGTGAACCTCGCAGCTCTCTTTCTATTGATTCCTCCAGATGCTGTGGATAAAAAAAACGAGTACTGAATACAATTTATGGGAAAGTTTGTTGTTTTTGTATTTGTTTTTCTACGAGTTGGACACCACTTTGCGACCCTCCGCCATTAGTTACCCCAATCCTGTGAACCTCGATACCCTGAAGCAGTGAGTCACCGTCCATCGATGGCTGAGCTTCTCTACATGGCCTTCCGCACCAATCACATCACTATCTCCCCCCCCCCCCCCCCCCCCCCCTCTCTCTCTCTCTCTCTGGATTCGTTGATCTTTCTATCTGTCGGGATGAGTCTGATGTCCCTTCGCAACCTCCCGACCATTCTACTTCATTCCTTCACGTGTCCCTTTGACATCCTTCCCGCTCCTAAATGATCAACTATTAACACACATACAGAGACAGGTGAAGACACACATGGTTTCACGCTTCATCGCGTTTACGCTTTCTGTCCTGCAGTAATCATCCCACATCACTTGTCACCTTTGTACATCCCGATTGGCTCCTAATGATTCATAACTCAGAAATGGAGCACTTTTGAGATTTATGCGGAATTAAAAAACGCTAATGAAGAGTTCAGCGACAATAATGTTATTGAGGCAGGTGTTACACCTTTGTTCTGTTGTGACGCCGGGAAAAGATTTTGTTTTTGGGTTTTTTTTTTAAATCTCATCGGTGTATTCTGTGTTACAGATATCAATTCAAAGACACGTTGAATGGATGAGAGCGGCATGGGAGAGTTAGATAATACAGTGATCTCATGAAATGTTACCATGAGTAATAATTTTTCTAGCCTTTTAATCGACCTTTTTACTAGATGACAAAAAATCACTCTTTTTTTTTGGGGGGGGGGGAGGAACTTTCACTGATTTTCTGCAGTACCTTGCCCCCTGCTATCGTTTATTTAGTTGCTTGGTTTGATGTGTCATTGTGTGCTTGGTGTGTGAGTCTTGGTGTATGTGGTATGTGTGTTCCAGAGGGAAATGTGTGTTTGCGCCAAGTATAGAGGTGATGAGGCGAACACAAGGATACGTCCTTATCACACACGTCAAGTAATACACCTGCCTTTTTGACGTGATATTAAACCCGTTTTATCCCCTCACTCCAAGGCTTCGCTTTTCTACAGTTTTTATTTTGGTGAAAACCGTCAGCTTCAGGCAATCTCACCGCGCTATTTTCTCTGTGTGAAAGACAAATAACACGTATACAAAACTGAGAAACAAAAACATACTCTAAATCATCACCTGCATCGGAAACGTGCAACTGTGATCGGACAGGTATCGTCGTCGGGAATATTTTCTTTTTCTTTGTTCGGAGACAAAAGAGAATTGAAGGATTTCTTTCTTAATGTATGTTTGTGTCTGAGGAAAGTGGCATTTGGTGTAGAAAGTGAACACCTCACGTGTCTCAGTTACGTCACAGTTGATTCACACTGTCTATTGCTTTTTTAAATAGTGAACTCTTTGAGAAAGTTTACTTTACACGTTCATTAAGCCGTCAGAATTTCACGTCTATTGACATCAATTCCGAAAGCGTGGTGAGTTTGGAGGAATTGATGTTAGTAGATGGAATTTTGATTATGCCGTGGTTCCAGATGTCCCGTTATTTGTGGAAACATCATTTACATTTGATGAGTTTTAGGTGTTACTGGGAATTGATGAGAAGCTGAAATTGATTCTCGGAATTATGGATAAATGAACGATTGGTCATGGATGAGGTACATAGTCTGAACTGCATTGTCTGATTGGCACTGTAACATTTACCGCCAATATAGTGAAAAAAAAATCTTATTTTTTTCTACGTCCATACAAGAACAAAGAAATCGACACGTGCCTGTTTTGAATGTACAATATTCACGCTATAGTTTATTAAGAAAAACACAATTCAGTGTGGATAGCCGATTTATGTTAATATTGTTGCCTTTATGTATGAGGTAGAAAATAGTGTGATTCTGCTTCTCTCACTCGAACAAACTTTCTTCTGTCGAAATTTGAGGGAACTTTGTTTTTATGTATGGCAAAACAAACTCTGTCTACACGAAATATATTGGGATAGTGTGCCGTTCATGTCAAGAAGACTAGTCACCCTAGCAACAGGTCCATGGTGAGGAGAGAAGGAGGATGCTGGCTCTAGAGATGTTATAAAGCCGTAGAACACCGACACGATAGCAGACATGACAAGACAAGACAGCCGTGATTGGCCGGGAAGGAGGAGAGTAATAAAGGAGAGAGGTTTGTCTTTTTGGGCAGGCTTTGCCAGGCTTTGCCTAGCAGCAAAGAAGAGTTCATATCACCCATGGTGAGAGAGGCACCTTCTGCATCCGGGTTATTTTTAATGAGATTTCTGTACAACATGGCCTGATAGTTAAAAGAATCATTCCCGCCTGGCCGTGAAATTTTCATGATTTTCCCATGTTGATTCTGGTTTAAACATATTATGAAGTATATACCTCGACTGATTTAATCTGCTTTTTGCGTTTAACGTTCCACAAGTGGGATTGCTGTGTATTTTAAGCATTTCTTCGCTCAACTGTATGCTCAAACTCACCGTTCGTTCATTGTTTGTTTGTTTTTTTCTCACAATCCCCCTGTAACTTCAGTTATCGTCATAAAGTGAATTTCAAGCAAGCGATTTGGAGACAGACTTACTTCAGGTCTTGCGAAAATCGGAGAAACCCAAAGAACAAGAGAGGAAAGGTGTTTGTTGATGTTGTTTGTTGCTGCTGCTGTTTTCTCACATATCAATCTTTCCTGTGTGTTATGGCAACCATTCAAGCATAATACGCACGTTGACTTCGTCAAGGATGGCTTTGAAGCTGTTCCTTTTCAAGTCACCAATGCGAACTGAAGAACGCACATGATACAAACACGATAAACAATATGCGTGCACCCACAGTGACTTTCAACAACTATGATATAGTAAACTAGCTTTATGTCCATACACCAATCAATATTATCACAAAAAATAAATCGAGTGGTTAAACTATAATATTTGTGTTATGATCACCGTGCCAGGAAATCAAGAAAAACAATAAGAAAGTGGAAGAGGAAGAGGTGAATGTAAATTACTATTTAGAAGGCGAGATAGGAAGGTAGAGTAAGAGAGAGAGAGAGAGAGAGGGAGGAAGAGAACACGTTAGTACGACATTGTGTATAGTGAGCTCTAAGATCAACTTACAGGAAGTAAATCTCTCCTTGCCCTCGCTGTGCCCTTAACACTGTTTAATGAAGCCATGCACAGTTTAGAGCGTGTATAGCTATGACTAGACAGGAATGGTATATCACAGTATACTCCCATCCTAAAACATTCGTTATTTTCTCTTTTGGCTTTAATGTGATGTTGTTAAAACTACATTATTTATTAAATGTATCCTTTCAATGGAAAATACATAGACATTATCAACTGTCATGCCTCGCACATCAAAGCAGCCATACTTATGTCACTCACTACCCAAGTCCTGTCACAGGCCTCAATATGTAGTCATAACACAATACAATATACCTGTACAAACGTGCATGTCCCTGTTTCACTACGTGTATTGCATGTAACATTTACACACAAACACACACGCAACGCACATGAACACACACACATGACGTCATTAAGATCAGTATCATTTGCAAATCAAACATAATTACTCATGATGACACAGCTTTTTGTACCATAATTTTCTCGATGCAAATTATCCCGGAAGCATAACAACATCTCAGCTGAGTTGTATTTTGTTGTTTAGAAACCAAGCAACAAGTTGATACTTCCCGTACCAGGTCGCGCTCGTATAGTGTTTCGATATCACTGCTCACATGGCACAAACATGGTTGTATCATTTAAACTTCTGACATGCGTTGTTACGTAAGAACGTAAGAGAATATTCCTAGCACGCCAACTAGCACGTGAAAGCGACTGACTAGTGTGGATAGCTTCTCTTTTCTCCTTTCTCCTGATATTGCTGTACTCTAAATAAACCGTATACTAAATATGAGGGCGCCAGCATGTTTCTTTACGACAATCAGAAATGTAATGAAAAGCACACTTAATAAATGCTATGTCACATACGCTTTCCCTGGCTTCATGCTTTGAAAAGGCTTACAGCGAACAGTCGGCCCTGACATCATAGCTGCTACGATTACACAGCATCAACCGACTGTTCACAAAAGTGTCAACCTTGTTTAAAGTATCAAGTAATGAGCGAATGCCTGGACAATAGGTGGGCAGGCGTTCTATGGCAAAATCTAAATCATATCCTGCCACGTTGGACAGGTTTTTTTAATACTTATTTCTCGACAAATTTTGTACTCCATGAACTAATACACCAACTTGTACCACAATCTGCACCCTTTTTCAAACACTGAGACAAACCAGTTAGTTATCATAAGACAATAGGAGATAATTATCTGCTATCGAATCCACAGGCGTCACTTCTGCTTGCACGTAATGAAGCGTGCCATATAGGAACCCTATTTTAAAGCAACTTGTATAAAGTGAAACAAAATAGATTACAACTTCCAAGACGAACAGAATTCTCCGAGCTGGGTAAGTTTTTAAGACGAAATATAACATGATTTTCAGTGAAACATTCAGTGTAATTTTACTCCAGTCTTTGTAATGAAACTGTACGTATTGATGAAGACGGCATACATGTCAGTGACACTACGTGATGGGTCTACAACTGTGATAGTCGACATGGTTTCTAGCAATGAATTTATATTACTGGTCACACATTCTCGAGCGAGAGCATTCCCCTGCAGTTAAAACAAATCAATAATTCGAGGAGTCTCTGTCTTTACCTCTTGCTGCTTTGTTTCATTTTTCTTATTCTCTGTCACCTGCAAAGCGTCAACAATCGACAACATCATCACCCCTGATTAGCATGCCTTTCCAGCTTCAATCAAAAGGGCACACATTTCATCAGCAAGTAATTTTACGCAGTTTGTTCTGTTGTAAGGTTTCTGAAATTAGTATATTTCTGGATGTTCATAACATGCGATCCACACAATGCAGTTTGCTAGCAATTGGAATTTATTTACCATTCCTCCCCTTCTTCCGTAAAGCTGTACGCTGTTGCTCACTGAAAACCTTCAACTAAATATAATATATATATATATATATATATATATATATATATATATATATATATATATTTCGATTCTCTAAAACAACTCACTTCTGTATATCATCAGAATGTAACATCAGTCGAAGGATATTCCATCACTCTCAAAAGATTGCTATTTCTTGCTACGAGCTGAGAAGAATCCCAGTTGTCCACAGTGTGGCCTCGGAGCCTGTACTGACATTCATCATATTGGATGCTGATGGCTTTCTTCATTCACTCAAATTTCTTAATCTTAGTCTTCATCTTATCTTAATCGTTACCCTCGATTTTAAGTGGGACCTACGTTCGACAGGTTTGCTTCTGAGTAAGTTCCATTATTTCTCTAGCATTCATTCTCATTTTTCAACTTTCACAGATCGACCACTATGTTCTCTAATTATGTTTGCAATATTCTATGCCTCCCAGCTGGATATCATGCATGTATTACATCATTTTGTAATATTATGTCTCCTTGCTGGATATCACGTATTATTTAATTTTGTTATATTTGATGTATTTTTTTCATCGAGAAATATGAAAAATAAATTGAAATTGAAATTGAATTTAAATTTACCCACTCTTGATATTTCTGTCCGACCTGGTCTGTCTATCCAGCTCCATAGTCCACCCAAAGATCAATAGATCTCGCAACAGATGCATAAATGTAATTCTTATCAGTTGATAACTTACATTAGTCCAAAGAGAACAGGATAACAATCAGAAAAATGTTAGAAATTGAAGAATGGAGTATGAAGATGATATCGCTCTGAAAGTTTTGCAGCAAAATATCAATTTATCTGAGGGCCTAACGTCTCCCGATGAATATACCAATATTTCATTTATTACTGAATTTCTATTTTATATTGCGTTTGTTGATTATTAGTAGGGATTCACTGATGTAGTATACCTTAATTAGACTCGTAAATATATTTTTCTATCGTAAATCATATACTGATTCATAATTAGTATGTAGGTGTTACTGAACTTTATAATTATGACATTTTCAGTATAAAACGTCTCTTGGCTCACATCTTCTCAACCTCTGCTGTTTGACGTACCTCTGAATGCACAAAGAAATCAGTAATGGTGCAATAATCAGTGTTGACTGCTTTGCATTGATGCTTCGAAGCCAAAGAAGAGAAAAGTGTGAAGAATGGGAAAAGAAGGAAGTACGGCACTAAGTGGAGAGGAGTGTGATTAATGTATCTCAACCACTATCACCTTGACAACGCAATTAACACAAATTGATGGGAAAAGATTTGAAATGCCGGTAAAAGAGCAACGACGGTAGGATATTTTTGGAAACTCCAATGCTCTCTGATGCTCTTGTGATGTAAATGTACTCCTGAAAATTCATTCTAAGAGGTTGCTGAGTCCCCCTCGTACCGTATTAAAAAAACTTTCACACCAATGGTTTGCGTCATCTGTACACGACTCTCTTGATCAAACATTCTAGTGTGGTACTGGAGTACCATAACGCAGGTACAAAGAAGTAATCGAAAAAGAAACCACACAAACAACGAAAACAAACCCGGAATGGCCGCGTATTCGATTCGATAGATACTCTACCTAACAGCGTAGTGAAACAGGATTTCGAAATGCAGACATATTTATCTCTTCTTTGTGGTGTTCTCTTACTTTTCATCACATCATCCTGTTGTATTTGGCCGCATTTACTTTGACCTTACTCGGTTCCTTCGAAACTTCATTAATCGCACTTAGCTGTAGTTTCGGAACGAGTCGCTAACACGCCTGTATCCACTGGTTAAATGATGATAGGGCAGCGGTCGTGTTTCCTTGTCCATCAAAACGCCTGTTGTCATCCTACACCACGGAATCACCTAAAGGGATTGGATTCAACAACAATGGCTGGCTGGCCGCCATGGAGAGTGTGTAGTAGACATGAACTTGTTCTTCTCTTTATGGTAGCCTTTCAACATTAGGTGTTGTCTTCGTGCAGGTCATTAAGGTATGGAGACATATTATAGCAGTATCATTTGAACAGAGACATATTTTGGGCCTATCAAAGAAAACATGATAATCTATTTTAATCTACATATAGCACATATCCCTGTATTGTTTGAGGAATGAAACAATGTTTTCAGTTGAACATTGTTAACTTTGATTCTGTTTAATTAGATTATCAAGTAATGAGAATGCCATTATAAAGGAAACAATGGACTTATATTCTAAATGACGACGAAGAATCCTTGCCCTGTTTGAGCGCAATATCTGTATTCCCCGATTCTATCGTGTTTTAAGAGCAAATTTTTAAATCATTAGCTTAAGGACAACCCTCTGCCTTCCTAAAGATCTGTGATCTGCAATTTTCGCATATGATTAAATCCTGCATTAACCATTCAATGGCAATTCCAATCCTACAAATCTGTGTACTAGTCCATCCTTACACGTCTGTATACGGCCATTTTCACTAATCGCCCTTGATTGAACTCGATCAATCTTCATCGAGTCGCGAAATTTAACTTTAATATCGTCTGCTTGTGGGAACGACCGCTAAAACCACAGCGATAGGAGCATGGGGGGAGGGGGATAGAGTGGTATATAGCTTCCATGGCAATTCTCATGGCGTGGTATAGACTGTCCTGTATGTGGGATGCATTCTCTGCATGAAATTTGCATTTGTTTTTATTCATACCTTCTCGGTGTTTTCCCTGTTGTTTTCTGTCTCAGCAAAATGACCATTATATTTGATTGGGTTGTATTTTTAAATCAAGCAAAACTTCATGGAATTAGATATAAGATATTTGTAGGCTACATTGTTACCGTAAACGTGACAAGTCATCGCATCAATTCATCAAGTCTACGTAAGTCATCCCTCTCTCCTATTTTTCCGATATGTGTCATGTACGAGACCTGCATGCAAATCAAGCTACGCTTAAGCTGTAGCCCTTCTGTATTATTTTTTTTGTGTTGCTGCTGCGTTTTGTTGTACATTGTAAAAACAATGAAGACAAATATTTTGTTAACAAATTACGTCAATGAATATAAGAATGCAACCACCAATGTATTTAACCATGTACATGTATGCGCATGTACAATGATAATACAGGATCCAATGAATCAAATCAAATCAAATCAAATCAAATCAAATCAAATCAAATCAAACTCTATGGCAATGCCAATGACAATTAGTGTTTTTTTTATATAAAGATGCCACCCTGGTTAAAGGGTATTGAACAAAATGGAATATCGACATCTATTGAAATTCAATCAATAATGTAATCAAATGGTTGATGAGTAATCGGTGGTGGAAGCGCCTATCTGATGAGGCTATATCGGGGTCATCCCACAAGACTAACACCCATGAGTCCTACAGCCCACGAGTCCTACAGCCCACGAGTTCGACTCTAGGTAAATAAAGCCCATGAGACCAACAGTATAGGTAAATACAGTTCAACAGATACAACACGGGGTTTAATGTGTTGGTCTCGTGGGCTTTGTTTGCCTAGTGTCGAACTCATGGGCTGTATTCGTGGACTGTACAACTCGTAGGCTGTATGACTCGTGGGTGTCGGTCTCGTGACGTGCACCCGCTATATCTATCACATCCTTACAGAGAGGAGTGACCTTCAATAAGCAGCAAGTCCTTTCTTTGGATGAAACTCGGCTCATAATGACCGACTGATTTATGGGCTTTCGATTCGCATTATTTGAATGCCACGAAGATAATTCTTCAGAGTTATTGTTCTCCATAGATTAGTGATATACTTCAACGGCAACAGCAGTAAACACTATTTTAACCCCACCATCTTCTTATCAATTTCTCCCTACACTAATTATCAGTCTAACCACGTTATGGGATATAACTTTGTTCCTGTTTGAATGTGTTACGCGAAGTATAAGGCAGGGCATTGCCCCCAATCTTGGTAAATTACAAAAGCATTGCACACTTCCAACATGCTGTGAGCCATTAGAGAAGAAGACACGTTTACTCTCATGACAAGCAGTAAGCGAGCAAAATTCGTTGATATAGATATTGCCATAACGTTCATAAATGTGGCTTGAAAATGTAATAGCAATACTACGATGATAAATTCCTTTACATGTTTTTAGGGAAAGTAGACACACATGAGCACATAAATACCCATAGATGCCCAGATATCTCTATCGTTCATCATCATCACCATCATCATCATCGTCATCATCATAATTATCATTCTCATTCTCATTATTATCATTATCACCATCATTATCATCGTCATCATCATCGTCATCATAATTTATATCATCATCCTTGCCATCATCTTTTAACCTCAACCATGTCGTCCTCCCAGCTCCCGTATTTTCATCTCACACTTTCTCCTCCTCCTCCTCCTCCTCCTCCTCCTCCTCCTCATCATCATCATCATCATCATCGCATCACAAATCTAATCATCACTATTTCACTGTCATCGAGAGAACCCCTCTCTCACCCTGCCTCACCCACACACCTCATTGTCAAGACTCCGATGGTTGCCGCAGTCTTTTTCAAACAATCCAATTTGGGCCTTTCCAGTGTAACACATTGTCTGTATTGGTCATGAGCGTGGGTGTGCAAATCCTTCGTGCATTACCCCAAAGGCTGACGGCATTCCGTAACATGATTTGGATCTTGTGGGTAGGAAGGGGCACCACCTCATTCGAACTGACGTGAGGTTATATTGTGTATGACCATCTGCATGACAAGGCAATGAGAGACTAGAAAAGACCGACCCATGCAGGACGGCGAATTGAAATGACCCCCGGCCAGAACTATGGCTGTGTGTTTGTGCGTGTTTGATTGCCGGAGAGGTAATTTCGGACAACGTCTCAGAATTCAATTCGAAAGTTGGACAATTTTTTATAAAGTGAGCCGACCTGATGAATTTGATGAAAGTTTGTCACTCTTATTGGCTGTGTGTCATCCATCTTGGTTTTCCAACGTTCTTTCCTACCAACCTGGAAAGTGTAGGGAAGTTTAGAAGGGTGCATGTCACGAATTCTACACCCACGATTCGCATATCCCACGAGTAATACAGCCCACGAGTCATACATCCCACGAGTCATACAGCCCACGAGTCATACAGCCTATGAGTTCAACACTAAGCAAACAAGGCCAATGTCGAACTCGTGGGCTGCTTCTAACCTAGTGTCGAGCTCATGGGTCTTATTTGCCCATAATGCCGAACTCATGGGCTGTATGACTCGCGGGTGTTGGTCTCGTGGAGCGACCCCGTTTAGAGGGGCAGGGAAAGATTACGGGTCGGTGGGAGTTGTTTGCCAGAGAGAGGACGAAATAAGAACGAGGTTTGATGAATGCAATGTCTGATTTTTAGTCTGGTTCAATCTCGATATGATACAGTCCTCGAAAAAGATGCCCTTAATGATGATGATAATAATAATCAACATTTTTACCGCGCTTAATACAAATGTTCTAAGCGCCTTACATAACATATTGTTTCATAGCCTTCTTAGTGATTGTTAAATTTAAAAAATGCGCTGTAGGCTCATCTGTCATTATGTTAGCCAACACGTGGATACCTTATAGCTGCTTTACATGTGTATGTGTGTGTGTGTGTGTGTGTGTGTGTGTGTGTGTGTGTGTGTGTGTGTGTATTTGTGTGTGTGTGTCTTCTCTTGCTTCTTAAGAATAAATACGATAGAAAACAACAAAGTCAACCTCGAGAACTTAAGAAAACACAGGCAAACAAAAACAAGAACAAGGTAATCAGGTGGTGTGATTAATTAGAAGATCATTCAACTATTAAAGGCTGATAAATTAGACCGACGGTGCCTTGCACTTTACGAAAATCAACCCCCTGATGAACTGAACTGACAGACACATTATCATTACCACCATGTCTGATGGGACAAACTGAGATGTACTCAGCTGGAAGTGTGCGTCCAATTAAGTGATTGCCTTGTTCTTTTGATAACATTTCACTCGAACTACTGGTGTGTGGCTGTTGGAATAATGTTAAATATTCCAAAATCAGTGTCTGATTCGGTCTCATGAATGAATAGTTAAGTAAGCGAATTATACCCCCTCCCACACAGGAAAGCGAGACTGAAAGCTATTCAGCACTCCAATGAAAGCGATTTACTGAATGGACGTAATAAGCTATAACCATTACTGTGCTCAATTTTCATGCAATGAGACAAAATGCTAATAAACGATAATCTTCATTTTCACATTAAATGATGGAGGAATATGCTGTGATATTTTTTTTTCTGAAGGCATATACAGACGAAGTGGAGGACTTGGACTTGGATTGACTCATGTTCCATGCGGGCTGGTGATTTATTACATAGCTCCGTAGAAGAGTATGTACCTTATTGTGAATGCAGTTTGAGGATGTCGTACGTACGTAACCCTTATATCAGATGACCCCATGTCTGGTGCACATCAAACATTATCACACCCGCAGCAAGATTACAGTGGAATGGAATAACATCCCCCGGAGTTAAGTTTAGGATTGCGCTATGAGAGGAAGGGTGTTGTACAGGCGTCGACCAGAAGTAAATTGGGGATGATGAATTATTGCAGGTGTGTTTTTATGTTGCCTTATGCCCCGATTGTGCTGACTTTGATGTAATAGGCTACATAACTTAACGACGATCTGAAAAGGGGACAGACTCAGTGTACATGGTGACTAAGATAGATAGTAACCAATCAAACAAACTACTTTATTATATTTTTGTCTGTTCAATCGCTTTGTTTTAAATATAAAATCTAATGAATTCATATTGCAAAATGTCATCATACCTGTAATTTTAAATGATACGAGTGCGTCACGAAATAAAAACTGAATAAACTCAGCAATCCTGATATGAGAACATATAATAATGAACCAAGTTAAAAAATGCTAATATTGCTAAATTAAGCATCATAGAATATTCCTCATACAATGTATCCAATCACCTATCCAAAATGTTTGAAATATAATCTGCAGGGAATTACTGAAATAATTTTTGCGTTGCAAACAAAGCGAAAATGATGAACGTGCAGAGGGACCAAAAAATCTTGAGACTATAACCTCCATAGATTTTGCCTTGAAATAATATACATCATATATATATATATATATATATATATATATATATATGTATATGTATAAAATTATATAATGTATATTATACTATATAGATATATGTATACTATTGTGTGTGTGTGTGTGTGTGTGTGTGTGTGTGTGTGTGTGTGTGTGTGTGTGTGTGTGTGTGTGTGTGTGTGTGTGTGTGCATGGTGTCAATACATAACACCATGAATAATTGTGTTATCATTCCGTTAACGTACTTCAGCAAAACACACAAAGAACAGCCATAAAATGCTCAAAAATGATAATATGTGTATACGAACCTTTATTCCGCCACCGGAATGAAGACTAAAATCGATCTCAATTTTTTTTTTTGTGGGTTTTTTTTCCCTGTGACGATGACCAAATGCTTATTGCTGCCGCGTATCTACTCTGTATAGCATTTCCTGCCGGTGAAAGCTGCCTAATTCCATTAGCGCTTCTTGAGGGTAAGTACTGCACAATAGGCACCCGATGTATCAGCCTCTCTGCAGCCACTTCGCCTCACTAAATTTACCACCATGCTTTATCCGCCTTGGGAATTATCAATGTTCAGCTTTTCGTCGTTGCAGTTACTCCTGCTACTTTAGAGAATTCATTTCAGTTGGATTAACTTTCCAGGAAGGTGGATGGTGGGTTCCTTCACGCTGAGACGTGGACTCGATTCTCACCGTAGCTCCCTAAATTTGATTATGTCAGTAGAGTTGGTACAAACAATGCTAAACTATCCGCAGAGGTTTGTCTATTTAAAAGGCTACAAGGACTCATTCTAACAACAGATAATGACATGAGTTTGAAATATTTAACACTTTGTATTAACAGTAACACCTCGGCAAAAATTGTACCTAAAAATATATCAACAGGCTATAATATGTATGTAGAACTCAATGAGTTGATTTATTTTTTATGTTAACTATTGTATGGATTTGAAGGGAAAAGTGAATGGCGTGCTTTTAAGATCATATCTTTTTTGTTATAATTCAACCTGTTTCGAGACTGCATTTCCAAGGGAACTGCACTGTGCGGAGGAATCATTGTAGTGTGGTTTGCACCTTTGACTTATAATGAATTCGGCATGCATACATGACATATATGTTCACTTGCTACCAAGTAGACCCACTTTGGACGTTTTAGGAAAAGTCTTCCTTCATATTATTATTTTTACATTATATCATATTATATTATATTACATTATATTATATTGTATTATATTATATTACATTGTTATTATATTATATTATATTATATTATATCATATCATATCATATTATATTGTAATACATTATTATATTATATCATATTATATTATGTTATATTATATTATATTATATTATATCATATAATATCATATCAGATATTATTATGTGATGCATGTAGTAAAACATATTTCACAAATATGACAAATGATCTTGAGTGCACAATAGTCACCCGTACGATAATAAATAGAAGGATTAACGAATTAAAAGCATATATATGCGTATAGTAGTTTCCAATTTTTTTATGTAATATGTAATAAACTTCGCCGTTTCTCAACAGCCGTATCTATTTAAAACAGTGGACGATGGTGTAAAAGATTGTGTGGCGGTCTTTGCTTACTAAAACCAAGAAGGTTCAAGAGAAAACTCAAAGAGAGTGTGTGACGCGGAGGGACCATTGCTAATGTTTTGATACTGTATAAGACATGCAGTCTAAAGTCATATCGTCGAGAATCTCAACTCAAAATTTTCCTCTTTAGCTATTATTCAATTCAATTCAAATGAATTTTTAAGGAATTTTCTGCATTGAATATAATATTACAAATGAAATACAGTCATTTTTTTTTATTTTCAAGTCAACAAAACATACAGTGTGTACATCTGAACATAATTGAGATATACATGTACAGATTGAAGAAAGGAATAAGAAAACATGTCAATTGGAAACGACTCGGGATAAAGTGAATCAAATGATCTGACTGAATTATGGCGCATGTATTGGGAGTGAGAATGCAGAAGACTGTCGTAAAATAAGCATATAGCTTGAAGAAACGACAGCCTTAAAAGAGAGGGAAAAAATAAAATGTGCGAAACATACATCATGTATACTTATCGAAAACAAAAGAAAAGAAAAACCAGAGTCATTCTGGCGTCACATTGCGACAACAAAAGTTGTATAGACTCTACATGTACAGAGAATGAGGTGAGTGAGATGAGTGCTTGTGCAAGTGAAAGTTATTATCCAGCTACAGGATTTGGGGTAAGGCTGATTAGAATGGTGAGGAATATCATGGGTTTTCATTACTCTTCCTTTTCTTATGATGATAACACGAACATTTATGAACACTTTGAGAAAGGTAAAAAAAAAGAAACATTTATAGGCGATTTAGAAACAGACATCAGCATCATTGAACACTTGACACCTTTCCTCGTTTTATCGAAGGTACGAGGACCTACACGCCCTTTAACGATTTATTTGCATACCATCAATTTTCAGAAAATATGGGGGGGGGCCTGAGGCAAGAGAGATGGGAGGGGAGAAAGTGTCATTTCATGAGAGATTGTACGTGTGTTCATAGTATATTAATGTGTGCAAACATGTAGGTAGAATATGACGTCACACAGTGATTACCTTCATATGACAAGACTGTCGAAAGCTTTAGAACTCGTTAGTGATCATTTAGCATGATTTAATGGGGGCTGTAGCAATGCGGAGAGTCTTATGAGAGAGAGTTGAGGTCAGCCGTTGGGGCCATGATAAATTAGTCATATTTACCCAGCAATCAAACAATGCATGGTGATAGGGTTGACATGGCACGACGCTTGTTATGTAAATCGCTCCCTTGGAATTAAAGTAGGATTAGAGCAGAACACTAATTGGCCCTTTTCATGCTGTGTCTATGTCTTCTACTGAATTTAGAGCTCTCGAAGAAGGAAAAAGGTGTACACATAAAAAGTTATAAAAAGATGTAACACTGATGAACTTTGCTTTCACGTTATGCAAGGGGGTACAGGAATGGAAATACACAGTGAAGATCGGGTGGGTCTTGCAGCAGAAACCGTTTCCCCTTCTACCATCATATAGCAAGGGGTCTTTCCCGTAATAAGAATTAACCATTTTATAAAAGCTGTCACTGTTCATAATAATACAGTTTAATGTTGTTATTCTCATGGTGTTTGTATTATGAGACGAGAACGTAATAATGCTGACTTACTTTGATTTATGTCTTTTACACGGTAGTATTTTGTATTTAAATACCAATCACCTTCGTCCCTGTAAAAAATAACCAAAATTGAAGGCCTGTTACGTAATCCCTCTCCCTAGAGTTAGTCTATCTCTTAAGATATCCCACTCTCTCGTATACACATAACTCCCTTTAGTCGCCTCCTACCACACCGAGCCTTCTGTCTGTGTTAGTGCCATCTGATCCCATGCCGACCCTCGGCAATCTCATCCATAGCACCTGCTCTCATCAAACATGGATACAATCTCGGACAATGGGACATAAATCGTTTATGACATTTATTTTCCTCACTCCATTGACTGAACATTTTATAACCGCACACACATGAACACACACACATGAACACACACACACACACACACACACACACACACACACATGCATAATCTTAGACATTTTTGTCTCAAATACCCTGCGACTGTCAAGAGGGTATCTGTGCATAAACAATAACAAGCGAGACGACTATTCTGTGTTGTTGTTTGTTTGTTTGTTTGTTTGTTGTTGTTGTCGTTGTTGTTGTTGTTGTTGTTGTTGTTGTTGTTGTTGTTGTTGTTTTGTTTTGTAATCACGCAAAAGCATACACCACCGCCTGGCAGGCATGGTTTACTCTCAGAAAAAAAAAGTTTTGCACAAAAAATTATATTTAGTTGTCTGTCAACGAGTGATTTTAAATTGCAAGAATACTTGTTTGTCCCCTGCTTTTCATTTCATTTCATTTCATTTCATTTCATTTCATTTCATTTCTATACTTCACAGTAAGAAATACATCAAATAAACACAAAAAATTGAAATTATGCGTCATACCCAGCTTCGATGCACAATACAACATTGCAGACATATCCATGGAGCATAGTGGTCAATCTATGAAAATTTGAATTTAAGTAAAGATGCTAGAAAAATACGATGGAACCCTCTTAAAAGCAAGCCTGTTAAACGTAGGTCTCAGTACAAACCTTGTATAAAGATCAAGAAATAGAGCATGGATGCAAAGTAGTACCAAATAAATAAAAAAACTACATTGAGAGCCATAAGCTCAACACTAGGCAAATAAAGCCCATTAGTCCGACAGTAGGCAAATAAGGTCCACGAGTCCGACACTGCGTATACATTAAGCCCCGTAAAGTAGTGTCAGTATCGTGGGCCTTTTAGCATAGTGTCGGACTCGTGGGCCTTAGTTGCCTAGTGCCGAACTTATCGGCCTTATTTTGCTAGTGTCGAGATCGTGGGCTGTATGACTCGTGGTTGTCGGACTCGTGACGCGCACCCGTTGTTACGCGTAATACGATTTTATATTCCATGACTAACGGGACACGGATGGCCTATACGAATATCTTCAATATTTTCCCTTCCCTCTGTTTTTTGTTGGCACGTTTTCCTCTAGACATGTATCTCTGTTTGTAGCATTTGACCCCTTCAAATACATTACCCAGCATATCAATTTTTACTGTCATTTTATTCCTTGTCGTTGCCTTCGTGGAGTGTGATTCACCAAAGAGGAAATAATGCCACAGTTGGTTCCCTAAGGTTAAGATTCAATAAAGTGAAACTATTCTGAATTTCAAAACAGAATGCCCTCTGACATTTTAACCATGGATGTTACTTCCGATTATAAAGTACCAGGGGAATATTGTGCAACACACTTCCGAAATGTTGAAAAACAAATCATGTACGAAGAAATGAGACCAGTTTTTCCTGTCTAAAGATGGCGGTTGTGACCCCAGTGGCCGGAAGTGGCAGCGCGCCAAGATTTCCGCCGGAAGTAATCTGACCTGACACCCTGTGGCGTGTGTCCATATTCATCCATTTTCTAACAAACAAGTTCCAGATTGGGACAGTAGATTGAAAAAAAAAGATCGTATATGCTTCTCCATTGTAATGTTAGAACTTGCACAAACTGTATTCTGACATTCAAAGACTAAAGCATGTTTACTCCACACTAGTACATGTACGTCACCCATGCCGCAATGACGTAGATTTGGTATTAAATCCTGAAAACCCCCGAATAACTTGTTCTTTAAGCTCTCAAGTCCAATAATGATAACATCGTTTTGACATGGTGGTGATCCTCGATAGCAATAGGTAATTACGTCTTCACTTCGGATAATTCCAGCTAGATATTGTTTTTCGTTGACCAAGAAGCATAACTCATTATATTCCATTTTAGAAGACCCTATCTTTAGGTTCTTTCCTTCATCAAGAGTAATTCTCGCACAAATCTCACACAAATTCAATTCATTAGGTAGTAAACAGAGGAACAGCAAGGCAAACACTTTGCCGATTATTTTCACTTTCGTAGGTTTTTAACGCCGACACTTTGTTCAGCTATCCGTTCCCGCCCTTGGTTGGTTGTGACGTCACAAACACTATCTCGGAACTCCCTTTTTATCGTCGTTTCCGATTCATGTATAAAAGTAGTAAAAATAGGTCAGTAATGATGATCATAATGATAATAGCGACAGTTATTAATCACTATCATTACATAATCTATACTACTTTTTCTTCCCCTGAACAGGTCTCATTTGTTGTTGTTGTTGTTGTTCCGGTAATTTTGAAACCATCTTTATAATGATAACATTAATACTGGAAAAATATGATGTACAATAATGGCGTTATATTCATTGCAAGCACACCATTATTGCAAAATACTTCTAATGACTGTTGCCATTATGGTACATATATTTATAGAAGATAACCTTGAGTCTGACACCCATCTATTTATCATCACTTTAATTATCAAACAGATTTTATATACCCCCTCCCCATAATCTTTTTTTTTTTGTGGAAAACTGTTTGAAAAGACAGCGTCTGATAATTATCTAGGTGCCTTACTGAAGAAAAAGCTAAGTTGTAACGGATTCACCATTATGTGAGTGTCATTTCAGATAAAAGTGCTTACATCATATAAAACTAAGGGAGATCTCTTTATATATCTACAAATACATTGATGATAGGGTTTTTAATGAAGAGATTTAATCATATTCCAGTAAAGAAAAAAAAATTATTATTTCATAATTAATATAATTACAGTGCCGACGGTGCAATTATTTTGTTTTTCACAGAGTGGTCCCATGCCAGAAATTTCCCCGAGCATAGAGCCCAAATGCATATCATGAATTCCGACTCTACATCCATTAACTCACCACCTTGCAATTATTTCTTGGTAAATCCAACCTTTCTTATTGATTGATATTAGCATCCGACGTCAATCTATTCCTGTCATCAATATTCTCCCCTTCTCTTTAGCAGAATAAAAGTTGCACGTCATGTTTGCAAACCCGGACTCTGTATAATATGGTTTTTTCTCTCTCTCTCTTTCGCTCTGCCTTGTGTTCCATTGGACACGGCACATTTCAGAGATGATTGCATGCACCATTTACCACAGCAGCCGTAACCTCGAAATGTCCAAGAAATGCAATGACCAGTACAAGTCAAATCTTAAGATCCCTTCTGAGAATGTGAGGGAATGGTGATACAATGGATACAGCTCCCTGGTCTACTGTGAATTGATTAGAGCAACGTGTTAGTTCCACGTCTTATTATGATTGGATTGCTTTACATACAAATAAAGGAAAAAAAACGTTCTCGTTTTCTCCTATCCCTCTATGCATGTTGTGGGCCCTACAGGGCGGCAGGGACTCGGCCATCAAATTTCAGGGTAAAGTATTTTAGCACACTGGATTGGGGAGAGACATTTCGAGTTAGAATTACTCTGACGTCATTACACAGCCCACGAGCGCCTTCTGATGAAATTTGAGCAGACGACAGGTTCGTATTGCTGTAACTCACAGGAAGGAGGCTCCCAGAGTGAAGACTTCCACAATCAGCAAAGTGCGACGTGAATTATTTATCGACTGCATGGATTGCGTTTAACGACGAACAGGAAATAAACGAGTTGCCAATTATCAAGGCGTAACTTCTAAGATGGTATGAGAATAACATTGTCGTATTGTACGAGTTTAGTTGTTTTTCATTAATCGAACATTGTGTTTCAGTTGAATCGTAGTTTGATGCTGTCAACTTACTGCTTGGGATAAAGAGGAAACGCGTTTGTTGTTTCTTTGTTTGTTTTTTTTTAGGTTATTGCTTTCATCTCAAACGGCGTATATTAAAACATTGAAATGTTATCGCTAGATAATATTATAGCTAGATTTATCACATAGTGAAATTGGGACAAAAAGACGATACTCAATGTAATCCATCTTTATATCTGGCGTGAAACATCTTGAATATTTCTCTAAAGCGTTCAGAAACTCAGCAACCTGAAGAAACTGATTCCAGCACATCACCTCCTGTCTTAATAGCTAAATGATAAATTGTCATAATGTGATCCATATTTAGATGCACCTGACAATAAAGCCTACAAGAGTATACCCGGTCTAACAGCCGGTCTGTAAATTCAAGCAAATGGCATTAGAAGAGATACTCCAGGGTAAGATATCATTACCACGTGCTTACCTTGATTACCTCTCGTACCTTGCTCTACATTAATCACGAGATGTTGCTTAACTACTCCTTCTCAGCAGATGTTCAAACACGTTCTTAGTAAATGTGTGCCAGTACAGGTGTATTGGGGAGTATGGAAAGTCTTTGAAAGGATGGTAGGCTAACTGAGGTAGATCATTAAGGAGAGTAGATTATTCAATGGGTTCAAGGAAAAGGAAGACGTGTAAATAAGATAAAGGATTGAAAAGAGAAAGACTGAGAAGATGTAGAACAATACTAAAGAAAATAGAACGATAATAATGACGATATTGAAAAACAGGAGGAACTGGGGAAAACGATTTCTAAAAATAGGACGAAAGAAGAATAGATGAAAATGGATTGGAAGAAGTGAACTAACCACACTGTGTTAAGTCTAACGTTATAAGAAAATGGATTGGACAATGACAAAGACAAAGAAAAAAGAACAATTGGAAAAACAACGAAAGAAGAAACAAAGTTGAAATGGATATTAAGAAAGACAGCATGAGCCATACGATAAAAGGTAGATGAACAAGTATGTCAGAGAAGAAAAGGCAGTACAGAAGACAAACTGAAAATATTCGAGAGAAATCAAAGTGTCGAAGAACGAGAATAAAAGGGGGAATAACAATAACGCATAAAGGCTTACAAACAAAGAAGGAAAAGGAAGCATTAGAAGAACTTATACTAATTGGTAAATTTAATTTCAATCTAATTAAGTTTGGATTTTCCATCCAACAAAGACTGAAACATGATATAAAGCATGCATAAAACAATCACTTTGTTTAATTAATTGCAATCAAAGAAAAAATGCATAACGCAATGTGAATCGTAGAGTATGTACACTGTAGTAAGATATAAGTCACGTAAGTAGAATAACTAAGAATGCCTATATGCATTCTTTGAAGGATAACAAAAAAGGAAGTATGGAAAAACAGTGGTCAACTAAAAAGCAAGTCTTGTAATTAATACTTGTACATGGATCACTCAAAAACATATAGGTAAGTATGCATCATCATAAACAATATTTGTTTTGAAGTACAGAAAATTTCAGGTAAATCTATCATTGTTCAACTTGCAGGCATTTTTCGATGAGTCGTGTGTTCTCACCAGAAGAGTGGTAAAAAAAATAAACTCACAATAGTGGTTATATAAATATTAAGATAATTAATAGGGTAGAGTAGACAGGGAGAGACTGGCGCGAAGAAAGATAGAGAAGCAAGACAAGGAGATGACGCAGTAAGGAAGACAAGATCGGAATGAAAGGTGATGATGAAAGCAGATAAAAGATTTGCAAGGTGATAACGAGTAAGAAAGAGGAAGAGATGTGTGCGGTCTGAAAATGTGAAAGATTACCCTCTCTTTCCAGCATCAGTCGTCTTGAGTTCAAAGAATATTAGATTATTGATATACAATACCAGATCCTTTAAGGTGAGGATGAATCCTAGTTCCCGATTCGGGGGCAATTTTATCTACAAGATTTGAGATTGTTTACACCAGCTGCATTAGGCTGCCTCTGAGATGATGAGACGAAAGCTCTTCCTGTCATGGTCTGGTTTATCGTGACCTCATGTCAAGTCCTGCCTCATTCTCCTCCTGCGGACTGCGACTATTTCGCCACAGGTAGCTGGTAGAAACCGCATCGATCCATTAGTTCGGGTCATATATATATATAATTTCCCTGTAACAAGGAAACGGATAAAAACACCTGAGATTGAAGACAACGACCCCGGCATAGATAGTCCAACACTTCCTGAGGAAAAAAAAAATACAAATAGAGAGAGAAACGAGGCCTTCACGGAAAAAAAAAGAAATAAAAAGAGGAGAGACTATTGTATATATTCCTTGTGTAGTTCCTGCCGTTATGGTGATGGTATTGTTCAAGATTCTCCATCAACTCGGTTTTTATGGGCAGGGTATAATAGACAAGCATCTACTTCCGATCACGTGACTTATATCAACATCATTCGACCCTGGACAGGTTAGAGGGCAGGAAAATTCTCGTGAGCTGATGGTCAGTGTAAGTTACATACAAGTACATTGCCAAATTATTCTCCTGTGCATGGATGGGTTAATCGAACAGTGAAAGCACTCTACGACTCGCTGCTTGTAAAGCCATGAAGACGCAGTATGTGACTCAGACCCTTTAGTTCCATCCGTTGAATTGACAACGATGGCTGTACAAAGGGGAAAACGGATGAGCAGCACATTGCCACACGACTTGCGCTGTTTGGGCTCCGAATTGACATCGAGTCAGGGTATTACTCTGTGAGAGCTATGATAGCAAAATACAACTGACAAACCTTAGGTAGAGGAGCTGCCGTGGACCACGCGAGTCTTAGCCAGACAGGGACCATAACCCACATTTCTGAGGTTTAGGTGACACATCTCGTCATCATAATTATTGCTAATCATTTTTTTTTTTTAATTCTGGAAGATTGTTTGAACCCGGATTGCAACACTATGCTATGTTATAATAGAGTATGTTGTCTCTCTAAATACTAAATACTAAATACAAATGACATTAACTTTCTACAGATTTATTGAATTTTACTCAATACATCCAGTCTTTCCCCAGTAAAGAATACGCAATAATTTCAGAATTACCAATCTAACCTAAGGACAGGTGACATTTTCTGCAGCAAAATTACTCCAAACCCTGATGAGGCAAATATACATATACTTATGTATATTCTTTTGCCACCTTGTGATCATGAGTTGACGATCAATGCTAAACGAGATACTAACAATGGATTATTTCCTGCATTTATGGTATAAACTCATGAGATATCTGATAATTGTGAAATCGCAATTTGGATGGATTTCTTTTTCTTTTCGAGATTTGATAACTCGTCTAGTATGAATGAATCAAGCTAGTGTTTCATATGTTAGGACTCCATCAAGATGTTAATATCAAACATAAGCATAGAGATAGTAATTGGAGGCAGTTTTATAATAAAGACGAACGTACATAAGATACAGATTTACGTGTATAAGTATGTGATACGTATGTATTTGTATATGTAAATTTATTTCACATGCCTTCAGATGGGGGTCGGTTAACATGCCGTACAGACAGCTCTGTGATATGCCAGGTAGCCATAGGTTTACCAACTCGCAGGGTAGTATCTGTCTCGTGTATTCTTCTCCGGCCTTTCCTGAACCCATTGCTTACGTGTATCCCGATGTAAGTGTATCAGTAGCATGGTAAATTACTATATGTCGGAGGTATAGGGTTAATAAATGTCATAGTCACTGTGGTATGTCATAGATTAACGCGTGCTCTCATCACACAAGTAGGCCAACACACAGCACCTTCCAACAATATGAAAGCGAGATCCATTGATTGTCGAAAGCAATACAAGTTAATGATAGTGGATTGAAACCAGGAGAACCCATTCAAGACTTGTAATTGTCGCCCACACTTCCCTTGTTGTCATCAACGCTCTCTATTAGTATTTTGTCACCTCTCTCCACTCCCACTGATTTCTGTCTGGATATATTTCAGAATAAGAGTGTGGGGTTTTTTCAACTGCTTTTCAGTCATATAGTAACGGCACTGGGAATAATCATTTAAATAATCATTTGCGATGTACGTATTTGTTATCCAACTTCAGCACTTCAGTATGTGACCTGTTTCATTCATTCGACACACACACAAACAAACACATACAGACCCCCTACACACACACACACACACACACACACTCACACGCACGCACACACACGCTCACACACACACGCACATACACTACACACTGTTAAAGACACACCAATTTATTGTTTCCTTTTAAAATGATTGCAAAAAGACATCTCATTTCCATTAAAATTCGTCCTTTCTGTCTTGCATCCTTACATTTTGTCTACCCCCCCCCCCACACCACCACCACCACCCTTGCCTCTCTTCATTTCTTTTGATACATCCGTCTCATTACTGACCATACTCTTAGTGAGGATTAGCGTAATGGAGAGACAGAGATTACACTGAGACGAGATGTATGAGCTACTGACGGCGGCAATACATCTCTTTGGCAGAATCCAGAATGTCATAGAGACCTCGTGGGAAGATACAGTATGATCTCGAACCTTTTCTTGTCATCATTTAAATGAAAAATGGCTGAAACTTTACGTTGATGAAGATGAGTTTATTCTTTCCTGTTATTGTTTTTTTTTTACTCTCTTTTATGACCATGGCTCTTTACTGACGAATTATAGTTTCGGCATTTTTATCAAGACGGTATTTTTTTTAATATATATTTGTGGCTTGCATCAAACAGTCAGAATGTTCACGAATGCGATTTCGAGTAACTTTTTTCCAACGATGTATACACCACATTGAGATAAGCACACACACGGATATTTATTATGTATACATGTAGGCCTACATGTGTGTATATGTAAGTGTATATTACAAATAATATGCTTATGTATTACATAATAATAGGCCTATATACATATTGCTGAACAAACCAAAAATAGATGATGGAGAAATAGATAAAGACAATGAAAAAAGCAGGGAGAGAAATCTGATGAAGACAGTAACACAGATTGACAAATATTAATCGTTTCTAACTTCGTTACAGTTCGTATTCGCCTAGTAATCATATTGTTTGTCTTGTCCATTGCCGTGTGATTGCACACCTTATAGACGATCTTTTTCACATGATAACCATCGTGTTTGTTTCTTTGTTTCTTTGGGGATTTTTTTCCATGTGAGAAAACGGCTGGATAGCCCATATTCAGCTGAACCAAAGCTGGTCGTCCATGCAGGGGGTCCAGTAGGATGTGGGGCGGGACCACTTCCCAGGGTTATGTACCCTGCTCTTTGAGATAAATGAATGAAGCCGAATTTTGACGTGAATGAGTTGTGACTCTCTCACACACGGGACCTCCTTCCTATGTCCTATCTGAGGGACAAAGTGTTTTGCCTCTTATTAGAGGGGACGGTATGATTACACACAACATTGCTTAGTGGGACTCTGGAATCGAACCCGTGTCCTTTGGGTCTGGAGGAAGACAAGCTAACCACTGAGCCAAATCACCGCCCTCGTCACGTTTCTACTTGTCATGAATCTGTTAAGCAATAAAATCCGATCATGTTTATTTACGAAAGTTAACATGGCCGAGATGAATATTTTGATTGTTAGAAAATGGAAGTATTCAGAGTAAGCAATATTTCAAAATTGGAAAATGTTCTAAAAATAAAGTTAGTGCATTCGATGTAAAAGCAGTATCTAATATGAACGTAGAACCAAACAAAGTTAACGATTTAATAACCACTAATTACTTCAAATTAGGGGCGGCGTAAAGTTTATAGCTCCAAATTTTGACCTACCAGAAATGTTGGCTGTATCATACAGAAAAAAAAAACTATTCAGATTAAATGTCGTTGCGTAACATTACTCAATGTGGCTTATATCATTCGGGATACAACGTATTTGGAAGGCGGTACTGATTAGTTGAAAAGTTGCTTTCGAGTCCGAACGTATGATTGAATAGATTTACCTGACACAAGTGTTGTGAGACAACCTCATTTTCGAACGAATTAACGAAATTCAAAGTGTTAGCATTCTAAGGCTCTGGAGGGATATTGCCAATGGTTGGTAGTGGTTTGCCCACTCGGATGAGTAGTTGACTGTGTGCTCGGAAGCATTAGCAAAATGAACCTTCTACCTGATTGCCTTGTGATGTCTGCCTTGCACCTTAGTAAATACAACGTAGAACAGTGATTAATAATTCTTTTGCACTATAGTTACGATGTGACTCAAACATTTCATAGTATAATGCTGTCATAAACCGAACGTTGAGGGCTGTTATTGTTGGGATATCTAGTGATGTATTTCCCGATGATATCTTCCTTGTTTCTTGTCACTAATACTAATGCACTTGTGCATTTTGATCAAGGTTGGATGAAATCACCATAAATACACAATCAAGAAAGATACATTAGGGATTGTTAAGATTTTAATTGGGCCTAGATCCTTTAATTCGTACCCCGTGACGCAGTGTCGAGGACCCAATATATAAGAAAAAATGCAGAATTCTTCAAAGAAAAACAATCAAGAATAGTGATGATAGATGTAGTTCCTGGTTAGTGATTGTGCAGTGGCAAAACCTTCAAATTATTCACGTGACCAGATTCAGACTATCTAACTCCCTCTTCCTTCTTTCAGTCTCTCTCCATCTCTCTCTCTCTCTCTTTCTTTCTCTTTTTCTGTTCTTCTCTTTTGTCCATTGCATTATGCTTGAACTTGCCAAGGAATGTCACTATCATGCGGAAAGCCCAATGTTACCTCAATCCTAGTCACGGATACCTGTAATTGAGGGAAATAGTATCGTGAATGGGAGATTATGAGGCTAGCCTGTCGTATCACGTGTGCCACGAGTTGGATTGGGGAGTGATATCAGACACGCACTGGTATGAGGCACGTGAGTGACATGTAATGATGTCGACCAAAGAATGATGACATTAAGCGGACACTCAGTCATGTTCAGTTTGTTTACCATGAATGCTTGAATATAAAGGATTTATAGCTTATCAATTGCATCAATTTTGAAAGTTAAATCGAATTTGACAGGATTTATGCATTTCTAGAAACTCTTTGTTACTTTGGTGGAACGGCGAAGTCTACTGGAGATTGGCTGGTGTCATTAAGTTTCTTTTATGTATATATTTACTTTTACAGGATGATAATTATTATTTGTCTAAACTCCATCTCTATTCTATATATTCTTCGACTATCACCTATTTCAGCCACTGCTTACATTCAAGCGTGCTCTCATATGGCAGGTATATTCATGTGTAATTTCGGGATATCTGTGTAATTCGACTTTTAGTCGCCTACTCAGATTCTTTTGTTTTCAAATAAAGACCTTTTAATCTATCAATCATTAATCAGGTATGGGAAATTTTCAGAGTAATGCGCAAAGTATCAGTGGATCTTATGTAATCGAACCTCAACGAAAAGGTGACGCTTCAAAGAAAAATTAAAATCTTGTTCACCGAAAAACTTTTTTTTTCAAATACATGTACTGCTATCGTAATTGTGTATTACATGAGTTCAGTAGGTCAGTGGATCCCTATTAGAGGGGACGGTATGAATACACACAACACCGGTGACATATTATATTCAAAAGACGTATAGAAGGTCTGGGGGATTCCCCGGACCATTCGACGTGCTGTGTGAAAACACATTATCATAGTAACATGGACGTGTATTTTCACACACTCCTTACGAACAGCATGGCAGTCTGCCAAAACACCGGTAATGAAGCTATAATACTGCCCTACTTGGCAAAAGGAAGCAAGTGACATACCATCCGAATTTGAGTTATTGATGTTTTCATAATTCACATAATAAGCTCTTCTTCCAGGCCAAATTTCATGCAGAAACACTCATCCTACTAAGAGATATGTTAGATATGACATCATGATAGTCCATTGACGTCAGTGTATTATGACAGACACATTTTGCTCATTTACGAGAAATGTCACTTTTTGTCACTTGCTTCCTTTTGCCAAAGTAGGGCAGTATAGCTTACACCTGATAACCTGGATGTTTTCTAGAGGCATGGTCATTGAGTGTTTTTATAGTCCCCATGAAGCCTAGGCAAATCTACGGCTGGCCATCTGAAAGTCAGTACTCATGGTAATAATCTATGCTTATTTATTTTGTACACTATACGTAAGGCTTTGACTAGAGTTTAAATTCAACCAGTAAAACAGAAAGAAGGAAATAAATGGAATGAATTCACAAAATCTAATTAAACTGACTGAGACGCGTTAAGTCTGCTGTGGAGTTGGACATTTATAGCTTTCACTGGTAAATTGGATAGTTTTCATTAAAACCAAGTTTCCATCAATATATTTACAAGGGAATTTCTGCAGCTGCAGTGTGACAAACACTTCCCTGCTCTGAGCAAATATTGTCTGACACACGGTACACGTCAAGAACCAATCAACGGATGGTGAAATTGATGATCTGTTCAAATATCCCAAGGATCGGCAGATTACATTCATTAACGAAATGAATGACAACAGATTATCACTCGACTTTGTATCAGCGATCATGTTTGACTGGAGTAGATAGTCATTGAACTCATTCGGTGGCTGTCTGTGTTTCTCAGCGGTGACAATCAGCAACAGAGTTTTGATTTGAAAAGCGCTATCGAGGAATTTGTCATGTTATGCTATCATTTTCCCTATATATTCAAGGTTATTATGATGACGTTATGGCATTTTATACTGCTATCATTATATACTGCTAAAGAGTTTCCCTGGCGACTGAACCACTTTTATGGCTTCTCTACAATCCGCGAGATATTAGTGTTTGGTATGAAAATATTGACAAATCATCCGTAAAAATCACACAAAACCAATGAAATAACAACTCGCCACAAAAATGAAAGAAAAAAAAATGAAGAGTGAAAAGCAATTTGCATTGTGCTCTCAAGCCTTAGTAATTACCTTCGATATAAAGCAGTTTTCATAGTCGGTTCTAATAATGGCTATTGAAAGAGCAGCCTTCGTGACTAAAGGAGCTACTCTCCTGGAATAAGGAGAATGGAATAACGGCAATAATAGCAGCCGCGAGAGGCCCATTGTGGAGCTAGTATCAAAAAAGATTGACTACAGATTTTTCATGACGGGTTCGAAGGACGGAGACACATACATGATTAAAAGTCATTCACCTTGGAGTCTTAACAAACTCGCTCATGATGAAGGCTGGGTTAGACTATTTCCCCAAAAAACTTGCTGTGAAAATTCTCTGATAAACCACATGAATCCTTTAAACTTATCTGATTTTTCATGCAAGGCTCGATATATCAACGCAGGTATCCATTAAACATATTACCGCTGCAGTTACATCAAGGTATTATGAAAGGAATCATCTTGTTTGAAGATATCAAATAGTTACTACGTTTTGGCACTGGCAGAAAGCATTAACTTAGTACAACGCATGCGCATTCGTACACAATAAGTTCGCACACGAACACCTGTTTGAGAAATGATTATGCCTGATTTTCATGGGGGAACAGATCTAAAAGGATGGCAACAGCATATCCATATCAGATTTATTGGTGTTCATCGATGATACATATACATTTTTGATTTTAATGATAAGAACTCAGTGCCTTGTATTATGCTTTGATAAGATGTGGTGATAAAGTTGATGTGTATACTGAGTAGTTGTTGGAATCAATGTGGAAATAAAGGACAAGTAAGCATTCAACGGCAAATATTAAAAAAAAATTAACACCATTTCATTGGACATATAGATTATAAATTGCATGAGCAGCAGTTTGTAATGGACGCGTCGATATATGGGCTGGTCACGTGACCGTCAGGAACTCGCTGCCCAAGCGAACAGTGACGTACTCGATGGGTGCATTTAGCCTCAGCTTGCATGAACGTACTTTGGTTTAAGTTACCTGCAGCGATTTGTCCGTCCAAGTGAACAGTCACGTAGGTGGTTCTGCATATTTGGTCTTGGCGTGTGTGAGTCCACTTTGGTTACCATGGATACGAGATGTTCTTTTCCGGGTTTTGTTTACACTGGATCGTCAATAGGGGTAACGCATCTTCGTGCATTCTTGGTAAGACTTCGAATTTACGTGTGCGACGTAAGCTGTATGCAGACGAAATGGTCATAAGTTCGCCCCAGACGGCACACTCAAATTCTATCGAATTCAGCAGCATAAGACTTTAATTTGGTCTAATATAGAGCGTGCCTTTAAGGGATGGCATAGTTTGGCATAGGTTTCCAATTTTTTATGAGATGATAAAGAAATCGCTTACGAAATAAGAAAGACCATACAATTTTAAGAGGAATTCAAAGTTTATTTGATGAAAATTGATTTGGAATGGCTGAGATATCCAATAACAAAGAGGTCCTTACAAAAGATGAGACCCACCTTTTATTAGGACCACTTTGTTTTATACTTTGTTTTTGGATATTCCGGCCATTTCAAAAACAATTTTTATCAAATAAACCTTGAATTCCTCTTCCCATGGTATGCTCTTTAATATTCTATATGTAGTTTCATAATTATCTCGCAAAAAGTTAAAAGTTGAATCCTATCTCAACCAAAACTATATCATCCCTTTAAGATATTTGGCAGTGACATAATGTTTGCAGCAATGTTTTTACGATTTTTTTTCCTTCGAGCAGGAATGGAGCCGAACCGCCAATCTGTCCAGAATATCGAGTGTACTAATACGAGGTAATATTTTCTGAACAGTCAGTTTGGTTGACTGCACACGTTACATCCTCTCGTAGCAATGATTGGTCGAGTGTAAGGAAGTGCAAGCCGATTGATTCACACGAGGCAACGTGAAGGTCAATAGTCCTCTGTGTAAACGGAGCCAAAATAGTAATATATGTTTGTCCTTCGCACATGTCATTATGATTTGTCACGACTGACAGTTTGGAAGAGAGAGGAAAAAAAAGTGGAGAAAGGATCAAAGGCTAAGCACGCACAAACAGACCAAACAGACTGTCGGCGTTCTAACTAAATGTTATGTGTTAGAATCTGTTCTGAGTTTTGTTTTGTTTTTGCCATTTATTGTTAGCTTTGATATTGAATTTCTTTTTAATAAGAGACAGTCAAATAATAATGTGCAGACATTAAGATAGCGAAATTAGCACCTCTTCTGAATTCTGAAATGCCCATAGACTTAATACGCAAGCTACCAGGTTCCAGTATGGAACGGGTTAAAAAAAGGCTTGATTTCTCTCTCCCTCAATATCCTCCTCGTCTGTATGTCATATGTTCGTCTCTCCTTCTCTCTCTCTCTCTCCCTCTCTCTCTCTTTCTCTCTCTCTCTCTCTCTCTCTCTCTCTTTCTCTCCTTCTGTCTTTCCCTCTGTCAAAATTGTTTCCTCAGCCGGACTTCCAGCTCTAGAGAAGCTAAACTATGTTCTGTTCGCACTGGCTTATAATCACAGAACATTTACAGTATACCGACATCTCATAACTACAGACCACCCGACCTTCTGAATTCGGAGGAAAGAATCTCAAATTTGACTTTTCCCAGCTCTTGTTCAATAGGAGTTTCCTATTTTTCTTAATGATTTTAACACACTCCTATGGGAACCGCTCTTCCCTCTTCTACTTTTGAGCCAAATCATCCCTATTTTTCTGTAAAAAAAAGGTTTGGAGGTCTGTGACTATAGCACCGTAAATCGGTTTGGCTACTACTAATGTAGAAAGGAGTACATGGAAATCTGAAGCTATTTCTGGTCCAGAATTAGGAGGAGTCAAGAGTGGAGGATGCCATAGCGTTATGAATGAATTTTGGCTAGATAACAAAACAGGTAACAGCCAAACACAAGGGTTTTTTTCTGTACTTACCATTACTTACTGCTCACCAACAGTAATGGTCAACACCAGTAGCCCAGAGACTCCGGACAACGAATAGTGCATGTTTAAAAGGTCAATTGTCCTCACAATCTCAGACAATCATTTTTACGGAGCGAAAAAGAAAAGCAAACATACTTCGAACGAAAGGAAAAAACAGATTGAATTTCTCTTTGTGGTATTAACCATTTCTATCAGAGTCAGGAACTTGATGAAATACCTTTGTTCTGTGTGTGACAGTGTGTGGCGTGAAGTGAAAAGTGAGGACGAAGATTTCTCCCGGGTATGCAGGGGAAGGAACGGATTGACTTTTAATAAGAAAAATCTTGTCACACCGGACAAAGGAACCAGTGTGGAGCTCAGGGCGGGAATATCTCGTGTTTTGTTGCGATTGTCTGATGTACGGGCTCTCTGTCCTTCTTTCCTTCTCTCTCTCCCCTTCTCTGATGGCGAACTTTGGGAGGACAGCAAGTCGATTGGAAATCCAAATCAAATTAATTTGGCTCCGTGCACAGATTAGAAAAAATAAAGATTATGAGTTTGCATGGATGTGTACGTCAAATACGTGCTTTCATGTGGAGTATGGTATTGATTGTCCAGTGAGTACGGAGTTGGAAACACATTAATGTGTCTCAATGAAGTGTAATATTCGTTTTCATGAAGGGGCAATAGATAATTGAGCCTTAAAGGAAAAGTTCCAAATGACCATGTGGATAGGTAAATTATGCAATAATATTAGTAGAACACCTCAATGAAATTTGAAGAGAATAAGACCATCAATTCAAAAGTTTATTCAAAATGAATGGTGAAAGTTCTGGTGCCTTGAATATGAGGTCACTGCAGAACAATGGCATTACGAAAATATAAAGAGAATAAAATAATGATCTTTTTAACAAATGGTATTATTGCTATTGCTTTAAATAAATTGTTTCAGACATAATTATGTTCATGGTAATGTGGTTCCCCTGCTTTCTGAAAGAGGTATCAAAAGTGCAGTGCCCTTAACTTTTAAACGGATTGTCCAATTTTTCTCCAACTTCACAGATGTGTTTAAAGGGGAAATCCAGCCCAACATTAAGTTAGTCTGATTAAAAAAAAAACAGTAAAATCTTACGAGTTCAACGGTAAAAGTTTGACTGAGATCAGATGAAAAATAAAGAAGATATGAAATTTTGAAGTTTTGCTGATTTCTGCAAAACAGTTCTTGTACAGTAAATATGAATATGCAAATGAGTAAGCTGACCATGTCATAACCTCACAATTTTCCATTGATCGTGTACAAAAAATGACGGAAATTAATTGTTTCAGTCATTGCAGTTTGAAACATGATGTTATTCCTAGTTGAATAACTTCAGAATAGTGATCAGTAGGATATCAGGATTTGAGCCTAGGGGCATAATTGCGTTTGAATGAAAAACTGGAAATTCAAAAATTTTATATACAACTATATGGCAAGTTGTGAGGGTATGACATGCTCACTTTCCCACTTGCATATACATATTGACTGTTCAAGAACTGTTCCCTCAAAAATTAGCGAAACTTCAAAATGTCATAACTTCTTTATTTTCACCCGATTTCGATCAAAATTTGAACGTTGAACTCGTAATATTGTACTCTTTCTTATCACGCTAACCTTTATTTGGACTGGATTTCCCCATATACTAATATTGCTGCTTTCAATTAAGCAATATGCATATCTAAGGAAATTAACCTTTTAACACCCTCCCTATAACATCGAAACAAATTTTGCTAAAGAGTGGGAATGTAAATAAACGCGATTCGCATACACCTGAAGAATTAATTTAGATTGTCCCTCACGCCCTTTTCTATGAATGTCATGACAATGAAGGTCATGATGAGGGGATATTCCACTGGTTATTTTTTGTTTGCTAAATTTTCTTTTGCTTTGAGACACTCATTTTCATCTATTTTCCCCATTCTGAAAACGTTGAGACTGTCCATCATAGTCATTCAACAAGTGAGTGAACAGAGACATTGTGAAACTAATACGAGTCGAATTCTCCGAGGGGGTCACTCTCTACAAATATAATAACATTGTTTCCAATTGAGCCGTGCCGTCGCCATACCGTTCAGCTATCGGTTGATCAAGCTCTCTTACTCAGAGTCGCGCACCGACTGAAGCAACGAGAAACGGCAGAGACGACCTCAAAACATTACATTGAGGAAAATAGATAATGATTTGATCCTATTCGTTTTGAAATGAAAACAGTAGTAAAGACAAATAGATCCAAATGCCTGCCAGAAGTAGATTATATCAAATGCAGTAGGTATACTTAAGTTCTTTCCCACTCATTGGATATCTTCAGTTAATGGGTTTTCGAGAGGGAAGTTTCACAAAGCTGTGTTGATGAGGTTTCATTCTTCAGGCTTTTCAAGTGTAAGTTCCATTATTGTCACTTTTCTTATTTACATCCAATACAGGTGAAATAATTATTATGATAGGCATATATATATATATATATATATATATATATATATATATATATAAATTGCGTATGCACTTCACATATATCTTCATAAATGTGCTCGAAGAAGATGGAAACGCCATTAACGTAGTTCCCCAAATTGACCAATGTCTTTTTCAGACAATGTCCTCCACTTACTTTCTGTACTTTCATTCTCTTTTAGATCGCCTTTTCAAAGCTGAAACGTCTAACGGCAACTAATCTCCCACAGTGAAATCTCATTCAAATTAAGTTTTTAGATTATGTGTCATTGCTAAGATTCTACACTATACATTTCCAACGTTTGTGGGAGTAATCTCAACACGTCTTTGAAAGGTCAAAACAAAAGAAAACAAAAACTATGACTTTCCATGCAGTTGAGGGTTTGGTCTCTTTTTGGGATGTTCATGTACAGTTAATTTGCAGCAGTTTGTTTATGCATGATTTGCATTCATTTGATTACACAGTCATGACGGTAGATAGAGATAAAAAAAGATCAAGTGAAGTCTGGATTGATTTTACCTTTAACATCATTAAAGCGAGAATAAATCATAGTTCTCGAGCCGAAATTGAGGCGTTCATTCTTAGTAATACCTTAACATTTCAAGAAGCTGGATTCAGTTAACAATTATATCCTGGTTTCCTGCACTCCCTTCCAGTATGTTAGGACTAGCTGGCATTTCTTGGACTGATAATAATTGTATTATATCGTTCGTAACTGCCACATTATACCTCGAACGTGATGATATGAGCACATTGCAGGCTTCAAACATGTCATGGCCTAGAGGCAAGGTCTGCTCATGTTTATGTTTGTAGTTGTGGGGATTAATTCCTTGTGTCTCCTCTATTCACAATAACTGGAATGACGCGATATTTGACAAGGAACAGAAGATATAGAATCACAAAATTTATGAATCTTAATTCCCACCAATAACACTGAAGTAATAGTTTGGATGGACTGATATACATTTGTTTCTGTAACGCATTAAATATAATCAGGTTTGACTCTTGCTGCACTTATCGCAATCCGATATTTACTTTTGTAATCAAACAGCTAATAAAACAGTCAAATTTCATCAGCTAAAATCAATGAATCTGAAGCTGATTTCATTTTCCAGCCAAGGGCAGTGCGACAAATCGGAACTAACAAATTCATTGACTTCTTTGTCATTTTACACCAAACGTGACGAGCACAAAACGACATCGCATTATTCTTTACATTTCAACTTTCACAGACCATCAAATTGACGGCTCATTATTTTTTCAAAATTACAAATGGAATACATTTTACAGAATAGACGGTGTTACCCAGCTGACAATGTGTTGAATAACTCTTGGTAAATTTCATTATTTTGCATGATAATTTTGACTGTACTTCTAATGTAGAGCAATGAATCTAAACGACTCATCAGTATAAAGACCAATGTTTTGGAAAAAGCGATATTTATCATACCAAGGTAATTGATTTAGGGTGAAAAGTTTAATCGAATGTAAACCCATTCAGGAAAAAGAAAATTGCGTTCAACCTGAAATCAAAAGCCTCAGTGTGTTTAAGGTGGCTTTTGACAGAGTATAAAAGTCGACCAATAGAATATTTCACTTTTCATTAAAAACGCTTGAAATCATATTGTCTTATGTCTTTATAAAACAGACATATAGACTACATTAGCTTTCATTCCAGCATAAGAAGACAGAATCGTCACAATGACTGTTAAGAAGACCAATTTGGAAGCTGGCATGGAAACTCTGCTGCTGAACTTCAGGGCAAAGAGCCTCAGATTGCAAAGAAAATCTTCAATGTGATATTGTTGCTTTGTGGATTCTAGGAATCAGATTATATTGAACCCCAAAGAATTCAGATGTACGCATTGAACCTCCATCAATCACCGGAGTATAATTAGCTCCCTATCTTTGACTTGCAGCTTTACAATAAGCGTGGTTTGCTGCCATCTTAGGAGTCATAGAAAACTGAACAATACAGTTAACATAGTCACCACTTCCCAATTATTATTATTAAATATATATATATATATATATATATATATATATATATATATATATTTATACATATATATATATATATATATATATATATATATATATATATATATATAATATCAATCTATTGAATATAGCTCGGAAAATACATTTTCCATTATACATTACCTTTACAGGCGAGGGAGAAAAATTAAATGTCGGAGTCATTAACTTTTTAAGGCCTTCTGGATGAAATGAAAAGATGAAAGCAATGCAGAGATTGAATGTTCACGTTTTGTATATATGGCTCCCTTCTCATCTTATTTAGCAGGTTTGATACTTTTGTGTCAAGTGGTATTTCAACTTCCTTGATGTCTATTCATGTGCTTCCAACGTGGCTGCCTTTTAAGAAATAATCTGGAAAGCTTACGAAAATGTGATCTAGTGAACTGGCGTCAACTTATTTAGAATTTGCAATGAAATAGATAATAGATTATCATATGTTACGTCTACAACAGATTACATCTGCAAGACGTGGTTCAGTTTTGCCTTGACTTCTGGGAATATCATTACCTCTGTCTCTACTTCTTCCTATGGGATGGATTCCAATTTTGAATTGGAGTAGAGATGATACCAGAAAGATCCTAACCCTTTTAAAAGCTTTAAGGTGCTGTGTGTGTTGTTGTTTTTTCTCTATCTCTTCAGAACATGTTCTCTTTTTCTTACATGCTAGAGGCAAGACTAACAAATCTGGTATGCATTCGGAGTAGAAAAATTAGTAATGATACCTTATGTCTCATCGATCAAAGGCTTAAGTCTCCCAGTCTGAAAGTCACAAAAGACGGCAATCCTTCAGCTCGCCCCCCTCGGCAGTGATGCATTACTAACGTGTTGGCTTTCCTTGAGACAGCACTCGATGTGTACGGCAGAACGCGATCTGATTTTCGATTGCGAGAACAGAAGGTCACGTGTGCAGCCTAGAAAGAAATACTGTGTAGAAAATGAGAGTTATGCGAGCAGAGAACAGCACTGCGTGTGTGTTGGCATGCCATGTCATGATTTTTGTTCACATGATGCGATGTTAAGTAATGTAAATTCCAAGGGGAGTTTTCCAAGCATGCAAAACCTCTCGAGGAAACATCGTTTGTCTGTGTTAAAACACGTTTTGACAACGAATCTTTTGCTCTTAATGTCCCCTTCCTGTCAATTTAGAAAACCGTTTTGTGATTCTTGAATCTATTTGCGCTGATAATGTAACGATCATTGATTTTGTTTGAAAAACCTGATTGTTTTGAAGCGCTCATCATAAAAAAAAAAAAAAAATCACTATTGATTTATTCATCGTTATCATTCATGTCATCAGTGTATTAGAAACAGCAGATATAACTCCAATTCTAAAAGACTTTCCCGTTTGTTTCTTCTTTCTTTATTCCACTGCAAATTCTGTGCCGAATCTGGATTACATCCTGAACATGTATGGAATCAAACACAGGTAAGTGCAGATAATATTTATGGTATTTATCTTTCCCAAATATAGATGTGGAGAGAGGAAGAGAGAGAGGCTGCAAATTGAGTTTATCTTGGTTTGCATTTCTATCAAAACGTCTGATTTCCATAAAGCCCGATGGGTCAGTGGAGGCTAAAATCGCCTGACCGCCAAGAAAATATAGAGCGATCATCGATCCAAGGTCCTTGAACTGGACATGGCCGTGCTCGCATCGTGATCGATGGTAACGCCGAGGCTCTAGTGTAGTCTTGTTAGCCGAATGCGTAGACCTTGATACAGAAAAAAGTAAAAAAGCTAGCACACGGCCATGAGTTGATATAGATCATACACAAATCATCGTTAACATGTGGTTATATGCAGCCCTGAGAAAATAAATCACATACGTCGATATTAAAGGACCGAATAGTCTTAAATCATGAGTTAGGTGCTAGCTGTCTTCATAAGATGTGAATATAGTTAAATCAGAGAGTGAAATAAAGACAACGTGCTTGTTTGTTTTGTGTGTGTGTGTGTGTGTATGTGTGTGTATGTGTGTGTATGTGTGTATGTGTGTGTGTGTGAGTGTGTGTGTGTGTGTGTGTGTGTGTGAGTGTGTGTGTATGTGTGTTTGTGTTTCATTCTCCATCTATACAAGACAAGACAGCTGGTTAATCCATATTCATCTGCACCATTATAGTGCATCTGGTCTTCCATTGGACTAGTTGTATGTATTGTTTTAATCCGATTTCATTTATTCCTGTATTGTGTGTATTTGGGACGGACCACTTCACCGGGTTGTGCAGCATTTTATTGTCGATGAGTCGATGAGGCGGGAACTTTAACGTGCGTAGGATGTAACTCTGCCACACATGGGACGTCCATTAAGGGATCGCCGTCTTATGTTTATATAAATCATAGATAACCTTCTACCACGCATTCTATTGGATTGGGACATTGAGTAAGTTTTGTTGCAGGTGTGGTATTGAAGACAGTAGGTAGACAGTGAAAGATTAGCGAGTTCTTTGTACAACCCACCAAGATTTAAACCTTAAAGTTTCGTACGTCTTGAAATATGTCATACATAAAGTCATACAGTTTTCATTTCAGTAGATCATTCAGAAGAACTCGGTTGATCATTACACGCAATGGTTTAATATTCTGACATGTGGCCAAAAAAAAAAAACTATAAGCACCCTCTAAGACCAACTATTATGCACAAACGACTTCATTTATACAGCTTCCATACAAAATTTTGCGAAACCAAAAGAATACAGCTTACACTAAAACAGTGTTCCAACGAATCCTATACTTTGACGAGTGAATTTTAGTTTAGCTGACCTGTGTAAATCCCGGCCACTGTGTTCCAACAATAAATACAACACTAAGCACCTCTGTTGTCCAATGATATGAGTCCAGGAAGACAGTCCCGCTGGGTACCTGTCCCCCTTCCCAGACAGGTGCGTGTCCCAGCGCTGGACGCGAGGCGTGACATAACTGTCTGAGGTTGTCTTTACCTTCCATCAGATTGCCAGATAAGAATGACTGGAAGGGAAATTGTTCACCGTGGTGATATCATTTTCCCTCGCTTGGGTGCCTCTTTCCCTCCTCTCATCATCTCTACAGCCATGATAGATATCTCCATTCCCAGGCCGAAGTGTTGACAACTTCTCATCTCATTTCTGAGGCTTTACGCCTTGTAACGGCTTCTAACCGCACAGACTTTCTAGAGAAGAATTTTCGGGCCAACAAACAGATGAATTTGTATTTGAATGTTTACACCATCTGCTCGCCTTTCATACGAGACAAAATGTAGAATCACATCGAATTACTTCTCTGAATGCTACAATGTTCTTGAGATCGCAATTTTTTTCAGCAACAATCCACGAAATTCTGTTAAACCTACACTTTAGACATGAAAATCTGCAACCTAGTTATTCAGATAATAATCATGTAGAAATTTGTTCTTCTATGTTTTCCTATGTTAGTGCTATGTCATCAAGATCAAAGTTTCATTGGTCCTAATTAATATATCTAGGAAGTAAAAGCAACGAGGAACCATTAGTGTCTAATTTGTTCCAAATAAATATTTTGCTCGTTGCCTAAAAGATTTGTTATTCTCCACATAATTGATGCCTGGACAATCCGTTCGCATAAAGTTTATGCAAACGGAGGACGTGTGGTCTCCCCCAGCCCTCTTTTAAGCAAAAAAAAAAAAAAAAAAAGAGTGTTGATTGCATCGCTTTTTCGTTTTTCTTTTTCATTCGCTTTTTTGTCAAATGCACGGTGCAATTTGTCATCCATGATTTTAGCTTGGCGTTTACATGGATTCTAATTTGTAATCTTACTCCGATGGTAGTGATGAAACATATTAGTGTTAGGGATAATGTTTGTCTACACATGTTGCTGCACGTTACCAATTACGTCAAAGTGAATGGAAGAAGGATTAGCAAAATGCTCGTAATGGCAGCTGGATTATATCCACAGGTTGAGTCGGTACAATAACAACACTCTCTACATGTACACAGTCGATGGTTTCCTTCACACAAGTCGAGACTAGCAGCAGTAGAGCCTCGAGCATGAGTGTGGCACATGACCAACCTGATGTGGATTGCAACTAGCGTCCCTTTAATCCTACGTCACAAGGCCCTTTCCAAAGTGCAATAGGCCATTTTGTGAGGGAAGTAATATCGGTGGCCCCTCGTCTCCTTGTGAATACAAAGTTAACAAAGCCACCGAAGAATCTACATTTAATCCGGCACCCCTTTCCGCTGCTAAACAAATTCGTGTCAGCCAAGGTCGTGGGCTTCTCCACCATCCCCTTGTCTGATCGTAGATTAGATGGTATCAGTAACCATGACTTCGTTAGCATTTCAGGCACCCCGAGCTGTCGGGATTCACCAGCGATGCTCATCTTCATGAGTGCGGACAGAAGTCTTATCCAATGTGTCTTACAATGGAGCTTACAGGACTCTCACAACACAATGCATGAATTAGAAGAAGAGGGAAAATCCTCCTTGTAATGTGAATTCCTTGTAATCACTTAGTGACGTACATACATGGCAATGTCATTAGAACCAAGGCATCTATAACTTACGCAGACAGTATGGCAATCATTTCTGAAGACGTTATGGATAAACACAATTCCAGATTCTACGATCGAGTTTTCTTTGAACTTTGCCCTTTTGTTGTGTCTGTCTGTCTTTTTTATTTTATTCATTTCTTTATTAAATCATCCTTCACAACACTATCCATTCATTCATTAATTTGTTCATGCACGTATTCACTCACACATTTATTTGTTGTTTATTCATTAAATTAGATATTCACTAACCTATACTCTTATGATCAGCTGTCAAGAAAACTTGATGACGTCAACAAGTATTGATTTTACATTGTTTTGTTCTGTTTTTCTCCGATTCTCTCGATTTTAAGCTGTTGAGTGAAATATAATCTACCTGACTGTTTGAAGAGATCCTACCACGACAACAGTTAATCTCTAGCACCGAATCCACACAGTTTGTAGAAACCTAAGCAATGAGGTAAATTTGAGGAAAAAATAACTAAGTAAAAGAGAAACATAATGATTGTAAAAATCAGCTTTTTTTTGGAGGGGGGCTCCTGAAAACATTCTTTGCCACTGTTCTGAAAAAGTGAATATCATAAAGTGAACATTTATTGACACTTGAAGGTCTTTTCATTGAGAATAAAAATAAGTTTCATTTACAGATTTAGATTAACCCTGTTTGTATTCAAAACTTATGCCAAAACATATTATGTCACATATCTTTGTGATCCCCTGAATGACATTTGCGAGTGTAAGGAGGACGCCCTCATTCTTTAGAGAGTCAGACGGGATTACAGACCTGTCAAGATCCTTCATGATGTCAGTCTACACATCTCCTTCCTTCAACCATTCCGACTAATCTACACTTGGCTGCGTATACATGTCTTACTATGTCTCTATCTTATTGGTTCTTATCCATGACAAATACGTTTGTTCCATTTCGATTTAAACATAAGTCTCAACAGATGTTATTAAGGAATTGCTACGTTACAGGTTAGAAATGTTAGCTCTCTGCTGCTAGTTATCATTATTTTCACGGAATTATGCAAATATATGTTTTAAAGCAGGTTTACTGCAGCTATTGAGACATTGTATTTCTAAACCTCTTAAAGGTCCAGTTTACCTTTGGGAACAGTGATTTCAAAATTTTTCAAGATATGACATTTAATGAATATGTGATCATATAAAATTTTCACTATAAAGACTAAAATATAAGGAGATATCTGTATTTTTCTCAATAAACCGTAACTGTAGACGGTTTAGTCTGGAAACATTTTATCATAGCTATTGTTCATGTTTTGTATATTTAACAATAATTAACATCGATTTTACGGATTCAAATTTTTACAGTGGTTGTTTCCATCCCTAACTCATATTTTAGAATTATTTCGAAGCACTAATGCTGGGTTTTTGCTTCACCTGCAAATGGTGAATTATGCCTTTAAATTCGCCAGATGAGATGATGGGAGTTACCTAACTGACTTGTCTATCAGCCTGTGTAGCCATTAAACTATTTCAATCAAGATGACCCATCAGTGTCTGCTAAGGAGAACCAGGTATTGAGGAAACTATGACATACTAATCCAGTCTTTGACTTAGTATTTTTCACCTTCGTTGGGTGGTTCAATACTGCTGATCCATTGTAGAGAACTTTAAGCTGCTGAAAAAAAGAAAATGTGGATGGCTTGCCTCGTGCAAATAAGAATCGAGACACAAACATGGATCCATGTGGGAATGGCTATGATTACCTTGCGTATCAATTGTCATGACTGATCCGTATGCTCGATCATACATTGGATGTCAGGAATTCTCTGAGCAAAATGACAGGTATATCATGTGATCCACTAGTCTCCTTTTCAGACCAAATGTAGGAATATTTCCTTTCATGACAGACTCTACAATATCCTTTGACTGTGACATGGTGGCCAGCAAGTGGACCAATAGCTTCCAAGAAAATAAAACAAAAAATCGAATGCCTCGTCCTTCCTGGCAATTGTTATTCATTCATGATTCCACCGTAGGGCACGATATACATGGTTGATACCGTTTGCTGACTATTGCTACTCGCCAGGTGCTAACCATGAGGGATCGGCATCATTGCCCGTTTTCTCGGGCAATTGTCATGACGATGAATAATGAATCTTAGGCGGAAATGACAGATCGTAAACCAGGAAAAACCAGGAAAAACTGGTGATTCCGTGTCACAGATTGCACCAAGTTAGAACAAAGGCTTTACGGTCAGATTCGTTTCAAAATTTAAAAAAAAAAATCCGTGTTTTAGAAGTAGACCCCACAGTGACAGCGATGACGTTGATTTTAGCAAAGTCTTGAATCTATAAAAGTTTACATCAAGACCTTAGTTTAAAGCGAAAGTCATCCATGGACTGTATTAGGGTCTCTATATTGTAAGGGCCTATGTTTTTTATTAACCTAAAGTGACATATAGTTAGTTAGTAGATAGATGAAGAATTGACTGTTTTGTTGTTTTGTTTACTAACCAGACGATGACCTTCCATCAACGAATGCATCATGATGGGCTTGTTATGTTGTTTTTAATCATTGGCCAACCGAGTTTGGAACAGGAAACTATGATGATTCAAATAGTTTTGGCTTATGTACTTCTGAAATGTTGACTTCTATCTATAATTGAACAACTTCATGATTGACAGTCGAGTTTTGAATCATAATATTCCCAAAAAAAAATCACAAAAGTTTGAACAAGTATAACTTCGGATACTGTGGTATACTGATAGTGGATAAGACCCTTGAATTTGAAAGGGAAGTCCCAAGTCCGGGTCCTACCAAGTGCTATGACAAGATACTTTACCCACAATATTCCTCTCGACCCAGCTCTAAAATTGTTAACTGACAAGGCTGGAATAATAATAATGGCAGGGCTCTCTGGAAGATTGGTGTTAGCGTTAAAGAGGCCACCCTGGATAAATGAATAAGGCCATGTAATTATCATCATGAGTTGGAATTTTGTAAATAAACTTGTTGTGCAACATTGCGTAGACATACTTTTGCTGGTAACACATGTATTTTAACATTTGAGTTTGTGAGTTATTTCATCAGAAGGCGACATGCAATCTTTCTATCATTTACTCATGGCAAACTATATCAGTCTAACAGGCATTCTAAACCAGGATTATTGTTGTATAGATATGTTATTATCTGTGTGCGTGAATGTACGATAATACACCCACCAAGTATTGGTGATTTACATTACGATTACTGCGTATTTATACGTTTAACTTCGGCACTGTGAATTAACAGACAAACAAGGTCTCACGATATAATAGGCAGAAAAACATAGCTATCTATCTGACTTTCTGCTTGTATAGAAGGGCCCGTAAAGCCAGAATAGTCGAAATTGTCTTTGTTACCCGTAAGGATCATAGGGCGCCTCAGCAGTAATGGTTTCTTCTTAACTATATGAAGACACTATTCCACGATATGACGTCATTTAAACGTCATTCTCCACATTACCGGTTGTCCCTATTAATGGGCCGGAGCATGTTATAGTTATATGTATAAATAGCTGTGTCACTTTTTATAGCAATCCTCAGAAACCACTCAAAATCGTCCTTTTTTCCTCCCTACATTCATTCACTAAAACACACCCTCACAAACACTGTATTGGAAAACTCCCTATAATTAATTACGTCACACACACACACACACACACACACATACATAAGTACAAACCAAAGCACACGCATACACACAACACACACACTCACAAACACACTCACACACACAAACGTCGTATATCGCCGGAAGATACGTCTCAAGACGTTAAACGATCTGAGCACACACTTTTCAGCCAATGTATCTAATATTGATCGCATCTAAAATCCCCTCCCTCTCTCTGATACGCTCCCTTTCTCGCTCCTGCTATCTCCCCCCCCCCCATATTCTCCCCCCCCCCCCTTCTCTCTTGATATCTCTTTCGAGCAAACGTCGTGGTATTTACAGTTGTTCCGCAGGAAATATTCAGTCTTTTGCATATTCTGGTATTTGCTGAGGTTCTGTCGACTCGTTCCGTGATTTCGGAATGACAGTCTGCGGAGCGAGATAAATCAATGTACATTTACAGTCAATATAAGTCAATGTGGAGTCTCTTAGATTTACGGGTACATCTGATTTGTATTCCAAAAGATCGCATTGATCATTAGTGAGAGGTTGGTTTTAAAATCTTAGATTTCACTGGATTAGTTTTCTTTCTTCATCGATATTTACATATCGATTTAACTGATAACACTTTTTGTTGAAACAATTATACAAGTGGTAGAATATTCATTGCACACCAAGTCTTTTTTTTTAGCTTTTCTATGTATCAATGACATAATCATTAGGTGTCAATAGATGAAAACATTTCACCAAATGCTCTGTCGACGCTTTATTCTCGTCAGTTTTGCCCTGCCAAGAAAATAATCGTAAACGAAGAAGATAAAGAGTGGTTTAGATATGCATTACTGAGTTGTACTTGTATTAATATTTGATTACGGATACCATTCACACATTCTGGAGCATGTTAAAAGCAACCGCATATGCAACAGTGATATTTGAAACATCAAAACACCAAATCCTAATTGAATTATTGATTCTAGTTGTGATTCGAGTAACTTTCTTTTGTTATCTATACTTAACTTTAAGCTGTATGTTTTTAATAAGACTTCCACCTCTTTCTTGAACTAGGAACATGGCAGTAATACCAATCATGGAGATACACGAAAGGAAGGCCAGACCGAGACATACAGGATGTCGTTTGTTGTTCAAGTATGATGTAAATTGTAATGTTTGTTGTCATTGATGCTTCAAGAAAGTGAATTTCGATGGAAAACTCGATTTAATCACAGTTTTGAAGTAGCGATAGTATCAACATGAAGAGGATGCTCCGATTGAATCGCATCATTAGTCACGAAATGTGCGTGATCACGAGGAGAAAGACGAGATTTAAGGAGAGAGATAAGCGTGATAAGAGTGAAGACGGCTCTGCAGGGACGCAAGTCATGAATATCGACGGGGTTGGATTTCCGATTTGAAGACACCATCCATAGCAGTGGGAGGGGCTCCAGTGACTACAACTGACCGGATCTAGCAAAACACCGCTTAGAAATCTTAGGTTTCATACGTGTGAGGCAAACTTCCCTGGGAATCCGGAGAAATCTAGGGCCAATTTTGCTTGCAGCTTTCCTCTTTCTCAATCTTTCTATCTGTCTGTCTGACTATATCTCTCTCTATTTCTATCTATCTATCTATCTATCTATCTATCTATCTATCTATCTATCTTTCTCTCTATCTATCTATCTACCTATCTATCCACCTATCTATCCACCTATCTATCTATATCTTTCTAATCTACCTGTCAATCTATCTATCTATCTATCTATCTCTCTGTCAATCTATCTATTTATCCATCTAGCTGTCTTCAATCTGTCTGTCTATCTATGATACATTGTATCTATATCTGTTCGTCAGTTTTCCTTAAATAGATTTCCTTCATTGGTTCTTATCATTGTCTGCACAATTGTGCTGATTATTGAACTTCCTTCTTGCCGCGTCGTGGTGACTTTCACAAGTACAAATTTTGTATGTGTGTGCTTACGTGTGTGAGTTTGTATGTGTGTGTGTGTGTGTGTGCCGTGTGTGTGATTTGCAAAGAATTATTTCATTGTATGTTAAAAAGAGAATAAAAGAATGTGATTCAGCAGTACCAGTGAGAATACAGCTGCTTAGTTTTATTCGTACTAGTCTCATTGTGAAATTGAGCCTGAAATTAGATGATAGTTATGCAAATAAAGAATATCATTTAAAAGATGTGTCTGTCTGTCTGTCTGTCTGTCTGTGTGTCTGTGTGTGTGTGTCTGTGTGTGTGTGAATGTACACACCGAATGTGCATTCATCAGTGTAAACACATTTCATTGAAGTATATAATGATCACTACTTTTTGAAGCACGATAAGCCTGATCTTTTACGAAAAATAAAAGGGAGCTCAGAAAAAAAAAAAACATGCCTTGTAATCCAGACAAAAACCAATAAATTTCCTTATGAAAAAGTTAATACCTGTCTTTACTTCACCCTGATTTCAACTCACGCTGATATCATTCATAACTCAATAAGTTAACCCCATGCTCACTTGGTTTCTGGACAGGTTTATAGTCGGGCCTACATTCAGTTGAAGAAATGACCAGATTACAAACCAAAACAAACGTTTTTAATCGAAAAACTCACGTGTCTTACTGAAAGCAGGCTTCACATTGCCACATGTACGTCACGTTGTAGTTTGAGAGGGACGTGCATTTAATAGAGGGAGCTTCTTCGAAACCCTTACACAGTTCATGCGTTTGAAAAATACCTTTGAGCGATTAGAGTTGTACAAAAAACCAGCCTGCTCAAAAATACAGTCGCAGTGGTTAAATTCGTCATCCACTGATCGTAAGATGTGCCGCCTTCTGACTCATGATGGCGCTATTCGTTTTGGTGACAGTGGAATCTCTGTGAATTCGATTTATTTGATGATTGGTTGTATAATGGATTACCGATCGTTGCTAATGGTAATCACAGTAACATAATCATCTAATTCATACTGCTGCTACAAACATCAGTTTTTGTGACTTTTTTAATCACACAAGATCAAGAGTTTCCTAGAAAATTCGAAAGTACACGGAAATGAAAGCATTTGATTCAAATTTCTCAACAGTGAAGCTGAGATATAGTAACGCTCAACATGATAAAGTGTGTATCCCCGCCATTTTATCAACGCAAAATTATGACTGCAAATTGATTTTCTTTCCAGGCAGTCAATATAACGATATGTTTAGTTCCAGACTGGATATTGCCGGTTTTAACATTGTGCAAACATGTTTTGATGAAATTACACCAAAAGATTATTTGTGACCCTGCACCTCAAAACAAACAAAAAGTCGCCAGACATGAATTTTTAGTTAAGACCATATTCTGAAAGAGCAGACTTTAAGCTTTAAAATGATGTATAACTCAAATCAAATGGACTCTCCTAACCTATCTAAATATTGGAAAGAAAGCACAAACTCAGGAAAAGTGTGAACTGAGAAAAGAGGCTCTGAAGTACAGTGTCTATTCAAGCGCTTAATCTTTACCAAACCGTGCTGGCTGTGCGATGAATGGGACAAAAAACAGGAAGTAAACCACCAGAGTAACAACAATGAAGGGATTATCAGATTAAACTGAAATTAAGCATTCCTCATTAACACATTCTGTCCATAATTATTGCAAACTTTCAAAGCAGTAGCCTTATCCTTTCAAAAGTTATTAGAGTTGAAAGTGAAGAGTGTGGACAAGGTTTTTCAGAAATGAAAAAGGGATTCTAAAGACACACTTAATCACATTATTCTACCAAAAATGTTCGAGATAAACTGCTAAAAAAACACACTTTCCTGCCCGTTTTATGATACCAAATTTTAGCATAATGTAAAAGAAGACCCGCTCTTTCAGAAAATATGAACAAGTCAAGTTCGCCTAGGTTGACCCATTTCACTTATTTTCAGGCCTCACGCAAAATCAGTGTGTGCGATTTTATGTTCGTTTTGAGGTGCACGGTCACATTTGTGTCTGTTGAAAGTACATTACTCGAAAGTTTATTCCGATTGGTTACAGTTCGTTATTCCGAAGTTTTGGTTTTTCGAATATATGGAAGGGGTGGCATTATTCCAAAGGTTCATTGGTCTGAAAATGAACGTGATGAAATAAGTTTTGTTATTCCGTACATTATTCAGTTTTCGGAATATCGAACCTTGGGAATAACGAGCATCACCCATCCCGATTACTTCGTTTTAAACTCAGCTACAAGAGTCAGTCTTGATGTCGGTTAATCAAGAGATAAAAAGACTTGATGGGCTAAAATGATAAAAAAAAGAATAGCTTGATTTTTGAATTTCTTCATTTGTAGTCGCTCTGGAGTTCTCAATAATCCACTAATGAAAAGACCAGGAACCCATTTTATCAAAAGATATAATCGATTATAAATTTCCTTACCACATAGGGTGCCTTAGACTTATGATAGGGTTGGGGTTAGGGTTATACTTTTTATTGATAATCCAAAAACGAATACATTAACTCGAATGCAAAATGCTTTACGTCTTTTTAAATTCAAAATATATCTCCACTTTCATTTCGTGTAGTTAATCTTAGGGAAGGATGAGACATAACTTAGTGCATATTTTGGACAATAAATATCATGTACCATCTTGTTGGCTCCATGGTAGGTATACTGTTTGAAATACTTGTGACGTAAGAGTGTGAAGAAAGGTCTTCATGAAAATGCACTCGATGACATTAATGACAGCAGTGAGATCGTCGTGTTAAGGTAGCGCTCTCAAGTATTTTATGTGTGGATCAATGACTTCCTAAAGTTGTCTGATGATAGCGCCATCTGCCGCCCATAACGGCAAGAAGCCGGCAGATACTTAATGGAAATACCCGCACACGATTGAAATGACATCGAACAGATATGTGCCCGCGAACATTGTCACAATTTAATTTCTGTCTTTCGGGAGAAGTAATGGAGTTCAAGGTCATTTTCAATCGGCCTAATGTACATTTTCCGTGCCGTAAGCTTTGGACCGTGTTCTGCAGAAATGAATTACAAATTTCATGCTTACCCTGAACGTTGTGATAAATAAAACATATTATACTTTAAACTGAAGTACGTGCACACTACATTATGTGAAAACCGTATGCTACACAAACATACCCAGCGTAGCGGACCGCGTGTATGTTACATTGCCTACAGTGTATTGACATATTAAACAGATCATTTTCATTGTATTTACCCTCATGTATGGGTGTGTGAGCCTGTTTTTTTACTCGTGTATTTATGATGATTACGTGTCTAATGGAGCTCTACTGTTCCATTGTCAAATTTGTGGCAAATGACATCATTTTATATGAGATCGTACGTTTTCATGATATCACATTCCCAATCAATTTGAGATAAATAATGCACCAACCAAACTGAAGCACGTAAGCACGTTCACTCAGATATGCGCACGCGCCTACAGTTCTCACTGTACTGTTGAATTTGGCTTAAAGAAAACAAAAAGAAGCTGATATGTCATTTGTCTGGTCGCCTAAGGAATACTGTGTATACATAAACAGAGTAGGGAGAACGAGAAAGAGAAAAATGACGACCTTAAAGGGCATGGCTAGTAACCGATCAGTGGGAATCAGTGGGAATGGTGAGGGATGATTGTTCCAATCCTTGTGGGATTCATTTAAGACTACATTGTATATCTACTGTTGTGTGTAAATTATTTGGTTCAGAACGGTCTCATATTCAAGTAATGTGCAGATTAATGCCCCGTCACTGACCAGGCACGCTAACGTGGAAACATTAAACTGCACTTTACTTGAATATGAGACCATTCTGAAGTAAGTAATTTTCACACAACAATATATAATATACTCTTAAATGAATCCCACAAGGATTGGAACAATCATCCCTCAACATTCCCACTGATTCCCACTGATCAATTACTAGCCACCCCCTTTAAATAACGATGTCGCTAATTTTCAATCATCACTGATATGATATTGAGCAGGTTTGATTGTCATCAAGGATGGGTAATTTGCCCTATAAACTTGATAAAAGAAAACGTTACGTTGCACAAATATATCAATGCATTTGTGTGTTTAGGATTTCGTATTTTCTGCAAGTCTGTGTATCACATAAAGCTGCCGAAGATTATCTTCACTTTTCTTTTTTTCCCCGAAAGTGAGTCACGGTTACTAGAAAAAATTAGTTCATTTCATTCGGAGACCTTCTCGTCTAACATGTTGTCATGGTTACAAAGAGTATACAAGGTAGCCGCCTGAAAGGAGAATAAAAAAAAATAAATCTAAACGAACAGATAGAGAGAAATGAAGGGAAGAGAGAAAAAAGAGAGGGAGAGGGAGAGGGAAAGAAGGAGGAGATGAAGGAAGGCCTACTTGTCTCAAGAACATAATCTGAAATTCATGGCCACTAAAGCAGAGAGAGAGAGAAAAAAAAAGATGGGAAACAATAATAACGACAAGAGAAGAGAGAGGCAAAATCAGAGAGAGCGAGAGACAGAGAAAATATAGAGACGTATTTATCATAATGAGGCGTCCAATTCAAGTGTCTTGATCACGTGCATCTAATTCAGCAATTGTTTGGCTTCATCTTACTAATCACCACCAGACGCTTGTCTTTCCCGCCTGCCGAGAGACACCGAGGAGAACACGACATCTACATGAGATGCGTGTGAGTTCGAGAAGGAGAAAGCAATCAGAATGATCACAAGAGAAACAGTGTACGCATGTTCGCCCGACATACGCAGGGGACTTCGTGCATGGCTTTAATTTTGTGTCGTCCAACCCCATGGACTTTCAGCTTTGTCGCATCAGGGCAGTACGCACTGTGTGTATGCAGTGGCGGGTAACCATTCGATGTGTTCCGACTTAGCTCGCCTTGTTGTTTATACTTGTGAACACACACGTGTATACACGAGTTCTCTTTGCTCTCCTGGACATGTCTTTTAATGTTTTGATGCTAGCTATTAACGTTTAGATGCCTCCGGAGAAACTTTGCTGATGTTCTGAGTCGAGGATGTGCCCTAGTTTTATCACCTTCTGAATATATTTTAGTACTCAGAGCAGGATTTATCCTTGCTCGGACATCAACGCGTTATGCATTGCTGAGTTTTCTCTTGTATAATTCTCTAGAAGCGACCCATCATCGGGTCAGACAATGTCAGTCTACCATCTGTTTCTGGCAATACAGTCCAGAACATTGGTGTCATAGTAACCGGCGGATTTCCTGAGTGGTCTGTATCAGGTATTGAGTAGATGCGGACTGCCCTGCTGTGTCATTGTGGAGTCAAGAGGAAACGCTGCACCAAGCGGGGGAAAAATCACACAAACAGGATATAGGACCTGGGAATGGAGTAGTTTTGTTGGCCTGTTCTAATATGTGAAACGCGACTTGATCTTCTCTCTCATTATTGATAGGAGTGCAGTGAGTCATTTGAATACAAGCATTCATCCGTCGATGCAGGAGATTCATTAGAAATTATCAGCCCTGCGTTAGTAGCCCTGTGGTACTACTCCTCTAACACACAGTGGTTGGCAGCCAGTCGCTGCCGTGCCGAGTATTCACATCGAATACTCACCCTGCCACAGAAGTGTTAACTAGGCGTCATAAGGGCCAGACGTTCTCATGTTCGAGTGTCTCAACGAACGAAAGATCGAGCACAGACACGGCGATCCACCTTATTCAGCGTGACATGCTCTCCAGATTGTTTATTTTCAGTGTCACACTTATGCGACTGACAGTCATGTAACGTTCCATTAACAACCTGGACCTCCGTACATGGATTTGATATATGGCGGGAGCAGTGTTTTTTATTTGGTTAAGATGTAATATTCTCATGTTGTCTGCTGCTGCATCAAAACTTTCATCGTGCATCAGGAGTTTCTCTGTAGTACCTTGTATCAACTGATGCCAAACCTACTTCAGAAGATCAAGGCTGCACGACAGGCTAGGTTCAGAAACTTCTCTTACAATCTTATCGAAAGTTGGCTGCGATTCAAACTTAAGATCGATTTTTTTATCTCTACGTGACGTTATCCCGGAACTTAAGCTGTCATAGACGAAATGTGTGAATATATAACGAGGAAAAAATCTTAAGCATCAACGCCTGGAGACACCTACAACAAACCTTAACTGCGCGGTATCTCATTGCGACGTGTGATCCCGCACTTTTTAGCATCATCTGGATTGTACAGTCTCAGTTTCATTGTTAGCAGAATAATAGACAAAGGAAATAATTATGGCCACCCCGAGTCCCAGGCCTCGTCGATTCCGAGCACTCTTTGGTGGGTCTTCGCCTGAAGACGAGGGCTCGAGGAGCGATGGAGACGAATCTCCACAGCCAACACCCCTGTCAGTGGTTGCCAAACACACCAGGAGCGTATCGGAGCGAAGGAGACACCCTGTCAGTACGGTCGTCAAGGAGGGACTTCGACCGGTCCTTTCGGATCCATACTCACTTCATAGCAGGTGGTATGTATTTTATATCTCATATCTGCTTTTTTCATGAGATCTTTGAATTCCCGTAGTCTTATCCTTCCCATGTCGATAATGAGTTCTGTCTTTTTCTGGTAGGCCTCTCTCGAATAGAAAAAGGGTTGGTCAATGTCGGTAACTACAAATGTCCTCGAAATTGGACAAAGGGAAGCCTCTCGCACTGTTGAGCACATGAACTCTGTAACGTGGTAACAGGAGAATATGATTGCAACTCACTAAGAAATTGCCCTCAATGACGTATTCTGTATACCCTCCTATTTTCAGCATTCTTCTAATGGCCATGATAAATCAGGTTCATACATTCTCGGGTTGGACTGTAACCAAAGACCTTCTGATTTCTAGACAGGCGTCATATCCACTAGACTACCGACCTTTCTCTCCCGATATCCAGTAATGGTTTGATCCCTTTTAGCAGCGGGCACTGAGTATTTACTGAAATCATTGAGGGGAATAAGGTTCGAATCCTTGGACAATTCGTTCAACTCACAGTGTCCCTCATGACTAGGGTGTGCAAACATCTTATCTCCCAATGCTGGGTAATGGTTGATAATGACAAAGTCTGCTAGGAGACTAAGTATCACTGGACTGACCAAACGTTAGTTATACTATCATCAGTAATATCCTTATCATCATCATTACCATCATCATTATTTCATTTTTATCATTGTTTATACTATCATTGCATGGGTTTCTCAGGAATAGAAACTACACAATATCATTGACTAGGTTCTTTCAATGTGCAAGCGGATCGCATTGCACTTGAACCATAGTCTCGCATTCCGGTGTAAGCCCCATTGGATGGTTGGACTTTTCGAGGAGATTGCCAGATATTGATGAGATGCTTGGAAAACCCTTTCTTTTTGACAAATAAGTATTCACATTTTATCGTATCCTTTGTTGTTTGAGACTTTCGATTTTTTTTTCTCACTCTCTTAAACTCTCGTGTTTCTTTGGGGTTTTTTCGGATTGCGTATGTCATGTTACTGAAAGTTGATTTTCTTTCACGAGATACTTTCGACGGCACCATTTCGACACCTTCGCTATCCTTGAAAAGACACCATGCTTATTACGGCTAATTCCCCAAAGTATCAAGACTGATGACATGACCAGTGCTCTCACTTTTATTAGTACTGGTGCTCCGAGCAAGACTATATCTGTTATTACTTGGGTCTACTACTCCTGTTGGCTTACATTCTCAAACAGCAGCAGCAACTGTAGACACAGCATAATTACCCCATCAACTTCCACCATAACATTTATTGAGACTAATACTGCTACTCTCTTTTTGTATAGTGGTTGGGATATTCGCTGTGACGAATTAGATATCATAGTAATATTATTGATACGATCGAGGTAAAAAAGAAATGGTTTCGGTAATGTTGCAAAAGTCATGATGATAATCAATCTGGAAATGGTACTCAAAGATAAAGCAAGTCTTTCAATCATTAAGACTTCTATGACCTTGGAATCAATTCCTACTATCCTCTCAAATGCATTTGCCCTTATCAAATACGTCAAAAGAGTTAAGATGAAACGCGATGTAGAAATCAAGCTCTGCGCTTTTGAATTTGTTTCTGTTCTTTGATACCGTGTGTTTAAGGAATCGATTTGTGCGGTCATGATCATTCATATTTCGTATCCATTATTATCAAGTGTTGTAGTCTGCCCAAATCAAGAAGTATTTATGAAATGTTCCCTTAATAGACAAAATAATTTTGAAGAATCAGTAAAAAGCAGTGGTCCTTCGTTTCTTCACCGACATTGCATAAAGTCATATGATATGACGATTTCAGGGTTGCAGTTCGTTCTTCCGAGGCTTCGTTCATTGGAAAATGAAATAATGGTCTCGATTCCGAAGGTTCTTAATACAAAAATAAAAAAAAGAAGGTTCTTAATCCGAAAACGAAATAAGGTTTGTAATTTCCACTTTAGTTACTACGCATCTGTTTTTGTTTTTGGTTTGTTTTTCATTTTCTGAAAACGAAAATGATATAAGGTTCTTTAGTCCGTAGGTTCGTTAATCCGAAAATGAAAAAGAAGAAGATTTGTTATTTAAAGGTTCGCTGATCTGATAACAAAATAGGGTTTGTAATTCCGACTTTCGTTAATGCGCACCTGTCTTCCCCCCTTTTTTTTTGGGGGGGGGGGTGTTTTGCTTTTCATTTTCCGATAAACGAACTTACGGAGTTACGAACATCACCGATCTGGGCACGACATTTCTACGACAGCTTTATTGCTGTCTCACAATGTAACATATTCTGAATTTGGGAAAAATTGTCTCTCACTCTCATGTGCCCCATTCGAACCTAAGGCGAGTGCTCACGTTGACAAGCAATAATGGCAGGTTGAGTGGACGGGTATCAAATGTTGCTCATATGATAACATGCCAAAAACAAACCCACCTATACAGTGTTGCTGTCAAAGGTGATTTCAAAACATATTTGGCTTTGTCGTAGATGAAATGAAACTTCAGATGTTATTACATGTATGTATACTTCTTGCACCCTACTGAAAAACATTGTAAAGAATCGAAATTGCGCCGATGTGCGGAGCATTTAAAATAATGTTGTTATCATGAAAGTTTATGAAGCTTTGGGAATGTATTTTGAAGGTTTGTTATCTGATTGAATGCTAGGTTATCGGTGAGGGCGCAGAGAGGCGTATTCTCAAGAACGAACAGGAGATGTTGCAGTAAAACACTCACACGTCTCATTTATAGGGAGGTTCTGGATTCTTCGCCCATGGACCATCAGTAAATTCATGTTTATAATGATATCATGACATCTTCACATCCAACTTGTGGTTAGCAGGCAGCTTTGACACGTTGAGCCAGTTGCAAGCTGGCATATTTTTTATACTCATTAAGTTCATGTATTCAATCAATTCAATTCATTTTTCAGTATCCCACATTCTAAAAAAAATCACTTTTACAAGACAAACAGAAGAGAAAAACTATACAAACATAACAAATGAGAGATCAGAAATACCATGTTATGAGGCCTATTGAAGCTGATTTCCTTACAATAGATAGGATGCAATATGCAATTAAACGAAAAATACATGTAGGCCCTACAGAGTTCAACCACAGGTAAAGAAATCTACACTAAGCAACAAAATAAGAAAGAAACATACCAACAACAACAACAACAACAACAACAACAACAAACCCCTGCAGATCATTACAAGAGTTATTCAATTGTACTTTGGATTAAAAACATTTTAGATTAATTTACATTTCAAAGATTGGAGTTGGACACTCTTTAAACTCATTCCAGCATTTCGCTCCAATTGCATCTGGTTGCAGTCTTTGAAAACTTATATATCTTTCCATATTAGCGTAAAGATGATGTAGGAAAAGGAAATACGTAGCTACAATATAATATAGTATCTCCTAGTACACGCCACTCGTTACCTCCTTATGTCCTATGGGATATGTGTGAAAAAAAAAAAACACACTTCAAAGTCAGCACAGTTGCTAGTGCATTGGGAATCAGGGAAAATGCGTAAACCCGCCACACTAATGAGATAAAAAGAAAATCACATGTCGTTTATCCTGCTGACATGTCGAGTGTTAAGTACACATCGAAAGACCAGAATATTGCAAAAGGTCAAACAAATCCATCAATCCAGGAATGCATATTGTTTTGAAGTGTGAACATCAGTGCTTGCCGCTATATTGTATACGGGTTTTGGCTGAAAGCTTCGTCCACGAAGACTCAGGTTTCAAGGATGTTTCCGTCCTTTCCAAAGCAGAAGTACGCTTCTATCTGCCGTTACAATTCTTTTTTTTTTCCTTCTGACGGTGAGCTAAAGCTAGCAAGTGAAGGCCTATAGATTTGTCTGCATATGGTAGAGTTATATTGCAATGCGAGCAGGTTAATGGCTTGGTTTTGATGGACTTCAGCTAAAGTGCACCGACAGAAAATTTTCCCGCCATTTTGCTAAGATCAGTTTTCATGTCAATACATCGCCAGGAAATAAAAACAACAGTGTCTTTTGTTCTTTGAGAGAGAAGCAGACAAGATTATTATGATGCTGGCCGTGTGTGTGTGTGTGTGTGTGTGTGTGTGTGTGTGTGTGTGTCCGTGTGTGCATTCTGCTGGGCAGCCAATTGACCACACAATATATCGCAGACGAGTTTGTATTGTTCAAATGAATATCCGATCCATGTTGATAAAAGCGCCCTTCACCGGGATGGTTCTATACTCCGGTCCCAGAATATCCATAGAGTTTCAATTTACAGAGAATCATATAACGTTGTTAGTGCATAGGTCATTCAAGAGAACTGCCTATACAGGATGTTTTTGCGGATGCCTCGCGAATTTGATCTCGCCACCTTCCGATCTCACTGTAAACGACTGGGTCGCTGTAACCGAAACTGTAGCGTGAAATCCAGCCTGTATTTTCATCTAAATTGATTGTGTCAATTCAGTGAAGATGGATCAGTTTATGATATGCATGCTGACTCGCAGACCATACACGTAGGGAGCACTTGCTCGGTCTCCTACCACACGGTAACCATGGAAACGTCCCCCATATTTCGTCTTCTCTTTCATAGATAAACTTGTCGCAAACCATACAAAATGAGAAGCAAGAAGGCCACCTTTGGTTAATTATGGCATTGTTTAAGAATGATTTTTTCCAAATTTATTTTGCCATCAACATTTTCTGCTCACCCAAATACTTGCAAGGACTTTAATGCGTCATTCAATAAGAAGCATATGAACAGTATACCTCTCGGACAAGGTGATAAAACCGTAGTTTCAAGTACCGGCAGTATTGTGATATTCGAAAGTCATATCCCAAGATCCTTTGCGTTCTGCACTAAACATATGCCACCTTACAGACATTAATGTCAGACGCTGCATCAAACCAGGTCAAGATGCTATGCCCAAGACAGTTAATTCCTTAACAATACACGGACAATTGATGAATGAGATTTTCTAAAGACAATGCCTTACTTGAAAGAACACAGTGTCCCACAGTGTGGTCACAGTGTGGTCACATAGTCGACTGTGTGACAACGCTCGAATTTAACAGTGTGAAGATGATTTCACACTGTGTTCACACTGTGACTCTTACACTGTGGAACACTTTGTTCTTGCCAGTAGGGAACTATCCCAATACAAATTGATCAACAGGGTCTTGGTCAGTATCCAACATAATAAAACTATTCTGGGGGATTTTGTGTGTGTGTGTGTGTGTGTGTGTGTGTGTGTGTGTGTGTGTGTGTGTGTGTGTGGAGAAGTTCTGAAACTGTTACCATTGTAAGGAAATGTTCATGACGGGTGGACAGTTCTAGCTAAGTGCTTTGGCATACTGTACCTCTTTTATATGCTTTCCAATTACAACGTTGATGAATATCATCCACAATATTTTCTTTTCTTTGTCAATCAGGGTTGATTATTTATGCCAAACGAAAAAAAAAATTAGACATTTATTAGATTGCAAAGCCATACCCAGTCCATGGTATAGCAGCTGCTATCTGTAGCTTGCGTTTAGATTGTTACGATTTGTTCACGAGAAGAAAAGGTCATGTGCATTAGAAATGAGATGCAATTTATAAAATGTATCCAGAGCAATTTGTATAGGATCGCGTGTCTGTATGTATATGTATGGTATGGACAATGATATCAATATAGCTCCTGTTCTATGTCATTCTCATTCTCAAGTTTCCTTTGTACACGGAGTTCTACCGAACACTCGAGGAAATGTTACATTGTAGTTCACTGTTTCTGTTGTTAAAGGTTTTCATCTTTCTTGTTGAATTTTGTTCGATGCGCACTGTAACATTTTGTCTGATACAACAGCTGGATAAGCTATCGAGATGTTATCATTGCAGGCTCCCAAACTATAACTGTCGCTCTTTTCGGAACTGAAATGCACTTTGAAAATTTCACTGAACCTGCGTCTCACTAATTCTACTCTTGAGGAATGTGCTTTTGGGGGAAATTTGATTTGTTGCTTAATTGCAATTAATTAAATGACGATTTTGCAACATGAAAAGGCATGTTCCCTATTACGGGTCTGCTAAGGCTGCGATAATTTTTTTTTCCAGAAAGTGCATGTATTGGCTTCTTCTGTGGATATGTCTACATTTTTGTTTGCAAAAGTCGCAGCTTTACACAACTCAGCGCAACTCAACGCTGAAAGTAAATTAAAGAACAGCACTCGGAGAAAAAAAAAGTGCGAAAGTGCATTCTTCCGTCGTTGTCCTTGTTTCTATTTTCACATTCGTTTTTGAAAAAAAAAAGAGAGTAAAAAATAGATAAAAAAGTATGAAAGGAATATTTGACATTAACTTCAGATAAGAGCTGTGCTTGCCTTATTGTCGTAGCCCCCCCCCCCCACACACACGTACAGACACACAAGCAAACAAAGAAACAAACTGCAAAAGCCTCGAGAGACGAATGCTTCTGTGAAGTCAATAGCTGTTCTGCTTATAAAACAAATATTGACCGATCTGAGGGTAATAATAGTGGAAAACTTTCACCTTAGCAGGTTCCTAAACAGACATACTGTGACCCGAGATGGTGCGGGTCGAAGGTCCTAACAGTTCTGGTAGAATCAATATTATTCAGAGTGACAGCTTCGTACTGTTGAATGAGACGACTTCTCTTACCCAAAACAAGGAACAGGAATATTTTGACGAAGAAACAGTCATTTTGTTTCCGTTTTGAAAGAGACTGTAGAATAACACAGATATTTGATTTTTGACGCAAGACAGAACGGACAAAATCCAAGAGAAATATTCCTTGTTTTCAGACCCCACTCTGTTTTTCTTCCCCAATATATCAAACGATAACAATCAGATTTCCTCCTGTGAAATATCCCTTTCCCTTTTCCTGTCGTAAGCGGCGCGGATCCACTCTTGTCTGTTATCTTTTATCTGGGTCCAACGAGTTTGTACCTGATGCCCAATTATACGACGTAACGTTTGTGTCCACAAAGCTCAGTCTCTCCTCTGTGGCCAGCAAGTATTGTAGCTGACTCTGGGATGCAGAGGATCCTGCTATTCTACTTTTTCACTGTTGTTTCCATAGCAAAACACGTTGGCGATGAGATGCTCTCTTCAAGCAAGCCTGACATCTCAAAGTTCTCTAATTGCAATGAACAAACTTTTTATACTTCCCTCATTTGTACTTATCACCCATTTAGGATATCGACTTCACAAGAAGAGTGTTTATTCTTAAGCAGAGAATTGAGATAAGTGACGAAACCAACCAAAATGGCAGTTCGACAATATGTTCATGGTAGAATTTTCCGAATGTGACTAATGTTGAGTTTATTGAATTTCAAAGTTTCGCACCTTTCACTATAAAATCGGTCGTAATCGCATACTAGAAGAGCAGAGAAAATTCCCATTTTTAGGTGCATGGGTTGTTGTTTTTGACAACATCTCAACGCCCACAACTTCTTCCTGCCTGAAAATCATCGTTGTTTACTATAAAACTATAATAATTTCATGCATGTTACTCGTATGGTTAGATGTTATTCATTTTGATTCCATACCATAAAGAGAGGAGAGAATCGCTAACGATTTGTTGACAGTTTAATGGAAGACTTTTGACGTCATGAAAATGTGGTTTCACACTGTGGTGGCACACTGTGGTTGCGTACTGATTTATGAAAATATATGACGTCATAAACTTTCATATTTTATGTCCAAATTTCACGGAATATCTGCAATTGCGCCAATTCGACTTCATTCGATCAAAAGCCAATTGTGGGCTTGATGTTTAATGTTTCTTTCTGCGAAACTTTTTTTCAGGAAGAGTGGGCGTTTAATTTACCAGCACTTCCGATATCGTTTTGTTTGCATGCAGAATTCACTAGCTTGTGTCATGGAGCTACAACAGCTCCATGATTGTATAGCGCAAGCAGTATGACATGCGTGATGATTGGTAGATCCCATGAACCCAATTTACACAAGCATCTCTTAGGCACTAATTGATGTGCAGTATCTCAATGCTGCAACAGGGTCTACTTGATACAGGGTCTACGTGAGGAAATAATTGATAGTTTGCAAACACGTAGAAGGCCACAATGTGACACTGATATTGTACTCTCTAAGTCTCTTATGATAATTAGATATGTTAGATGACCTTGTAAAGAGCCAACATGCCACAACCACGCATTACAATCATCGAGTCGGTGGTAAACAAGCACAATGATCCACTATACATAACACAATTCGCGGAAATAATTGATATTTTGCCAACACGCAGAAGATCACCATCTGATACATTCATTGTAATCTCTCTTTTTTTCTCAGTCTGTCATTCTGATGAGATGACCTTGTAAAAGCCAATATGTTACAACCACACGACGATCATCAAGTCGTTGGTTGAAAAAGAAAAGAAATGAAAAGTCTAGTTAAAGTCATTCTCTACGTCATTAGTCACGGTCAGTACTCGCAGTTTCCGTGTCTGTAAGATCGGTCCGCAGTGTACTATACATTTAGCACAGGTTCCGTACTTCCTGCCACCGATTGGCTACGAAAGATAATTTACGGCGGAATAGTTACTAGGTCATCCCTAGTAAAGAAGCCGTGAGAAAAATTCATACAAACCCACGTGCTAAAATTGGCGTCAGCTTCTACACACATAAGGCAACAGTTGAATCCGAAGTTCGGCCGGAGATCCGATTACTCGATCGAAGATGACGAATTCAGTTATGAAATACTGCCTAAAGCCGTTATAATATAACCGTGCAAGTGAAAAATTAGGTGCATGCAAAACCCCTAGTGTTGCATGTCATTTGATATTAGCCAGGCCTATATTTCTTCTTCCTACCACCCAAGTACACTAATATACAATAGTCTAAAGGTGATGCGCGTTCATGTTTACATGATAAACAAATGTATGTCGAACATGATATAACACTGACCAAAACAAAAGACCGAAATGATATAATTGCAACGTTTTGTTGTTTGAATTCATTGTGTACACAATTCTGCCCCAATCCATCTCATTCACAAAGTAGCAGATCCTCCAACACTGACATGTTGGGGATAATAAAAAGCAAAAATCTGGAGTGATAGGGCCCATTCGCATGGTTGACAGTTGCTGCAGAATGAACTTCTCAATCATGTTCACCGTATCTCATCTCTTGGGACTTTTTAAGACCTGCCAAAATCCAGGTCTTAAAAACTCTTCAATCTCCCTGTTTCATTAGATTCTTCTTCTTTTTTGAGCTATGAGTAGTTTATTCCTTCCTTCACCGTGAGATAGAAGTGAATCATCACAATAAGGTGAGACTATTACTTGTAATATGATAATTATTTGATTACTAGATGTAGTCTACAATTGTATGTTGATCAGAAATTCCATGAATACTGTTTGACTGACTAATAAATAAAGACAGTTACAAGATTCACAAGACCTCCAGGAGATCAAGAGAATAACGCTTATACAATATAATTATCATACATTCAATTGTTTATATTTTGTATGTGTGTGTATCATATGATAAGTGCAATTCAAGAGCCATCTATTTGTGTGTGGACGCAATATACGACAAAAACAAAGCGGAAGAAAAGGGGAAGGGCAGATTACCCAGTCTTATTACAGGATACAATGTCAATTTTCCTCCCGTCTTATAGAGGCCTTACATATAAGAGAGACGCAAAACATGTTATGTTGCATTCGCAACACAACAAATTATGCTTTTTCTTTATTGAACAGATTGTAGTCTGTTCAATATGTATAGGGTTTCATGTCAGACACGCACACGCCCACACACGAAACAGCGTATAAAAAAAAAAATCCGATAGATAACTGATATGCAAGTCAGCCTATTGCTGATGGCTAGTCAGTAAAATTCAATATCAGGAAAGTGTGATATTTTTTGTCTTGTTTCTCGAAGTTGAAATCGTCCAAAATTGCATTTTGTGAAATTGTTTTCGGAAGAAGTAAAAGAACAACCAAGAAATATTGCTAGCCTACTTTCACTTGTCCTACTTTATTCACGAGCACAAACACATTAGGCGTAGACTGGCAAGAATATTCATGGCAGAGAAAGTGCATCTTTGCTTAAAATGTCTCTTTGCTTTATGCTATTACTCACTGGTTTTACTCTCTCGTGTTAGGGTCTTATTCGCTCGAACTTTGAAAGTACATTGGTGGCTGACAAAAAAAGGACAGTAAGAGAGAGCCGGTTATTTTTATTATTACTATCATTATTGATTCCATTTTTGCAATTAACTCTATGCCACTTCGATTCCCATGTTAAAGTTAAATCCCTAAGCGTGTTGGAACAACTCAGACTATACCGGAATCTCTCTTTGTGCCCTTGTTGGGCAGCATAAATCGAGGATTATCCCTCTGCTTCGTGATGTATAGAGTTTTGAACTCATGGGCCTTCTTTGTCTAGTTTCGGACTCATGGGCCTTGCTTAGTGTCGGACTCATGGGCCTTGTTTTGCCTAATGTCGGACACAGGGGCCTTATTTGCCTATAGTGTCGAGGCTGTATGACTCGTGAGCTGTATGACTCGTGACTTGCACCCCATAAATTGTGCTTCTAATAGAAGAGACAGAGAGAGAAAAGAGAAAATGAAAAAGAGACTACTACTAGGACTCTTAGTGCAATTGCTTATCAGAATGTGAATTGTTCCGTGCTCATGATATTCGACAATTCAAACTTCTGTCATTGATTACATTTTCAAGGGAGAGGGGTATACGATTATTCAAAAGAAATGAGAACTCCATAACCTAGAATCACTTTCGTTGCAACACAATAACTGATTGTCTTTCAGGGGGAAGGACAAAAGAAGGAGAAGGAGAGGGAAGGAAATAGGATCTCTCTATGTTGGTATACTGCGGGTTCTTATGACAATTCTTCGAAGTTGTTGTTCTGTCACGTATGTCTATAATGTCCAAGAATCCACACACAAAACGATGTAGATCGAGGTTTTGATAACGTGAATTTTAAACATCACAAAAATCATGTCTTAATTTCTCTCTAAAACATCATCCTTCACAATCCTTCTAATTCTCGACTGTTCCGATATTCATCTACACCCATGTGCCTAGGAGATTAAAAAAACGGTCTTGTGTGATCATCATGTCTTAGTATGCATGCGTGTGCAAATACATAGACCTTTTAAACGCTATTGCAGAAAATAGGAAAGAAATGACACATGCCGTGATAAATAATCGGTTTGATTCTGGAGACAATATAATATTATCTTAATGTGAAACTACTGGAGAGCTCTCCTGGCAAAGAAGTTTTCGAAAAATCCCTGAAGAGGAATGCTCGATGGTTTCGATGTGTATAAATTGCCATAACATGCCAGATGGTCATAGACAATGAAGTAGCTTTCTCAAATAGGGTAGGTGTTGCTTTTTTGTTCTGAGTATAAAGCTACGGAGAAAAATGACCAGAATGTATTGATTTAGATCACAATTTTTACTACACCCTTTATGCATTGAAAACCTATTAAACAGCTAAACGACGTCTTTGACAGTCGCCTGTCTTCAAAGCAATAGCCAACTGTCGAGACTGAAACACACATGCCGGTCCTGTAATATCATTTACCCGTGTGTGACGAGGCTACATGCATTGCGCAGTCAGTGTGGAAGGTCTCGATCTACTTCCGGTACGATGACCTCGTCTAGGGTACGATCCCTGGCGACTGGAAGAGGCTAAACGTGTCGGTGAGGCTGTCTATATGGGCGTCAACACAACAACACACTGAGCTGTTATATTTTCGTGTTTTTATGCTTGACGTTGCCTCGCCATCCTCGTCTGTGTTCTTTGAGTTAGCTTTGGAGGAACGTTATACCTATACCATGTACACGGTGTAACCTCCCATATACCCGTACATATCGGTGCATGTCATTGCCGACCATCTGTCTCTTTGTTTGTCTAGTTGACAGTGAATTGCGGGCTCTAGGTGTATACTCATATTTCAAGGTCGCATATTCCATTCCGGAAGTTTCTGATACGTACAGTATACTGGATGCAATTTGCCTATAGAGAGCCGTTGTTACTGCCACGGATGCCGGCTTCTAACAGGAAAATACCTTGACGCGGCAATATGTGGACAATAGAGTAACCTGGGGAGAAAAAAAACAACCCAGCAATCTGATTGAAGAGTGATATTATAGAACAATGTGTAAAATAATGATCATACAGACACGATGATGATATTTCCTTAAAATGTACTACAACAATGATAAAAGAATCCTTATTTGTTTGTTCCTACAATAGATACTGTGAAAGAAAAAGAAGATACACATGTGAGTCAATTGTGTGTGTGTGTATGTGTGTGTGTGTGTGTGCGTGTGTGTGTGTGTGTGTGTGTGTGTATGTAATGTATCTCATGTATCAAACTACGTCTGTGTGAATTCCATTAAACGAAGGAGCATTCAGGAATATATCACTCCCGACCTTAATCACGAGTAAATAAGGTTAACTGTTTTTCTGGATCAACCCACTCTGTGATTAAATCCCAAAGTGGAGCTCCCGATAGTTTTTCTATATAATAAACTCTGGTTTTGACGACCTTAATATGCAATCTTCCATTACAAGAGGTTCCCTGCATTTTTGAAAGATGTGCCACTCTAAGGGAGTCACAAATTATTATACCCTCCACCATTATTATACATAAATGGTATTAAAATAGCTGTGAACTCTTAGGCGCAAAAGAAGTCGAAAGCTCACAAGAGTTTTCTTCTGTTGCTGTCTCTATGTCTGGTTACCTTGCTTTTTGCGTCTCAATTTTCTTCTTAAAAGAAACATAATCATAAGCGAGCAAAATATTCTAGTTACTAGATAGAAGTATCTCGAAAGACATCTTAATAAATCATGTGCATATTATGATGGCCACAGTAGTCAATAACAATAATAATTAACCATATTTCTACAGAAAAAGAGAAGGAAGTTGAAGACATGAACATAATCAGGAGAAAACATTCGAATCAAATTCAATTCTATAACAGCACAGTAGCAATTAATATCTAAACATCGACATTAATAACCAGTGATAGTCGCTAAGTAACGAAAGATATAACAGCGCAAAGACATGCTTGACATTAGAGTAGTGAGAGTGATTGATGAAGAGATAGCTAAAGAGCCATACAGCAGTGAGAAATGAACAGCGGTATATCAGCAAAGAAGCAATTATGTGAAAAAGTGAGTGCTATCGTTTGTGCAATCATCTTCCGCTGCTGTACAGATCTAATATCGCTTATTTTACTGCTCCTCTATCGAAAGAGTTCGAAATACGAGTCTCTCTAACATGTATAGGACTTAATATCAGACGATTGTCAGACTACATTTTATGAGACAGGTGAAATCGATGCCTTCTCGCTACTCTTCACAGATCAAGTATTTCGTGTCCTGCACAAAATAGCAACAATTAGGAAATTCTACGGGAGACGTGAAGAAAGCTGAATAGTGAACGGTTGATGGATCACCGCGCTCCAAAATGTACTAACGGTAAATTGCAGTGCTTTATACCATCAGTTTCTCTTGGCGTTTTTCTGATTGGTCTCTTCAATATGACTCTAAAAGAATTCTATTTTGTCTACCTGTATGTTATCTTTCTCTCCCTCTTTCTCCTTCTCTATCTCTTTCTCTCTACCACTTCGCTCATTCATTCTTGCATCAATTTCTTTTCTACCCATTGTCCCATTCGACTATACCGTCTACTATGTTGTGAAATTATTGTAAGATAGACAAAAGAAAACGAAGTATACAGGCATCGTTCTTATATACAATTATAGCTCGTTTCGTATGTTGTCATTGTTCTATACCACATGTGCACATCGGCATAAGATAATACGCAGGAGAGCGCCATGATGAAATCGTTGAGGGTAAATGACAGGGATGATCCACATCGCTCTTTCTTCCTGTCTAAGGCGGGGGTCATCCCATGAACTTTACATGTCAAATTGCCTTACAACTACCGTCTCATCTCATCCAGGGGAAAGATGACGGATTACGAATGGGAGAAACATACGGAAGAAACCCACTTTGGGTATCATACCTCCCTAGCTACCCGCTTACTCATTTGAATCTCACTGCGTGCCTATTTCACGTTTTAATGTGGAATATTTCCTGCGGCTGACAATTTTTCAAAATGTCTCCAAGATGGAAACAAGGGAAGAATTTAAACGAAGTTAAGAAAAAAATGGTGAAGTAGAAGAAAACACAACAACAATAAGAGAAGGACAAGAAAGAAAGGAGTCCCCTGAAAATGAGCAAGGATTCTGGGATGAATTCCAATTCGAACATGAGGCATTCAACAATATCCCCACCCCTCCCCCCCCCCCAAAAAAAGGAGAGAGAAATAAATAAGTAAAAAGAGTCAAAAAGTGCAAATCCATACTTCGTGACTCTGCAACTTTGAATTATGATAAGGACCATGCAGGGTTGCCCGCTGGTTGTGCCGGCACGCACACAAGAAAATAACTCGATGAGGACAAAGATGTAATAGGAGTAATTGGCCCTTACAGAGTTTCCGGCAAATTAAATGAAAGTTAAAATGTATTTCGGTCAGTGTTCGCCTTAAGATAGAAAGCAAAAGGACAGAGTCATGGTTCATTAATGATTGTTACCAGGAAGCTTTTAGGTCACGTGATCTGACGTGACGTGCAAGGCATTTATCACCTGCCAAAATTTGTATTTGAAAAAAAAAATGCGTTTGACGTAGGAGGTATTACGAGAAGATGTATTTATTTCTTTTTTCATTAAGCCACAATATTGATGACTTGCGTGGATATACCGTTGCACTCCTACCGTCAAGCCGTCGGAATGACTGTGACTTGACATGACTAACGGTTCAAGTGTAGAAATCACTTCATTCTATCATTTCAGTACAAAATAATGTTACTTAAAGTCCTATGTATACGGATAAACTTTTACATTCCATGTTGCTCATGTATTATTCGGTATAACGGACAACTTATGTAGGCATATTATCATGGCGAGAGAGGACAAAAATATTTCATGGAATGGTTTGATCGAGACCTTCTCTGACCTTTTGATTTAATTTTGTCCTCTCTTGACCCAGCTTGCATACATGCACACTTAATTCAGTTAGCGCCTACACCACTAATTGGCGATACACTACCTGCCCACCCATTTTATGATAAGACGCCATCGTTTGGGTAATTTGATTTCTGGAGCATCGGGCGGCCATGTGGCTAGGGGTATGTCTACCCTCAGATGTTTGTTCTTACCTTCCTTCCACTGTCTTGATCCGTCGGCTTCTCCTCCCTGTCCGGCCTCTTCATAACTTCTCTTTCTTCTATCACGAAAGGAAAGGTACTCCTTATCATACACCAGCGAATGGTATGCCTAAGGGTGCCACAATTAGGTCTGGGAAATTTCCATTAATCAAACTAAGAAATATTGCCAAACAAATTTATTCACCTGGGAATATTTCCAGACCATAGAGATTCTCGTATAATTTAATTTCTGTCCGCCATGGCATTAAACATCTACGACATTATCAAATGGCGAAATCAAAATTGATAAAGACAAGCTTTCATTTCATTTTTGTAAAGACAATGGGCACAAGAGTTTTAGAAGTTGATGTTGAAGGAAGATCTTAGTTGAACTCGCTTTTAAAGAGCACCGATTGTTCATATGGAAGATTATATTTGTTGCACTTACTTTATAGTTGTACATCATGGACTGTTGCCTTCAGTATCTTCAGAAAATGTCATGTAAATCATGGAATACGGCATGGAGTTGAATTGACTGCAGACTCGCTCTTCGTTTTTACCGCACTTCGCATTGTATCTTAATGAATGATTACGATCTCTGCGGCATACAGCTTCAGGAATACTTTTAATGACATTATCACTTAAAGGGATTGTATAGTTTTGGATGAGACCCAACTTCAGGTTTCCAACATTTTTGGTGATATAATGAGAAACCTCCTATGAAATATGAAAGAACATGTAATTCCAAAAGGAATTCAACGTTTATTTGATGAAAATTGGTTTAAAAATATCCAAGATATCCAAAACAGAGTGACTCTAACAGGTGGGACCCACCTTTTATTAGGATAGCTTTGTTTCACTTTGTTTTGGATATCTCAGCCATTCCAAAACTGATGTTCCTAAAAAAAAACTTTAAACTTCCTCTTAGAATGGTATGCTTTGTACTATTTCATAAGTGTTTTCTAGGTATCTTGCAAAAAGTTAAAAGCCCAATCCTCATCTCCACAAATACTGTACCATCCCTTTTACAGTTCATTGATGTCACCTGTATTTGATTGGCAAAAGGTGATGTGGATTTGTAATCATTGGCATTCTGTTTCTTCACCTTTACAGAAAGATATGATACATCATTCCAAAAATCACATAGGGCCCACTGAACTAAACTAGTGTCGTGCACTACATGCGAAATATATGTAATGTAAATAAAGTATATGTAATGCAAATAAAAATGTATGACAAGTATCACCAAAATTATGTGATTTATGTAATATCATCAATATCCTACCATACGATTTCCTTTAACAAGTCCATCTTTTTCTCATAACCAAAATCATAATGTCATTGATTTCCACAACTCCTCGAACTAGAGAGCTTGAAGTGATTACAAAGCGAGTCATTCATTTCAAGGAAAGTGATAAAAAAGTTAGACGGTATAGTCTGTCAGTATATCTGTCAGTGTCCTTATTGTAATCATCAAATGTTTCTTATTCTATACTTTGCCGACGTATTAAAAAACTCCATGAAAGTCTGTCCTTGATGTAGCTTCCAATATAAAAGTCTACAAACACTCAGAAAAAGGGGTACGATTTTATTTTTCATTCATTTGTTCCGTTTTATTTTCACAAGTTCAAAAAATGGAAAGTTCAACTATGGTGTGTATATTAACAAGACTGGACATGACTACCTGTATAATACTTAATGCTCCTATATGTAAAGTTCTCGTTTGTCATCAAATGACAGTTGAAAATAGGACGAACAAATCTCAAAGTGCATCTCGGCTTTGCTCATTACATCAAGCCCACTAGACATGTTAATTTCTTTTTGATAGGAAATGAAATCTCCAGACAGATATCAAATGATCAAGAGACGAAAGACAGGATCACGGGCGAGACTCGGGCTGCGATATCAGTCCGTTTGGCACTGTGTCAAGTGTTTTGATAATACGAACGCCATGTTTTTAGTCGCATCTGAATTTGAAAAATTTTAAACACAATATTATATCTTTTGCTCGTTAGAAATATCGAATTTATTATACGGAACGTGATGATTGTTAGATCAGTATCAATATCAATATCAACGTTATAGAAACTATGCTGAAATGAAACAGACAGATTGAATCGATCTAAATTTTATGTTAAATTTGCTTTTTCAGTAACATTATTACACGACACTATATTGTAGCAAAAGCAAAGTGTAAATTTGTCCATTTTGACTGAGCAAAAGTACCTGAGACTACCAACACACCTCAGAATTGATAGATAATATAATTATGATATAAACACACAGACACACAAAGATATCATATTGTAGGTCTGTGGATGTGTGTGTGTGTGTGTGTGTGTGTGTGTGTGTGTGTGTGTGTGTGTGTGTGTGTGTGTGTGTGTTTCTGTTTATACAACAAAATATTAGCTCCATGACTATGATTCTGAAATACATGGATATAATTACGGTATAATACAAACACAAATATACCAACCTGTATACAAAACATAAAACTTATCTACTTATTCACGTACAAACATGTTGCTGCACAGTAATGCGTGCCTTGGTGAAAGTGTGTCTTTAATTGTGTGCTACTCAATGCATGTGATTTTCAAAAAGTATAATGCCATAAATGTTGAATCAATGTGTGTATTGATCATGGTTAATATCTTTTCTTTCTTTCATGTCTTGATTCTGGGCTCTTCGTGCATGCTCCATTCATCTCACTGTGTACACAGGTAAGTGTCATTCTTAGCTTCATTCAATAGACAACTATGATAGCTGTCGTGAGATTTTTAAAATTAATCCATGGAAAGGAGTTTGAGTAGACGGGAGTCATCGTACGTTCTTCCCATTCACCTTTGATTGATATGCTTGCGGGTGTGGGTTTTATTTCAACCTACCGATCTCTTGTTTCCTATATTTATTTGCATAAATAACTACGCAACATGACATGACATGAAATATTGTGTACATGGATTAATGTAATGTTTTCAGTGAGTTGCAACAGCAACATCTTTTTTTCTTTTTCGTTGTGTTTTAGGCCTATCATACTCATAAAACGTTCCAACTTTGGAATCGCCTAAATCGTATTCTTACACTTTATCATAATCTCGAAATGAAATTTAAATTTACAACTCGCTGGTTTATTGCTAATGTAATTTTGGTATAGAGGGAGCTCAGTTCGAATGAAACGTTATCCTACCTGTCATAATTGGAAGGTATAAAGTTCCAAGAATTGATATCCTTGTAAATACGTTCGAAAGTCAGATAGTTGACGCTATCGTACCAGATCCCCATCTTGTTTGACAGTTATCTGTGTGTGTGTGTGTGTGTGTGTGTGTGCTCATGTCTCTATTTGTATGTACGTGTAACATTCCACTGTATATATTTCCTTCATTTGCATCTTCTTACAGATAATTCCCATGTTCCTTGCCTCATAAAGCTTCTCATATAGTGAAATAAAGTCTCCTATTGATTACCTCGTAGTCAGCGCGCCATCTCATTATCAATGATTTACGTGGAGATAGTTACATCTTCCATGACTGTTTCGTCGCAGTTATGAATTATCGGTGCATTTGGTTGACACCCGATATTTCACGTGGACAAAATCATCAAACTGTAAACCATCATCAGGATCATGTCTCACGTAATTGACAAGAGGGCGTAAAACAAAAGGAACGTGACATGTTCGTGAGGAAATCGTCAGCAGACGATAGCAGAGGCAGTCTGGTACTCTGTATGTATAATGTGTTGCCTTTGTATGCGGTCTCCCTTCACACACGTACGATCGATGTGAGATGATTATGGTTCCCCTTTGCGGGCTATCTGTCATGTGATTAAATCATGATCTATGTTTTTGACAGATGTCAGATCACGTGATCACGTGAAAAGAGTATTTCCATATTTATGATATCACTGAATTACATGGCTTAGTATTCAATGTCTGCAGCTGTATTGAAATAGACTATATTTAGACCTACTTTTCGTGAATCTTATATTGGGCTAGATCAAAGAACCCTAACAAGTTGTAACGCAGACTGTTTTTCCGTTGCTTTGCTGTGTATGTAACACAGGGACAAAAATCTACAAACCGACTCTTTTTGATGTACGTTGCATTTCTTCGATAACAAGCCTTCGTCTTTGGGATCATAGTCCATTGTAAGATGTAGTATTCTTTAGCCCTCGTATGTTACATGACATAAATTAGATATTATATTACCTCCCACACATTGATGCTAAGTGATACTAAGTTTACGGATAAACTGATATAAATGGATAAACTGATATCAATGGATCACAGAGTCCACAACTGACCTGCAACTTCTTCCAAGTTTAAAAGAATTGACCTCCGTATAACTACCTGTGGTCCCACACACAGGAAATGGCGTTTCCTTCAATCAACCAAAGAACGGGAACCAAGGTCCTTCACTTCCGTTACAGCTCTGTTTTTATTTTTTTTTTAGTAATGCATATAATCAAGATAGCAAGAAAACTGTGGTTCAAACTGTAACTTATTTGTTTGTTTTTATTGCCTTTGCGAAAACCACATCTGTTTGAAATATGTTATATCGTCACTTGATAGAAACCTATGGATGTGAAAATGCGTGTTGCAGAAAGCAACAGGAGATTGTCTTTATTCATTTGTTTTATCGTCATCTAGCGGAAAATGAAACAAGCATCACATCAACTCGATATACAAAAATTATCGTGCGATTTCATGATGCTATATAGTATGTAATGTTGATAATGATCAAGTTATTGCGATGATAGCTGTTGGCAGATACCCGCCATGAGATTCACCTTGGCTTCTATATTTTGAGCGATCATGAGCATTATAGAAAAGTGTTTCGTTTACTCTGTAACAATTCACACGATTCCCATGGCCTCTATAGATGTAGGTCGTGGCTTAAAACTTCGAAATTTTGCTAGTAAACAGAAGTAAATACGAAGGTCTCTGGGACGCACTGGTGTTTGTATCAACTTCGGTTGTTTCTGTCGTGGATGATACTTTTACTTGCATGCTTTTCCTTTGATAAGAAAATAATAACAGCAGCAGCAACGAGCCATTCAACGTGCGCATCGGCTACGTATGGAACCCTAACTTGTCTGTCACTATCTTACCTTCGCTGGGTCGTACGGAGCATAGTATTCATGGTGTGTTGTTAAACCCAGTATAGTGATATTACGAGTCGGCTGCTGGGATATCAAATATTCAATTCTGCGACACACAGGGGCCCTGTCAAATATTTACCCATAGCGGCAGAAAGTGTATACAAGACAGGCTCGTGACATCATTTCTATTCGATTAGAGAGAGAGGGAGAGGCGTAGTATTCTCTTGCTCTCATTACAAGTCACTGGAGAAGGTAACCTTTCACGTTTCTATTCTACCTCCGTAATGTGTAACGATGATAATGATCATTGGTTCTCTGTACCCTCTCCTGACTGCTGATCTAAAAATTGCTGATATTTGAAATAGATCATTCATCAACGATAGTCAGATAATTTTGTTAGCAGTGTTCGTATTCTGCCCGTTTTATTTTCCGATTTTTACCATGCAAAAAAGGTGTTACTATACTCCAACATGAAAGGACCTTTCACAAGATTGGATAAATGGCATACCCAGTATTTTTGCCCGCAAATGTTGAAGAAGAATTTTATAACTTCTTTCTGATGAAAACCTAAAAGACTGTTAAACACTTTACAGTCTACTGTGTAAACTAAACTACTCTGGTAGATTGCATTGATACATACGATCTGGAAATCTGTAACACTTTAGAATATAAACTATGTTTATTCGAGTCACCGTCTGTAAGATTGTGGCTTGATTTCCATTCCCACCGCTAATGCAATGTATACAACGCTCTACATGGCGCTATCAGGGATTATATTCGCGCATGTAATAGCCAGGGCTCTTTAAGTAGAAACATAGGCCACAATAAACGGAACATTACAATAATTGGACGTCACTTTAGCAACGATGACGTCGGTCAGAAATTTTCAGTAAAAAAGATAAGAGAGAGAGAGAGAGAGAAAACAATGGGTGGTATTCATGTATCATCATGTTTGAAGAGATTGCAAATTGAAGTAGGGATGTTTTAGGGCGAATCTACAAAGACAAGAGGCGGCAGATGAATTAGTCTATGCTTTCAAGGTCTTGGTAATCGGCTTGTATATCGTGCTCTCCTCGTAAGACTTGCTTTTACCTCGTTACAAGTTAATCCCCTTTTTTTCTGAGATCATTATAATTGATGTAGGCCTCTATTCATGCCTTGAAGTCACATCGTCATCTGACGTCATCAAACTTTTAGACTCTGACTCGCTTCTGCTCCTTTCCTTATTACTGCGTGTGTAAATAGCCGTAAGCCTTCTTATCCTACAAGTTCATGAATAGAGTGAGCCATATATCAAAAAGGAACTCGGTTGATGGGAACTAATTCCAGTTCTTGGAGCATTGGAAGAGGCAATCAGATGATAGATGTATGGATGCTAATTGACAATCTCCTTCATTATCACATGATGAAATATTGTTACCTCAATAATGGCACTCCCATCTAGAGTCTTGGTTGACATGTAGCTCTGAATTCGGTTTCTTAATGAGATTTTTATTTATGGTCGCTGTCATTTCTATCGAACATTTATTTTGATGAAATTACATTGATACGTCTCATGACCTCCGATGAGAACCATACTGGCACCTGCAGTACCTCCGACTTCTCGAAATCCTTAAAGTTTCGTAACCATAACTAGACACAAATAATTAATTCACTTCACAGTATTATTCCTGACAACCTTTTTGCATGCAGCAATTAGGATTACATGCCTGGATTTTGACTGTTATGCCACCTAGTTGGTTTCCCATACTTCTTGGCAGGGCTAATGGCCGTGTAGACTTCTTCCCAAGTCCGATGAAGGAAAACACTGGACTCTACCAACCACTCCTCGCAAGGCTTGTCTTCGTATCTGCCGAATATTTTATCCGTGCACTCGACAAATTTTGTTATAATATTTAGGATAAAAGCAAACCTTGAGAGTTTAAATATTCACGTAAAACTGTTTTTCCCTGATTGCACAAGCTACACATTCATCTTCCCATCATAAAACAAATAATGTTGAGAAAAACGATTACTCTCCATCTTGCTTTGAAGCCTCCTTAATTTCCATCAGTTGATGGTCTTGTGAAATAAAACTGCTATTTACTATGTCATTAAGAAGCAACTACTTCGAATTAATTGTCACTGTTACTGCCCTGCTCTCTCTCATGCTCCCTGTACAGTCACATATTTTGATGACATGGTCATCGGGTCTATTCCTTTCTATGGTATTATGAAAACGTGGAAGCTGTGATTGTAAACATTACAACAAGTTTAAATGTCACGTTTGTAGTTTACTTTCACGTGAACATTGACTGATTGTCCTGCACCGTATACCTTTGTTGCTTAACCAGCATGAGAAGTCAGATCGCTTTAGTCCTGTTCATCTGTGATAAGACCGGAAGTGTACTTCCGCACACATAACTGTGTGTACCCATCATGTGTATCAAAAAGAAATCCTCTGGAGACGAATACTAGAGGCAAGAGGACCAAAAAAAAAAATACTTTACACCAAAATTCATTCTGGTTTAAGACTTTTTTTAGTCAAGTCATGCTGGAGAAAGGCTTGACTATAAAAACAGGCTCCAGGCTAAATGGACATGACTGAATCTAAAAACACAGAGAAAACAATTTTGGGAAATTAATCATTAATCAATGGACAAGTAAAGGAATCATACGAGTTTAGAAGTGATGAATAATTGAACATATTATTATCTTCTTTTCAGTGTTCAAGTTTTCTTTCGGAAACTGATATGAAAAGGGATTGTCTGTTTACAAAATATAATGTTTATTCATGTCTATGATCTCATCAAAACATCTAGCACGAACCAAAGTGTGTTCTGTAGATAGACTTCTCCCTTGAAATATATTATGGGAAATGATGATCCTAAAACCGTTTGTAATTGTTGTTGTTGTTGCTGTTTTTAGTTTATTGATCACTGATCAAGTAAGTGCTTTACTAATTCACCCACGCCCTGTCAGATTTTGTACCCTAATCAAAAGCCATCAAGACTGCGATAGCGCCGAAAAATATTAACACTTTGTAGATCCAGTTGACCTATAATTTTAGGATTAAACGGCGAAACTCTGACACACAATGCATCGTTAATGCATAGTTTTAAAGTGTTACATCCAGTTCATGATCGAAGTAGCCTTTCGTGACGTGCTATAGTGGCAAACTTGGAAATGGTCATAGAGCGAATGGGCAAAGTTTTCGTCATCCAGGAGAAGAACCAGGGAAGATCTCCACTAAACAGGTCAACCGGAAGGAAATGTGAAGAATTTGATAGTGGTTAATCCGATGTCTCACGCCACCTACAGCCCAGGTTTGTATGGCGCAGATGGCAACCACCTCCCCTCATGGTGTCTTGAAGAATGCTCCGGACAAAACCAAAGTGACACGGGAGTGCATGGGTGACCTGCTTGCTAGCAAGGCGTGTGGTTTTTCCTAGCAAGGTGGACTAATGCTCGTAATTAGGGCGACGAATCCTGAGGGGGTCTCACGTGTATATAGTCTTGAATCAACTCTAGAAGCGACCAACCGCGCGAACTCTCGAGTAATTAAACCCGAAGACCTCGGCCCGTCTCGGTTTATGCATACAAATCCAACAGCGGGCTGGTTCGTGGAGGTCTTCTTTTTCAATTCTTTGTTTCTTTCAACTGTTTCAAATTTCACGAATCGTTTTCTTTTCATTTGATTGGTAGGCAGAATTACTTTGAAGTACTAGTACCTTCGTAAATGGGTAACGTGTCTCTTTTTCTGGTTTCGGCACTTTATATCATTCTCCTTCCTTTTTTTTTTCATTTTATTATCAAAGCCATTAGTCAACAGTGTCGCTTTACAATAAGTCCTTACTTGATTTTTATCAGAAGAAATAAAATTATGCCGAGTACTCATTAGGTTCTAAAGGTTTAGACATCAACGAATACAGGGGTGACATGCCAAATATAAAGTGAGCTCAAAACATTGCTCAAAATTATCAATGTCACGACGGACTTGTTCGTTGTTGTTTTTGTTGTGTGTGTGTGTGTTTTTTTTGATGGTGATGGTCTTTAATTGGATGTAAAAAGAATTGGTAAATAATAAACACTGTGATAAGTTATCCCGTTCCATACTGAATTCTCAAATCTCCATAGACTTAATACACAGGCCACTAGGTTCCCGTATGGAATGGGTTAAGAGCAGTAGGATCAAATTTCAACTGTAACCAACCTCCATGTTTTGTTCAAGCATGAATCCAAAAGAACCAGTCAAAGATTACCAGTATACGACAATCTTTTACAGCATTTGCCTTTCTCATTGCTAAAAATCTTCAAGCACATTATTTTAGCTATAGCTGTTGTTGTGTCGCGGGGCAAGGATTAAATAGGACCATGTAACCCGTCATTTCGCGCCGAAGGACTTTGAAGGAACTATCCCAAATCCCCGGATGTAATCTACCTTCGGATCATCAGTGACAAAATTTTCACCACCTGTCATGCCAGTAACGTTTATTCACCTCCCCCGTGGATTTCTCTGTTTGTCTCGGACACCGGAATCCTTTCTTACTCCCAATCCTCCGCCATGTTCTCTACTCCGATTGAGATGAAGATTCACGCTTCAACATGCTCTAAGAAATATGACAGGCTCGGCTGGTCATTTGTGACGAGCAGCCATCATACCTTTCCATGGCATATCCAAATCATGGTTGGTCCAACCGCGCTCCCCCGAATTAATAACTATAAATGCTTCATCGTTGGCGCTAATAGCCCTCGAGCACCGTATATTCGTGATGAGATTTCTCCCGTTAAGTCTACGATGACGGAAGAACGAAGTAGAATTTCACTCTTCCCTCCGCCCCCTACACACTCTTTCTCTCCCTTTTTTTAAGGGGGGGGGGTGCCTCTTGTCTCTCTATCTCTCTCCCTAGGTTCCATGTCCTATATTTTCCGTACAGTGTCAATATTAATAATCTGCATTTATTGAAAGCCGACAAGGAAGGCGATGAATTTAATAAGTTGCCGACGGTTTTGAGAGTGTCGCCTTTTGGTCCAGAACCGGTTTGACGAAAGAGATCAGCAGACCATCGTTATGCACCCTTCTCCTCATACTCTGCCCTCTTGTCTCCCAGTGGATAGCTCGTCACACTCTCATTGATCGTGATTCGAGAAGGTTTTCTGTTTTTCGACAGGACAGTAATCGAACATGGAATCAATACATCTTTGTTTTGATGGCCCTCCGCCATACCTGCGGCGTAAATCTTGCTCTGATAGCCTAGACGGGCGAAGCGTGCCGAGGTAAGCGTGACTTTGGAGATTTACAGACAGACGTTTCTCTCGCAATGACACAGCCTTGTGTTTGTGCGTGGGAATGTTGGGCCTTCCTGAGTGAAGTTCGTTTTGATACAAAGCTTACCCAAGGCTACCTAATAGCATTCGATATTATCGTGCCTCATTGTCATGACAACGAGTCGAAACAAGTCAATAAACGAAAAATTTAATCTACGCGAGATGGCATTTATTTCTGCTTTACGTACGTGAGATTACCGAGCAAGAACAGCCTGAGAAATTGTAGAAGAGCTTTTATTTTCTAGTTCACTTTTTCTTTTTTGATTTCAACCATTCGTATAAATTACTTCATAGAACTAAACAGAACTGATTGTCTGAATCAGGGATGTGTTCAAATGCATTCAATTCTTCCGAGATGTTTTCGAGATGTTTTCATCGCAACTGATTGACAAATTACCCTATACATCGACGTAGGTTGTAGGTTCAAATCCTGCTCGAGTATGTACTCCCATGGTATCTTTTATCATGGCTGCCGCTAAAACACTGATCAATTCAGTGCTTTTTACGTCGATGTAGGGAAATTTGTCAATCAGTTGCAGTGAAGTATTGTAATCGATCGAGGGACATTTTTTATCTTATCGTCAATTCCTATCATTGCAACATTCCTCTCTCGCTTGAATATATTGTGGAGTTGATGACTCTCAATAAGCTATGAAACACTGACATAAAATGACTGTCAATCATTTTTATATTTCGTCAGCCAAGGACACCCAAACGCTGGCCTTTTGTTACATGATATTGTCTTGTCTATTCCATATGTTTGGTAATGAGTGCATTCATATACCTGCCCGATTTGTATGAGTAATAATTAAAATTGTTTTCTATTCGGAAATTGTCTATTTTACGTATAGTTATCTATTTATTACAAAAATATGAAATACATATTTTGAATTATTTCATGTCGACAAAAAAAAATGAGTTTGTTCTTTGTGGCGTATTTTGTCACAAAGTGCAAAGTTGTTTTTGTAATTGAAAGAAATAACACACTTTACCTATGGTAGCTTCACCTGAGTTGCACAACGATTGCTCAATTTCACAAGAATATAATTTCCTTTCATCAGCCAATGTCAGGGTCAAATAGGAGATACCTCTATGAAATAAAACTGCAGTCAGTATTATTGTCTTGTACTTGCACAGTCTAAAAAAAAGTGCGCACACTTTTATATCTGTCAGGGTGATAATCTTGTGACACCTAACATTGATACGCTAACTGTGTGCTCTAATGAGATAATGCCACGTGGTGTCAATACAATCAATGAAAAATCTGATTCTGAAATAGCACTTGCAATATAGACAATAAATGCATGATAATGGATTATTTGTCTGTATGCAAGGATGTAATGAGCCTCAGTAAAGCTACATTTCACCAAGGCGAATGGACAGTATATAAAGTATTTCGAGAGTGTATAGTCAGGACAGTATAGTATGGTGTTATGCGTGTACCATATGTTATCTGGTAAAGAAAGACTATATACCGTATACCATTGATTTCCAGTGCACGATAAAGCTACATTTCACGACCGTATTCTTATATCAAACACAGAAGGAGTTATGAACATGAATAACAAGAAGAAAAGGAAGGAAGGTAGAACAAGACAAAAAAAAAAACATTCTTGTCCTTGTCTTTGCCTGCTCTTTTTTATACTCATGCGCGCATTTGAAGAAGAGACACATTTGACTCATTTATGTTTGCTGTTGACTCTGAACTCCTGAATAATATTCAAATTTGTACAACAATAAAAACATCAACCAAAAACAAAATCAAAATGTAAAGTCAATACTATTTAAGTTTCTCGCGACAGCAACCAGCTGTGACCTAGCTTCCAAGGGTCCGTAAATGTCGGGAGTCTAAAGTGATGCATCTTACCAGTTTACTTTAGCAGTCGCTGAAATAATTTTGCGCATTTGAGATGAAATTCAAATTAATTCCCTGCGAATGATTCCATGAATAAATCATTCCGAGACGTTTGTTGAAACCCAACTTGAGTGTAGCGCGCTTCGCTGAAGGAAACACTGCAGGCAGAGAAGACATTTATTTCAATAATTGACATATAATTTGGCGGGATGGATACATCTTTCTATCTGCCCAGACGCCAAGACTGCTGGTGTAGATGAAGGCAGTGTTCTCCGGTAGGCCACCCGATAAGAGATTCTTGTGGCTGCGGGGAAGCCATCGTCGCCTGCGTGTCATCAATCACCATAAAAGCCGAGGGAAATGACCAGGTGTCTTTATAATCATGCTTCTCATGATAAATATCATATTCGCCTTCTGCTAGACATGACGAGCAGGGAAGCTTGAATTTCAGGATGCCTTAGGGCTTCACTATGGAACACGAGCTGGTTGGGAAATAAACCATTATAACGGGACAAGAGAAAGATAGTATCACCCTTTTAGTGTACATGCAAATAGTTTGGCTACATTTTGCAGTGTATCTCTCAAGTACGGGGAAACTATTTGTTTTGATAACAACATTTGAATGCCATTATACGGAGGAATACGAGAGAAAACGGGTCAGTTCAATCATGAAATCGAATATTTACTTCTCGTTCGATGACTGCAAACATATCCTTCACATACTAGACTAAACACCTGTTACCGTCAGCTCTGATCCTTTAATACAGATATGGAGAGTTATTTACGGGTAATGTGTGTATTCATATGTTACCGATTGGTGTAATATGCTCTAACTGTCGGGGCCTCGTGGATAACAGCTATCTAACCGAGTAACGAAGCCCAAAGACAAGTAAGAATGGTATGCCGAAACAATTATTTCTCGTAACTCTCTCTTTATTGCAGTTCAAGCAGCTCAAATAGATATAAACAACGTTCTTAGTTTATACTCGTTTGCTGATGAACTGAATGAATATTTGAAGACATAGAGGCAAGAGAGATATCATTTTGTTCTGTTTTTGCCAAAAATACTTCAGGTTCCATGCACGACCATGTTTTTCCCAAATTGTATTACTATACACATTTGTATTGCAGGAATGGTAAAATACTGTTTTCTATTAGATGTAATATGCATTTTCAACCCTCAGAATACTGCTGTGTTGTTTACAAGGTTCGTATCTCTCTCAGCCTGCGGGTGTCTCCTTGCACATACCACGTGACTCTCATACGACATTAAATGAAACTGACGTTGACAATTTCATATTTCCCGAATAACATAATTATTACATTACTTACCCTTCGTCCATCGCTGACAGTTCCCTTCTAATATTTTTCTTGAAATGTGGAACACGTCTTGATAAAAAGAGACTCATTCACCATCTTAACAAGTTGTCAGAGGTCATGAAAAATTCTCATTTACCAAATGGATAAGAAAATATTTCCATTCGTGAGTAAATCCCGACAATATTTAGCGTCCCTTGATAATATTGTGACAAAAATCGGGAATAGTGCATGTGGTAAAAGCTATCCACGGTAACAAAATAACGAAGCTTAAATGTTGCTTATCATGATACCATTTTCCTCGACGAGTTCAACTGTCTTACTGCATATTTACTTTCTTTTTTCAACGACAGTGCCTTCCCTCTTCACCGTTCTTTTATTTAAATCTACCATGGTAGGTATAGTTTTTCATAATTACAGAGATGCTATGCGTGCTAAAAGCCCCTTGCTTTTATCTGACATACTTGTGCTTGCTGTGTAAGGACACGAACCTAGATCAGCATTTTGAAATGACCTACGGCATACCTGTGCAATCAGCCTTTAAAAGTCATTCTAACACATAGTCTTTCAACAGTTTATGTTGTTGTTGTTGTTGTATTTCGAAATCAGACAGATTTGTCTGACCTTGCCGCCTCTTTCCCTTGTTAAATTTGACAAAGTAAAAAAGATGTAATGATAGAATAAAATGACAACAGTAATAGATGAAATAATAATTAAAAAGGGTAGAATCAAAGAGTCTCACTTTGAACCCCCCCCCCACACACACACACGCACACACATACGCACAATACCGAAAACAGGATGCAAACTTTTAAAAGAGTCGCCAGGGACGCGGCAGATAGGGGATTCAGACTATTGAAGAGCAATATCTCGGGGCAAAGCAATACCAACGTGAATACAATCAGCTCCTTCCAAAATAATATGGAAGGTCAAAATTAGCGTGCATAGCTGGTTCAAAGCCTCAAATTACTCGTCAATTGCCTTGGGTCCTGGGCAGAAGATTTAGGTTATATCCCCGCTCCACGATCAAGAAGTAATCCCGCCTGCGTTAATGGGACATTTAGGGCATTGTATACTTCAGATTAGATAGCTAGGCTATAGTCTGCCAGTTTTCCAAGCCAAATAGCAGTGTGAATGATAATTCGTCTCCCACTAATGGAACATTTTCACGGATGCCTCCTGCTATTAAAGTCACTTCCATCCTTGTTGTATGATTTTTCCCGCCACTTATCATGAATGGCTGAGTAGGAGCAGAGTGTTCTTATCGTCTGTCTTTAGAGGTCACCAGGAGCTATAATACTTTAGGTCTTCTTGGAACGCATGAAGCGAGGACATCAGAATATACACAAAGCGAGGACGTGCAGCTTTCAGTTATAAATCAACAGTACAAGAAGCTTTGTGTATAATAGATATTTGTATGATACAACGACTGTGGGTTGAAATTAATAACTTGCCTGCTAATCTATGCATGGCTCCATCACCATTGCTGTAGCTTGGGATTACTGTATCGTTTGAGCGTGATGATTGAGGGACTTATGAATTATTGTTTTCACCCCTCCAAATAAGAGGGTGCTATTATGTCTGCCATACAAATCCCCATTTGTTTACCTGTTTTTAAAGATATTTGCATTTATTTCAATATACATTTTTTTACCTTTATAAGTGTATTCTTTCTCGTTTTCTTCTACTGTCATTTTTTTCTGCTATAATAGCCTGCTTCTTATTCTCCCGTCTATGGCCTCACACTTATTTCATCTTTTAACTACATCCTGTCTGTATTTTCCTTTTTTTTTCCCTTTTCAATATTCGTCAGTATCCTTCTGCTCCGTTTCTATTTCTCTCTCCTTTTAGTCGCATTCTTGTGGGGGATTATCGAAATGCAGTAAGTGGATGGTTTCCCGCCAGTTTTGGGCAAATTGTGTGGTTGATAAACATCTTCCCCTGTTACCGGCCTAAGCGAAGCCTTCAGGCCAAAATGCATCAAGAACCTTACTGATCAACATTGGAGATGGAGTCACATTAAAGCAAACTCATTTCCCATCTCATATTGCGGTAGAATGGCGGTTCGCTGAGACCCAGACAAGGGGGAAGGCACTCAAGCTGCCTACCACGTACAAGAACTTTACTCCCCGATAAAGTGTTTGGAACTTCACAAGTGTCATGGCGGTGTTAAGTAATAATAGTTGTAGAATTACCGTAGTAGTAGCAAAATCCGCAGTATGATAAAGTGAAGCAGTAATGTAGCATTTGCCTATTTGATAATATCATTCATCTGATTTCACGCAAAATTGACGCCTATCATGCTGACAGCATATTTTTCCCTTTTTGATATCAGCTATAAGAGGGTAAGGTTACCAAGAAATAATCAGTGTATACATTGATTAGTAATTACACACTATAGAAGAATAGGTTTGCTTCATTGGACTCTGCCGAATAACTTCATTTCAGATTTCATATATATGTATGTCTCAGCATGTGTTTTAATTTCATTTCTTCCGTTTTCCAAGTCAGAAGATAAAATGAAGAAAAGAAACTCACGCTCTGTGATTTCTTTATCATTTTTGTTTCTGCTTGATATTCAAAGGCCATTGTATGATGATAAATCTGTTGTATAAGTGTATGAGTTACGTTTATAGCAGGAAAAGGCATACTGTCATATGAAGATTAGATACCACATTTACTGATTATCACGACATGGTGGATTAGTAACGCTAGAACCGGGTGACATTAATGTCATCATCAATCAGTATATGGTGACTCAGTTAATCGTCAAGACCATTCACCCGTAACTATGATGTTCTCCAGAGACAGGGACCGCGAAACCTGGAGGCGAGAGGTGTCGTCTTCTCCACCCCCACCCCCCCACACACACAAACAAACACAGACAAGCAAAGAAACACATGGATTCGGCTCTTTCAAAGAAAAACGATTAAATATATATATATATATATATTTTTTTTTTTTTTTAAAATCACACCAAATCGCATGACTTTCTGAGGTTTCTTGCCGGAGACACTTCCCGTCGAAGATGTGTGTGTGTGTGTGGGGGGGGGGGGGGGGGTGCCATTGTTCCTTGACCCAGCCACTAGCACCACCCTTGATCCTCCCCCCCCCCCTCCGCCCAACTTGAAACCATTCCTCGACACCTGACAGACACTGTTAAGCAACCCTGCTGACGTAGGACGCAAATGATATTAGCCCGCCTCTCAGGGATTTTTCTTATTTCTAATAACATAGCAGAAACAGAGCAAGTCACAGCACTTGCAAAACATTAGAAATGGCTGCTTTAGTGGTAGCCACAACATTATACGGAGCATGCAATAGGCGCAGGTGGTAGATTGACGAACTTCCTCCGAGGTGTCGCCGATACCTCCGGCTACGGAAACAGCAGCAGTCCGGGCGAGACAGAGTTATGGGAGATATTCTCAGTGAGCAACACACAGCGCCAATATTTTCGTCTCATGGGATTCCAAAGGAGGGCGTTGACCAGAGTAAATTGAAGAGTACCATGTTCATACGTTGTATTTTGCAGGGAGTGTAGGTAGCACTAGAGTCTGATTTGTTTTGTTTTGGGGTTGTTTTTTTTTTTCGTCGGGGGTGGTGGACAAGAAACCATTTTATTATGATTTTAATGCAGATCAGAGTCATAAAGTTCATATCATAGTTAGATTTCGCTTTATTTCATTTGAGAACATAGAGTACCAAGATTCTTGCGTTTCGTCTTCCGCAATGGTATGCGTTTCAGACTTGTCCGTTTATTTTCTTTTTTCGCGTTTGTTTTTATTTGTGATACAAGATGAAAACGATTAAGATATATAAGAAATGCAGTATTTACAATGACAGTGAAATTTAGCAAATGTTAAGTAATATCAAGAATCGATGAAAAAGATGAAATGGCAATACAAATGAGAAGTAGAAGAGGTTGAGAAAGGGCAATTATGATTCATGACAAAAATATGACAGAGAATTGGAGATAATGACCTTCAAAGCAGCTGTCCCAAATGTGTTTCTATCATTAGATGAATTATTGCCTTGTCATGGCAAACGTTAGCATACTCTTCTTTCTCCAGTGCGTGTGATACACAATTAAGGCAATCCTACAAATTGACTATGCATGGTGTCTCAAATGCCAAAGATACAAGGAACATCAGATTTATTCGCAAATAGTAGAGAAGTAGTTATGACGTCATAATTATTTATAGTCATAGGTTTCTGTTTCTAGCAGTAAATGAAGAAAATGTTCAACATTTTGTTACCCTTAATAAAGGACAAGATTTCCCCATAAACACAGCAAACTCAACTCAACATTGTCCGTCAAGTTTCTGTTACATCATCTTCCATCACTGACAACTTTCACATTTCTTATCATCCACGTGTTTCAAGTATTTTCCCTTCTTCCATAACTAGCTGACAATGTATCACAAAGTAACAAACGAACCCTGAATAAACCATGGTATACTAAGGTTTCTATGATATGAACCAACAGTGACAGACCCCTTTAACTATCTCCAGCAATTATTAAATTGCTCCCAAGCCCCCGTGCTCCCGTGCGCGTTTTCGCTATGTAAAACGAATGCATGTGTGTGTGTGTGCTGTGCGTGAGTGTGTGTTTAATCTGTGTATCACCCTCCCGCTCCGTATCTGTTTCTACTGTGTGTGTTTGTGTGTATGTGTGTCTATTTGTATGTCAGTGACCGTGTGTCATAGTCTGTATATCTTACCGTTTTTCCCATGAGACGTTGTTAATGGACTTAGCGCGCACGTCATCTTCACCCAATTATACCAGTACGCGGTTCACCTAGAACCTGCATCGTATCAGTTTATATTCAGATTGGGAACGTTTGGCGCTCTCTGTAAATTTTCGATAGCTTCGATGTAATCGTAAAAATGTTCCCTGAGGAGAGAAAAACTTTAACAGATTGAACTTATCCCCTATCTTTCTTGGCAGTGTAACATAATATTGTGAGTAATAACGCCCCGAAAATATGACTGTCTGTATGCAGGCCTTCCTGCTGGGTAAACCGGGAACTCGAGGACTTAACTTGACTCATTCGCTTATGTAATGAAAACCACACACACACACACACACACACACACACACACACACACACACACACACACACACACACACACACACATACACGTCATATATATATATATATATATATATATATATATATATATATATATATACATACATATATATATATATATATAAATTGACGGACAGATAGATAGATATAGATAGATAGACAGAGTGTAGATAGATAGATAGATAGATAGATAGATAGATAGATAGATAGATAGAAAGATAGATAGATAGATAGATAGATAGAAAGATAGATAGATAGATATATAGATAGATAGATGGCTAAATAGATAGATAGATAGATAGATAGATAGATTATAGATAGATAGATATATAGATAGATAGATAGACAGATAGATAGAAAGATAGATAGATAGATAGATAGATAGATTGATAGATAGATAGATAGATAGATAGATAGATAGAAAGATAGATAGATAGATAGATTGATAGATAGATAGATAGATAGATAGATAGATAGATGAGAGTTTGACGGCATAGTGTGCTAAGTGCCTTTTTAAAGCAATTTAAAGTAAAAGATTAAAATCACAAAGAGCAGAATGAAACCATTTCCAGTGTTGACTCACTTGTAACATAAAAGAATGTTCTGGAAGTTATGACTTAAAATCCCATATTCCCTTTGTTTTCAGCAGATTTAATCGCAAATTTCTCAACTTCAGAGTGGATTTACTAGTTATGTGATCAAAACCTTCCTATATGTGTATGTGATATATACAGAGAAAGAGAGGGAGAGATGTATATGTTTGTGTGTAGGAATGTATATACTTTATTATGTAATATATGTAACATAGCCATCATATTAAGAAAAATACATTTAATATATTTGATTTTAAGATCAGTTAGTTCTGCTTGCTTATTTTCTTTGTCCATTAATTGTAGGTCTAAATAAAAACAAAAAGAAGAATGTAATGGCACAACAACTATTTAACTGCTATATGACGAAATGAGTGATAACAAACCTTGCTGACAACATAACAGATAGATTGAAACGTATTATACGTGCAAACATACATATTACGAGGTACATTATACAAGGGGAGGAGGCCATCATCAATGAGCCGATTTGATCGATTTAAAATAAGATCCTCAGTTTTGATTGTCTCGTAACGTTTGGTTCTTATATTATAATCAAAATATGCACGCTGGATCTGTTTGATGGTGCATTTGGTGATGCCTTAAAATCGCAAACTTTACCCACCAAAAACAACTAATGAAGACATAAAAGTGCATACATGGTTTTCATTCACTAGACCAGTCTCAAGGAAACTACATAAAGACTGGTTTAAAGCTGGGGGATGGGACGTCTGGACGGAAGACGGGGAGTGCTCGTTGTTTATCAAAACGCGTTGAGGACGGTTTGATTTTGCTACAACACGCATTTCCCATAGACGCTTGCCCGAGTATACTCGGGACTCGTCCTCAACGGGTTTTAAGGTTAAAAAGTCCAGTGTCGCTGCCCCCCCCCCCCCCCCACCATTCAGACGAGAAGAATCTCAAAAGTCTTGGTTTTTCTTGGGTTTCATACTTATGATATTTCTCTTTTTTTTCAATAAGAGCCAAGAGTGTGTATGTGTATAGAGCTGTAGCCCACCCCCCCCCCCCCCCCCGCGTTCCGCTGCTCCTACCTGCTGGGGATTTTGCTCTATACTGTATCAATTCAACACATCAATAATAATGAATAGAAATGTCTCTGAAAGATCTGCAGTTCTTGTAAATTACCTGGTCATAAATGTGTTTGCATCCAGCATGAACGTAGGACAAATAGAATTACAAGTCTAATGGAAAGATGCTAGGGACAAACCTACGTTTTGTGATATGAAGGGGAGCCTTACACCTCGCCACCCAAAGATGCGGTGTATAAGCCTGGTTTATCTTGATCACGTGATCATGTTAAGTTGCCACTGAAGCACAAATTGACGTTGCCCGTCAAAACCTTTGCTGACGTCAGAAATTTAGCATTTCTACTCGCTACCTCGAGCAGACGACGGAGTGAGGAAATAATGGCTTATCAAAATATTTGATTATTGGCACTTTGCAAGCGTCTCCCTCTCGAGTGTGATTGATGTGTCAATTACATGATTCTTGATTCCCTCGAAGTGTAATAAGCAGGGCCGATAAAGTATACAAAACTTAAATTTTGTTCAGATTAAGAAATCGTCCCTGGGAACACAACGAGGCAATACTGTCAGTGCTCATCTACACCGTGTTGTTGATAACATGAAAACAGTGTTCATTTGTAAGCCTTCCATTTTAAGATGTTTTCTGTTTCATATATTGGTAAATGTACAGTCGATCTTTGTTCAAAAATAAAGCTAATAATTATGTGGTGTGTGTTTTTTTCCTTTTTTTAGCAATGTGTTCTTCAAGACAGAGTATTTTCCTTGCAGACAGGGAGTTAGTTAGAAATACTGCATTATAATTGAACTAGCTTCACTTAACTTGCTTTATACATGATGCTTTAAGACGATTACAATTACCGTATTGCTGCTACTAGTGTGTCCTGATCTACTTTAGATATGCAAGTACGTTGATTATCATAATCGCGTGAGTGTCATCAGCACCGGTTTGTGTTTCGTTGATTAATATATCTTTTTATTTTTTGGTTCTTAGTCAAGATGATTTTAAATGCAAATATTTCCGCAAGGAGTTCAATGAATGTGTATACTGATCTGGTCACGTGATATATTAATTAAATTGTCTTCAACGGGCTCTAGATCTCTGAGCGGTACCTTTAAAACATGACGTCATCGTTACGCTCGCATTGACTGGTATCGGTAGGAGTGGTACCCAATGCTGGCCAGGAAAATGATATGCGGCCATGCATGTAATGAACACTCGCATGATTCCCCGCATTGGGCATGATATTTCACAGCTATCACTCATGCCTTGCGTATTGTGCACGCTGAATCAAATTTATCGAATCTCCAACATTGCTCGAGTGTGAATTTAAAACCCAGGCGATTAATCTTCCATCGTACACAGCCTCATATCAAGGGAGATTTTTATTAGGCCTGCTATCACGAAGCTTTAGGCATTGTATGGCATTCTTATACTGTGCAGAGCATAGTCAAATTGATTGCTACCATTAACTCATGTTTTGAGATTATCTTCTGTTTGAACGTGTAGACAACGTTGCGAATCTCTCCTTCTCTCTCTCTCTCTCTCTCTCTCTCTCTCTCTCTCTCTCATAATATGTAGGCCCTATATATGATATACATCATATAGATATAGATAATTTTCATACAGATTGATTGGTTAATTGCCAATCACCTTAAGTTGTCGGAACAAAATTCACTTTAAAAAGCAAAGAACAAACAACAAAAACATCTCCATCTGGTCCATCTGTTCGTTAAGAACCACACAAACGATATGCAGTAAACAAGTGAATATAAAACGATCAGCAAGAGGGAGAGAATTATATCTAAAAAGAAACAGGAAGGCCGATTGCATTATAGATATGAAATGTAATCCCACTTTCACAAGATTTCAGACACAACTTGAGATACAACTCTGGAATAATCCATAGAACTCCTTAAAATCAAATGTTCCATCAGCCCCTTAACATGCTGAAACGCTGAGTTCACGGAATTTGATTCTGATGAGGCTCCTTTATAATACAAATTACTTAATAAAGTTTACCTCGCTCTCGCTGTTCAAATACTGCGCGGTTTGGATGGCCAATTTAAGAATCGATTTCCACTTTCGATCAGCGGCTTTGTTGGGAGCAAGCATGGCAAGAGCCATTTTGAGGTATCCACGTGTTACTAGCGATTAGATGAGTATGTAGTTCTTCATCATCCTGCATTGGTCGTAACTGTGTGTTTGTTGATGCGGAAATTTGAGAGATTGAACTATTGGGTAAAACATCGATGTGGTTTTAATTCGAATGATAGGTAAAACTCTTAATCATATTAACTCGATAAATATAGGCCTACAACAAAAAATATAAAGAAAAGGAAAGATGATAAAAGTTTGAGTGTATTCAATTACAGCTAATCACGCGTCTACCGAGTAACAGAATCAAATAATATGACGTCATTCATCCATTTAATGGAACGCAAAGAGAACAGTTCTTGTATTTACATGTCATCTCACCGGGGGCACTGAGACCACTGAAGGTCTTACACTTTCTCGAAGCACATCAACGGCTTTTCCCCAATCCCTCTGAGACGAATCCAGCTGCATTCCTTCAAACAAACAAACAAACAAACAAACAAACAAACGCAACTATACCACGGCTGTTGGAATCCGCGATTGATTTGCCAAGTGTTTGCTAGAACTCATTCTGGTGAACCGTCCTCTCCCACCGAAAAAGGAAAAGAAAAAAAAAGATAAGGATTGAATATGTATGCAAGGGTCATTACTACCCTTAGATTCTTCAATTTCACCCACAGCTACTAAATTGCTTTAAATTATAAATTGCGTCTACCCCTTTCCACCTGCACAAGTAAGTATTTACCAATGTTGCATGCATAAATGATAATTAGAGAGTATCATATGACACAGCTCGTCTTATATTCAACACTTTGCGGACCTGGCGCCATCCTTAGGGAACGAGAAGCATTGCTTTATACTTATGCAAATACTCTGGCTGTCTGGATGAGGGGAGAGACAAGGTGGAGATCGAATGTTGTTATTTTTAGGCCGTTTGGAAGACGTCTAGAAGGTAGCAGCCGTTGTTTGGGAGGTAGTGAAAAGAGTCTTAAGGAAGTAATGGTTTCTTTCTAGCTTCTAAGGGCTGGGGTGTCATTATCTATTATCTTTGTACAGTGTGTGTGCATTTACTCGATGAAGATCTCAACATTATTTTAAGTCGACCTTTCATGGTGATGTTTGAAACATGCACTGATTGAAAGTAAGTTTTCTTTCACCTCCCTGCACAGATGATTAAAGAAAGAACAATACGCATAGAATATATATTTTCACGTCTATCTTTAGCCTATACTAGAGACAAAAGTCATCATAAGATTACTATTTGGGAGCTTTTACGTTCTTTTTTCTGAGTGGGGGTTGAGTTGGATAAGATGGTCACAATACAATACCAGAGCTATCGTGATCTTACATGAAATATTATCGTTAAGTTCTTCTTCAAATTTATTTGTGTGTGTAAGAGAGAAAGTGTGTGTGTGTGTATGTGTGTCTGTGCGCGTCTCTCTCTCTCTCTCTCTCTCTTTGTGTTTGTGTGTGTGTGTGTGTGCGTGTATGTTTTGTAAATTGACATACTGGCATGAAAAGCGTGACTGTGACCAACCCGCCCAAATAATCTCCACTGAAATGACATTGGGGAATAGCGAGGACGGACTTCTCTTCAAATTTCCCTTCTGAGAAAAAGAAGATAGCAACATCACGAAAACAAGATATCAGTTTACGCCACAGCCATTCCCAAGGTTACCAAGGCCATACCGTTTGTCATCCCCCATCATTCATTGAAAACAACCAAGAGAGAAAAAGATAGCGGTCCGTAATCTGCCCCCTCGTTGATACATTGCACACTGGACACCCACGTTTAAGGATTTGGAAACAGTATAACTCTGGAATGGCAACATACTGGTATGCGGGTGAGCTCTAGTGTTTCCCTTCGTTACTCAGTATCCCTCGAATGACACGGAGAATATCTTGTGTCATTCCCTGCGTCAGTTGACCTTCTTTATAGCTATAGGTGAATTCATGGAGCCAAACAAATGCATGACAGTAGATTTTATCTAATCAAAGTTCCACAACACTCTTGATAAAGAAAATAAATCTTAAAATGTATTTCATTATATGGATCTGATGAAGAAAAAATGTAAATTGTAAAGCGACTCTTCCGTAGGCCATAATCTTTATTGCTTTTTGTTCCTGTTAATGCATTTTTGGAAAGATCATTCTCGGAATTTGATTGTAACCAGTTCTTTGACAGAAAAATGGCAGAAGACACGAGTTTATTTTTCTCTTCTTATGACGTGCAGATTTAGTGATAGAGGAGTCTTGCGGCAGAAGTTGAAGGGACAGAAAACCGGAAAAAAGTGGATGGAAATTTTCATCTTTCTTTTGCAGATCAAGCCTTCTGACCTTTGCATGTATCTACACTGTTTTGTTTTTGCAGCACCGGGCAGCATCGTTTTAAAGTCTTGCTCCAAAGTCAATGTTTATAGAGATGCGACACGGTGGAAATTGAAACTCTAAGAGTTCTGATAACATACCTCTGAAACAACACGCACGACAAGTTATCAATGTATCCATGGAAACGAACCACGCCATGGCGCTTCTGACTGGGCAGTGGTATGTCTGGAACTGTACGGGGGAAAAAATAACACCGTCCATGGTATACTGAGAGAGAAGATGTCACGCATTCTACTTTTTGTTGTTGTTGTTGTCGTTGTTTAACGAACATAATGTTAGTCATTCCCGTGTGTTTGCAAGACGATTTGCAAGTGCGGTTGATAGAATCTAACTATACATGTATGACGCCAGTAGAATTGTTTCAAATGGTTTTGAATACTTTAGTTGAAATGAGTTTCGCTACAAAATTCTCACATTTTGGGAGGCTTTGGGCCATTGGCAGCCTACAATGATTGCTTGATTTGATAAACAACACTGGTAAATTGACATAAGATTTAGTAAGCAGAGTGCCCATTGCTATCCTGAAAAACCCTAAATTTCCGCGTGCATGAAACTGTCACAAATTTCACGAGGAGCCAAGATTCGCGGAAGTAAAATGCATCCAAAGTTTTCATCTACACAAGGCATTGAATGCCAGTAACAATTCGAAAAAGTTTTATGCCGCGAATGTTCCTGGATTTAGAGTAACCATGAACGTGTGAATATCAAAGAGAAAAAAAAGAAGGAAGGGAGAAAAGGAGACGAGAATAGTGGATTAATCATAAAACCAACATCACAAGCTTTTTACGTCAAAATTTACATGACTATAATACATTATATTGCAGATGATTAACGTAATATGTGTGTAATTGAAAAGATTAAGAAGAGAAAATGGTGATGACAGATATTGACAAGGCTTGGTTAATTTCTTTTTGATTCCGACTCATATCTAGGTCAAACAGACGTCTCCGTCGGGTCAATTACCTCTTTTTATATTTGATATTTTGATGATTTGGATAAAAACGAGGAAAAAATCAATGCCAAACGCCAGACGAGAACCCTTTATTTTCAAGTGAAGTTTGCCACCTCCTCGTCTGCTGAGTGTCCTCTCGCGTCTTTTTCCCTCCAAAGTCTGCACTGAAAGGTCAAGGTTTGATGATTATTCACGTTAAAGGTACGTTCATCTTTTTGCAAAACGCCATTGTTTTTTCTTTTGTTTTAAAGCAGAAGTTGGTTTATTTTAACTCAGTGCCTGAAATCATGTAGTAGACTTATTCAAAGATGCATCTCATAGTTATCATTAAATCACCTCATAGATAACACTCTCGTGTCTAAATTTCATCATCAGACAGCGAAAGAGACAATTTCAAAGGAATGTCGTCTTTTTCTGTTGGAAAAAACAGAACGAAAATTTCTCTGTGTGGGAAAAAATTTAAATAAGTGAACTGAAATTAAAAATTGCAATTGAAATTTCCTCTTTGAGAGCGCATGATCGTTTTGGACTGATATGAGGCCATGATAAATAATTCCATAACGTGTACAGCTCTATCAAATGTGTGTTGTGTTGAATTGAATGAGAGAGATTAACTCGGTGGCGTAAGAAGGTTTCTACCTTTAAGTCTGCGTGTTGCACATTTAGGATTGACGTAAACTCGCAGAGATATGAGATTTTGAACGCCCACATATTACATTTGCACTATCGATCAGGTGTGAGTAAATCAGGTTCAGAGGGAAACAGAATCGACTCGAACAGAAACTGAACAGAAACTTTACCAATTCGCGGTGTATTCAAAGTGATTGTGATCGGTGCATTACGAAGGTACAATTCAAGTATCATGGACTGTCTTCGCATCATTCCGGCCAAATATAGAATTAACTATCCAACATAATATCAGCACATGTTTAACGATTATTATTGTACGATAATTATCATCAGCATACTTACCACTAGGATAAATGAATTGCCAACTCGTTGATTGATCACTAAACGAATATTTTTTCTTTCTTAAACATCTGCAAAAAACGTTTAAACTGATACACTCGAGGAAACGAAAACAAACACGCGCACAATCACGCACACACACACACACGCACACATGCACACACACTCCCACACACACAATTCAAACATAATAGTTATGATATCGTAGAAAAACGGGTAACCAAGGATGACCCCTGCTGCTCAACCTTCGGGCACACGTATTCATTAATTTTGCATATTCATGAAAGAAATGACGATAAGATATTTCCTCGTGAGATCGCTATTAATCAGATTTACTACTATTATTCTCCACCCAGACGACAATTCGTGAGTATCAGTCAAATACACGTAGCGCCAAATACAGAAACCATAATATATGCTCGTCAGATGTCAAGGTTCATCTCACATAATGTTTTTATTTGCCACAGGATGTGACCCAGCTACTCGTCAAATTGACCGGTAGAAAGAGGAAGTCTCTCTTTAAGTGTCAAAAGGAATTAAGTCAAGCTGTCTATAAAGACAACTCTACTAGAAAAGCGACGCGTGACCATAACGAATGGTAATAGTCTTCTCACAAGTACCTAACCCAAGTTTACTGATCAAAATTATGATAATAGAGAGGAAGAAAGACAATAGAGAGATTAAACGATGGCAGACCAACTGACAGAAGGAAATAATAAAGACAGGGGAGATTTGATATCATTTGTTATCGTCAGTATGGACGATAGAGTACGTCCTGATAATTCCTACACCCATTATCAATGTGCAGCGCCAAAGACAAGCATGAAGAAAGTGAAAAGGCTCTCACTTGATCACAGCAAGCGATCTCATCTGTATATTTAGTTTATTCACACAAATATCTATTGAATGGTTATGTCTGTTTCACACGTTCTCCGTCGTTAATAATAAAACATGCACTCCACCCAGTCTTGGATGTCAGTCTTGCATCTTATTCATGGTTGGTGAAAAAAAAAATATAGAGCAATTCAAGCAAACACCATCTCGTCTCAGTGGAAACACTCAATGTTTGTCGTTACTATGCCCCCCTCCCCCTCCCCACCCCACCTCTCTCTATCTCTCTCTCTCTCTCCCTCCCTCTCTGTAACCGGATGTCGTCTTATCCTCTCTCAAGTGAGACTAGTCTCGACTCAAGTCTTGCAAATTTTATAAAGACAATCATGTTTGAATGACGAGGGGAAATGTCGTCCTCATCAGCATCCACCATGCTTATATCTATCCCGTAAAGTCAAGGACTAAATATCTTCATAAAAATTTATCAGTTGTGGGCACAAATATTCCTGGTTACATGGGACGGACGTTATTGTTAAGAGATTAGTATATTTACTGTAGGATGGCTTAATGAAAAACAAAGGTTATGACGAAGAATAATCATAATCCAATTCTGTTACGCTGACGTGTGATATATACTTACGACGGAGCCTTGTGGTGTAGCAATATGCAAGTTGTGGATAACTAACACGGAGTCATTGTCGAATTGTTTAGCATTTGGGAATTATAGTAAAATAACGCCTAAACATGGTAGAAAGTAAGTATGTTAAGGGTAGTTAGCGATCGAAGTCCTGGGAGTGTTTACTAGAAGAATGACTCTTTTGTAGATGCTTATCAACTCAGTGATTTATTGTTGGCTGGTAAAATCAAATTAACATCATGGTCCAATAGACAGATGAGTTTGCATGCGATAATGTGATGTAAAAATTGTAATTATCGTTCAATATACTATTTTTTGCTTGTTCCTTTCAATCAAACAGCTATAAATACCCTTTAGGGGTGTTTTTTATGACTGAACTAAAATACTATTCGGTGTTCTGGTCGTATATAGACAAGTCCGTTTGACGAGTTTCATATCTTAGGTAGACGATAGAGCTAACCGACGCTAATTCCCTCACAGTTTATCAAGCTGCGCTGTCTACTTCCTGGCATCGTGTCTTTTAAAAATCGATTCTCTCAACGAAAGCAGCATGCTGGATATGATCTTATTTCTTGGGGGTTCTTTGTGATAAGCCAATTTGAATCATGACAAAACCCCTTCATAAGAGAATGGAGTTCCTGTCTGTCGTCTCCAGAAAAAAATAAAGACTTTCTTTTGCTGATTTACTCATTGTATATACAAGTTATCACGGTGCAAGCAGTATTGAAGTGACAGCAGTATTGAAGTGACAAGAGGAAGTGGTGGATACATCATTTTCTAGACCCGTCATACATCATGCTTTATCTCTCAGCTTGATTTCGTCCTTGTCCCATTGAAGGTCATTGTAATCAGACCAGGTGCTAATATTCCATCTGGGTTTATCTTTTTCCACAAGGTTTGCAAGAAATCTTAATTAGCACGCTGCAATTCGACATGGCAAATGTCGAAACACTGTGCCTCGTCTGTGGCAAAAGGAATCAAGTGACAAATCGTCTAAATATGAGTTTTCAGTTTTAGATTGGACTTGGTGCGCCCTATATAAGATGGCAAAGTCCGAGAAAAAAAAAACTCATTCTACAGAGAGAGTTTTAAGTCAAGGCTTCAGAAGATTTGAGTAACTGAAGTGTAAATGTCACGTAAAGTGCCTTTATTTATTAGCAAACAAATCGCACTTTCCACTTGCTTCCACTTGTCAAAAGACGGTGAGTTTGATACCCAGTAATTTTTCTCTCCCTCCCCCTTTAGTCTGCCTTTCTCTCTTCAAATATAATAACACTGTTGTAGGTTGGTGGCCCAAAATCATTTGCAAGCAGTCTTGAGAGTACAGGCATACTCGTCTTCAAGCAGCATTTGTGAAGTCTCGGCTCAACTAACCTAAAACCTACCACCAAAAAAAGGTTGAATATTTGGATACTAGGGTTTTTTCTTCTTCTTCTTCTTCTTCTTCATCTTCTTCGTGTACTGGACGGCTGCGAGGAGCGTGCGTTATCTTGAAACATGAAATTCAGGTCACGTCCATATATGGGACAGACGAATATAGTTTATAATAGATTTTTTTTTTCAGGTCACGAAATACGAATCTCAATTCATGACGTCTAAAATGATTTGATGGGGGTGGCAAGCTTAAAATATTTTTCTTGGACTGAGTGTGGGTACTTCAGATTGTGTTTCATAATCCAGATAGTAGAATAATAGACTGGAGAAAATGATTATTGCACTCCCTTGTCCATTTTTTTTTCTCTGTCTCTTGCTGTTTATAACTTTTTCTTTCTTTATTCCCTATAGGTATAATATAGTATCCAAGCGGGGTGATTTATTTTAAAGGAGGGAATAGAAAGACGAGCTGTAATGTTGTATTGGGCTATATAGGTGATACTCTTACCACGCAAGAAATATAGATAATATCCCATATGTAAGACTGATCTACTCTGAATTACTTCCACATTCATACAAGTCTACTATTGTGGTATTGTATTCAGTTGCTTGTCGAGTGTCCGTTGTCCATGAGAAAAATCATATAATCGAATCAGGTCTGAGAAGAGATGAACACATAACGCGTGCTCATATTCATAAGCTGTGTTCGTATGTTAGACTTCCAGTCTCCTTAGCGGAAAATGTTACGTAACTGTTTCAGATCATCATACCTGCTTTGATTGATTAAATTGTTATATTACATCTGTAGGCCTATGGGGGAATGCACCCTACAAGCACTGCTTTTTAGCATTCCTCCCCATTTCCAGCATTTCCGTATACTTACAATATTCTGTAAACTTGTCATTTATTATGTATTATGATGAAATTTATGTATTCAATTTCTGTAATACATTTATATGTTTCTGTTGGACATGGGAAAAAATGAATGAATGAATGATTGAATGAATGAATGAATGATAGCGGGTATTATTAAAGCAGAGGATGCAACGACTTTACAAAATTCTTCTTTTAGGTAATGTTATTACAAATTTGGGGGCAGTATTTGTATGATTATTTGTATGTGTGTGTGTGTGTGTGTGTGTGTGTGTGTGTGTGTGTGTCTGTTTGTGTTTATTTGTTATTTCTTTTTTGTGAGAAGGAACAGCAGTAGCATTGAGGTATAGTAAATACTTGCAATCCAGTTGGTGTGGTTTGTTTTTTTGAGCGAAAAATTAATTCATTAAGGTTACAAACTTTACCGCAGAATGCGACAGTCTCATATGACTTCACAACGTGTCGGATGTTTATGTAAACGAGGAACGCTCAGAAAACCACGTGTTTGCTGATGAAGTTAGGTCTACCGAATTGCAGATTCTTACCGCAAACACTTGCAAATATCGTTAGTCTTCGGGTTGACATCATTAAAAAGCACTATAGACCAAATGAAGATTCTCTAATATTCTTTCCACTTTGTCTACATCTATCTTACTTCTGTGTCTCCATGAATTCAAACTTTGGCTAAATTCCACCTTTGAGGAAGCACAACACGCATGCTACGCGTCTGTTTAGAAATGAACCCACATGCACAACACATTAGCACCAAGTGACGGCATTTTCCCTGAAACCCTCCCAGTGCAACTGCGTCATTGGGTCTCGCTGAAAGTAGGTTGACAACGAAAACTCGCTATGATATCTGATCGCCTGCAGATGCAAACCTTGTCTCCTTTCACACCTAAAAAACGGCGACTCGTAAGCACAGGTGATTCGGTACCCCAGGGGGGCTAGGCGTCCATCATGATATGACAGACGTCTATACTGTTAGCTTTGGACGTATCGTTACGTCCTCTCTTGTCTAGAAATTGAACAATTATAAGTTTCGCGGTGTGTTTCATTTGGTTTGATTCTTATCGACATACCCTGCTAGAAAAAAAAACACAGTGTCCCACAGTGTGTTCACAATGTGTTCACAGTGTGTTCACAATGTGTTTACAATGTGTTCACAAAGTCGACTGTGTGAAAACGCTCGAATTTTAACAGTGTAAAGATAATTTTACACTGTGGTGTGATCTTCCACTGCAGAAAGTCCACATAGTAATGTTCTAGTTCACACTGTGAACTGATGAGTCACAATGTGTTCACAGTGTTAAAACGCTACAATTAAACAGTGTGAAGAGATTTCAAACTGTGTTTCACACTGTGGGACACTGTGTTCTCTCCAGCTGGGTATGCAGCTAAATAATTATTTATCGATTTTCAAATATATTCTTTGTTGTTATTCTTTGCATTGTTATTTTTAATCAAGAGAAAAAGCAACGCTTTCTGCTGAGTATTTTATAGCTTATACTATGCAAAGTGCAATGTCTCAAACGGAGTTTATGGTGGGAGAGGCCAACCATAAGCGAGGTTTTATAGAAACGTCAGTCAATGTTCTATTATTCTATTATTAATCTGATGGATCCGAGTCTTTAAAGAAAGCCTTACCAATTAAAAGACTTTCTCGCCTTACTTCAGCCTCAATACAAGATAAATGCCATCGACATTTTTAGCTGCGCGAGCCACATTTTTTTATAGGCGATGAAACCTGATTTAACCTTGATGACGTCACAATCAATGAGGGGGCCTTGGATTGGCTTGTATATCGCCCCCGTGTTAGCTCGGAGGAAGCTAAACTTACATGTAACCATCTTGTGTTGAGTGTCGCAATCGAGATTCAAAGTTGATCAGTCAGCAAATTATAAATTTAAATTAGCTTTCCTTCCGACAGCTCTCGACAGCTGGCTGCCTCTTGACGTTGACCCGAACCATGAGTCGCTAGAATAGTTTTTAGGTGTGAACTGGCGCTCGTACCGCGGGCACCTCGTAGACGAGAAAGCACGTCAAACAAAATTATACAAATTGCGGAAAACAAGTCGAGAAAAAATTGCATTTTGTCGCGGTGATGAAGAGAAAGGAGGAAAATCACCAAATTGAATTGTCGCATTTTCCCCTCAGCAAGAACTGTCTAGGACATAAAGAGTAGAAAGCTGGCATGACGGAAAGAGAAGAACAAACAGGGGGAAAGAGGAAAAGGGGAATATATTAGATTCACTTGCGGATATCACTCAGTGACAGATGAAGTGTCGGATATAGAAATGTCGGATCATCAAAAATCGTTCAAGGCTTCGAAGAGGAGAGGTTCCCAATGACTTTATCGTGATGGCATCTGGATTTCTGTCTTTCCTGTCAAAAGGACGATCTTTCCTGCTCTAGGTACCTCTTGCATTCTCATGGTGAAGACGTAGACTCCATATTGTTGTTTTTTTATTCTTCTATTTAATAAACTCAACCAATTTGCTTCATATATTAGTTCAGATCGTGATCGCTACGTTGAACAGACGTGCGCACCTCTGTATTTTCAATTGCGTTCAACCACAACTACTGTGACAACAGTGCACTATATATAGCACTTATTGGAGACGATTAGAACTTTTAATACACTGGGCGTATACACTGTGTAAGCTGTCACCGGTATACAAGGAACTACACGTGCTGAGAGATTTATCAGAGTGTATAATTCTCAGAGGTATCAGTTCTTGCTAGCGTAACAATCACTGATCATTGTGACGTGACGATGTTCATCCAAAAGTGTTTCTCCTTTTTGAGTGAAGAGAATTACGTAACAATGGGCAGATGAGACATGGTCACAGACAAATTAATGCATGTATATCCCTTTCACATACTGATTTTTTGCTTGGTTTACTGCCTACATAATGCATATTACATATAAAACGCTTACTGGACTCTGTAGAGGAAATTGACATTGATTAACACATACCGTTCTTTCGAAGCCAGGTAAAGTCAATAAAAGCGGATAGGCGACGCGAGAATAATTCTTCTAATAACATCTGTCTCTTAGAGATCGTAGAGCGATACAACGAAGGAGACAACATCCCATTTTTGCAATCTTAAACTGGAACAAACCGACTCTTCTTTCCCTCAATACAAAGGCTGCTGCAAACTAGATTCAGGACTATATTTCTTGCAGATTATTATTCCACCATCTCCATAAGTCGGCACGAAAAATTTGGGTTTTTGTGACAACGGGTGAAAATACTACAGCATTACATGAAGAAGAGTAAATTATAGATACAATGAGGCAGACTACAGCGTGTAGTATAACGTATAAAACTGCTGCCGTTGTTGTTTATAGAAAAAATATTATTATGTTACTGGGGCTCTGTTGAAAAGTAATTTGTTCCAGGCAGTACAGCAGTACTGAGATCAAATCAAGCGATATGTTAGCAGCTGAAACATGTAAGCGTTGTTGTAATTTAAACTTTACGCTTATAAAATGTCTCCACGAGGGAGCTCATAATAATAAAAACCTATTACGGTCTACACTTCGCGTCCTCGTCTACCAGATCAATATTGCTGTCAATTCCGCACTTATTTTTTACACTTTCATCTTATTTTCTCATCAGTTCATTCCAAACCGCTCTTATTAAGTTTAAAATCATTAAACTCATTAATTTCTACCTTGACCCATTTTAATACTTCACGATCAATAGTGTGTACTATTCATGCTTGTAAAAAAAAAATAGATAAAAAAGGTCACGAACTAGCGGGAACAGTTATAAATCTATGCATATGCCAAAGTACTATGCCTGATATTCCATGAGACTATAATAAAGAAAATATTGTAAGTCACGTCATCCAAGAGTGTGTCACATATTGAGAAAGGCCTACGTCCTCTCTCTCTTTCATCCTCTCTCTCTCTCTTACCCCTCCCTCTCCTCTTGATCTCTCTAACACACACATACACACACATAGAATATAATTATACATTTGTATATATATGCATACATATATGTATATATATATATATATATATATATATATATATATATATATATATATATAATATAACGTAAAGAGAGAAAAGCAGTGTCTGTCTGTCTGTCTGTCTGTTTGTGTGTCTTATACATCTGAAATGACGTCACACTATGTCTCTGTCTGTGTATCTCCTGTGGTTTTCTCTACCCCTCTCTCTTCTCTCCGTCTTGCTTCCATACACCTCTATCTGATATGGATGATGTTGTAAAGCCATTAGTCCCACCATGGTCCCACATCCCATGTACTAGTATCACATTTCACCTCGTCTCAGGTATCGAGCGGGAAAGAATATGATCAATTGCTGCTTGAAATAAACAGCCACACAACTCCTTGTAGTTTGGCTGAGGGGAAAATGCGCAAAACGCGGAATATTTGAAGAAGGCTTGTATTCTCTAGGGGGCCGTGAAAACATCAGTGTATACACGTCGGCTTCTGATAGATGCGTTTAATTTCCCCTATAGTTCGACAGGGGAAAGTTGAATGCATCGCTCACAGAGACACTTGTACATCTTATTCAGCATCTTAGTAATTGGCTATTCCGCCCAGGGGCTTGTTTAAACATTATCGCTCACCTTGCCAAAGTTGACTTAACATCAATGCTTGTAAGCTGTGGCCACGCTGGTATCAAAAGATGCAGATGAATTCGATATTCTCAGGTTGCTCTGACTGAGTCTGGTTAACACTGTACTACAAACAACAATATATCTCATGCTACTACAGTTGCTACTTGTAACAAAACTGCTTCAACTGCTACTGCTAAAACAAGGTTCTTTCCGGTTACTTTGTCTTCATCTCAAATATCAATACTACTACTACAACAATATTTTTCATCGTTATGCTGGATTATCATGTTTTCAAGTATGCTCTTCTTACCAAGTGATACCCTATGTCAGCCTCTTCATTGCTCTTTACACTTATAGTTGTTGAAACCTGTTTCTTTATATCTACTGAAAGGATAACACTCTTTAATTAAGTATTGTCAAAGTTACCACCATCATTTCTGGACCTCCCTGTTATTCTTCAACATTACGTGTTTTTGTTTCATTCCGAGATTAAAAGTACACAATTTGCAAGAAAAATACATAATACAGTATGCAGTATGAAGAACGGGGGATTGCCCGTTCAGTCATATTTGCAAAATACGACTATTCTTCCACACGGTCTTTAATGACGGAAGGGAAAGTAGTATCTTCAAAATATTGCTGGAAATTTGATTCATAGTTTTCACGCAACATTTACTTTCTGTTTCATTTTATTACATTTCGTTTCCAACCAAACTACAATTACAGTTAAACATTCACAAGTATGTAGTTATACAAAATACACCAGTAATTCGCCATTGATATAAATCATCAGGCATAGAGAATTAGAAAAAAAAAATATTTCAAACGCATCATATTTATTGCTTGTCGAAAAGAATTTGATATTGAATGATATGATCAGATGATGTTCGGGGAAAAGCTACAAGAAACGTAATCAAAGGGTAGGCCTGCTGGTAGGCATGATGTAATAAACAAGACATGGATGGAATATATCAGATTGCTCTCATGTGCTCTGTCAACCAAGCGCAAATTGTAATTTCGGTACGCGAGAAACAGGATGCAATGTACTTCCGGCGAGGAGTTGTTCATTGTATGTGGCCAGCTGATTTCCTCTCCAGTATCTCGTGTTGGGCATGCGCTTTAGAGCACTATCTGTTCTGTGGTCATTGGCCACCAAATGATGTTTTGAAACTACCATGTTTGTCCTGCGGTTAATCAGGTACCCCACATGAAATCAAAACGCTGTTGTATCAAGTCATGAAAAACATGTTGTTCTGGTCATTCTCGGCCATAATATGTTGATAAACAATTCTACCCTTCGTATTTTGACGGGTGGCTAGAAGTGAACGTTGATTGACTTGTGTCGGAGCCTGACAGTAGATGGCGCTGTTTGTATTTGCTCATCGTAGATTGAAGGCCTCTGTCGCTCATAAAGCACTCCCTCTCAGACTGGCTGGCTACAAGTTATTTTTCAAATCATGTTTATGAGTGAAAATGAACTAGTAACATATCGATGAAGAGCAAATGAACAAAATCAAATCTGGTCTTCTCACAAGAGTATTCATGGCTCATTCATTTAATGTTTCCTCAATCTGCACTTGATCAATTCTTATTTTCGATAGTAATATTGTTATGGAAGAAGAAAATACTAGGCAGGAGTAAATGCAACAGTCTGACAAGTTTTGTCCTCCGTGTACCTTTAGTCTCTTAAGTTCTCATGAAGCGGGCCTGCATGCTATCAGTACTTGAACGTTAAATTTTGAAATACTAAGTGAAAAGATAATGTAATTGTATAAAATTGCATTCCTTGACCATTTTGCACAGAAATAATTAACTGTCGGTCTGTTCTCTCCATTTCGTCTGCATCCCCGATTCTGGACAACGCGTTTCAATGCAATGTGATCGACGAATATCTACAGGCAAGTCTATTTTGTTTTTGACTTCCTATTTCCGCATGGTTTCAAGCTATAGATACAAGCACTGTGCAATACGTGCATGAAATAAACGCACTCTTACAAGGAATATTTCTCGTAATGAAAAGATTTACTTACAGCAGGATTTGATTTTAGCCGCTAATCTTCACCAGAACAATGTAAGACAAAACCAAGCAATCACTTCTCACTCATGAGCAATCGATTGAGCTCTCCTGAAACTCGATTTTCATTGGACAACCCAAAATAGAATTCGATTGCTTTATGTTCAGCGATCGATACTGAGTTTAATGTTTCCGAGCTAAGACGAACATATTGTCCAAATTGTGGTGAAACTGAATACCAGTAAAAGCTTCAACATGTTTCACTTTGTTCCGCTACAAAGTTGTGCAAAATATGTTAAAATTTGTTCTGCGATGTATCGAGGTAAACCAAAATCTTGCACAGTTCTGCTCTTTACACCTCTCTCGGTTTTTTTTTTCTTTGCCGTCCTCTCCCCCCACCCCCTCTCACAAACACACAAAAGCATACACACACACACACACACACACACACACACACACACACACACACACACACACATACACACACTCTATCTCTCAGTCTCTTTGCATCATGTATAAATAAAGTCTACGTGTACACTTTTTCTTCATTAATATTTAAAGCATTTTTCCCACATAAAAATCCCCTGCAATCTGGATCTTGCAGTAATCCCCTTCAACCCCTATCCCCCCCCCCCCGCGCCCAACACACACACACACACACACACACACACACAAAAGAGAAAATGAAGTAAAATCCAGGTTCCACCGCCGCTAGGTTAGACAAGATGCACTGTTGCAACTTTGAATCTCTTCTTGCATATCCTATGAATATTGCACTTTTGTGTTCATATCAAATTCTTTGCATGTGTTACACAGGTGGCTATTGAAATAGCCAGTTATTTCTCCTTTTAGCTTGTTGTATGTATACCTGGATGGACATAATAAAAGTTTCGCTGCCTGATATTTTTGTTTCATCCCGCTTTAAATAGGAACATATTATGCACTATGTGATATGCGCTATATAAGCACAATTATTATGCACTATGTGTTATGCGCTATATAAGCACTACACCGTTGTTGTTATTGGCAAATATGGAACTATGGAACTATCGAACTATGGAACAGCATCCCATATATGACATTAAACATGCAAGCACCATCAAAAACTTCAAAACATCCTTAAAAACTTACCTGTTTTGATAGTAACATGATGATTGTTAGACAATGATCTATGCACCCTACTGTCTCAGTAATCTGTAATTATGTTTTTCTTTCATTTTCATTCTAAAGTGCGTGGTAGAGACATTGGAAAAGGTATTATGTGCTGTATAAGAATATGGTAATAATGATGATAATAATAATAATAATAATAATAATAATAATAATAATAATAATAATAATAATAATAATGATAATAATACCAATGATAATAGAAGTTAAATAAACCTAACAGCGAAAACAATAGCTACTGTTCTACTTCTTTATTTATATCTATCATTGAGTAATCTGACGAAAGATCATGGCATACTTGGGAAAATAATCATGAATATAATAACGTATATAATAATTATACCTATTTACATAATTATATATAAATATGTATAGTTAATTACACTATACATGGGAAGAGGGAAAGACACATAATAGTTGTGAATAGATTTTTCTTGAAAAAAAAAATCACTTTAAAGTGTAGAAATACGAATGTCATTGATTTAGGATAGCTAGACACAGAATCACCGACTGAAGACCTTCCAAAATGGGGTCTAGGGCAATTACCCCCTGGGCAATTACCCCGGACCCTTCCCCTTGCCCTAATCCTAATCCTAATCCTAATCCTAATCCTAATCCTAATCCTAATCCTAATCCTAATCCTGAACATAATCCTAATCCTAACCCTAACCCTAACCCAAACTACTGACCCTAAACCTAACCCTAACCCTAATCGTAACTCTAACCTTACCACTAACCAGTATTTAGCCGGGGGATGATTGCCCCTTGGGGGTAATTGCCCAGATACGCCAAAATGTTGCTGTACGTGGTCTCTGTGTTGTGCTGCCTATGATACTAAAAGTTAGATAATGTGGTCGTCATCTCCTCGAAAATAGAAGATAATGATATTGGCATCAAAGTTTAGAATGCAATATGGTAGAATCTAATATATTCGTTTTGTCTTTTCAGTTATGAAACATTGATAAACCCGTTTGACACACACCTCTTTTCAATTTGTCATCCAGCTATGACTAAGCCTGCTCTTTTATGTCGAAATAAACGAGCAAGAATTTAAAGCTTTTTTTCATATTTGATGATGTTGCTTTGTGTAGACTTACCTGGAAAAGGCGATTATTGACTTCAATAATGCCATACGAATTACACTGACCTCAACTAGTGTGTTGTTGATAAATTTGTCCAATACGGCGGTGAGGTGGGTCAATCGGCGGCGTATCGGCCTTCCAATCGAATGGCTCGACGGGTGAGGGCGCACTGCCAGGTTCGAATCCCAGCGAGTCTTATTGAGTAATGTTGTGCGTTATCGTTCCGTCCCTTCTAATAGAGGCACAGCACTCTTTCGCTCGGATAGGACAGAAAATGGAGGTCCCGTGTGTGAGAGAGTCACAACTCATCATTCAATCATCGCAAAGAGCACGGTTAAAAATCTGGTGAAATTATCAAGCACATAAAGCTGGACCCCATGGAAGCAGCTGAATGTGGGCTATTCAGCCATCTTCTCAGATGGAAATGAAACGAAGCAGACAAACATGTTAAAGAATGAATATTGTAATATTTCTTTCATACGTTTATTTTTGTGCTTAAACTGTTTTGTCGACAGCACGGATTAGCTTATGACGCTCATTTACCTCTCAGATGTGTCAAAATAATTGTTTCACGTATAGTTACTCATAACGACATTGCTTTTTTTGTGAGAAATCGACACGTAAAAAGTATTAAAAATTGTCCTGTGCAATGTTCCTTCACAATTGGGAAGCAAGCAGACAAGAGTGCAGATGCTTACTAGCGCCCTCTGTTGGCAAAAGCTTGAACATGAACGAAAAAAAAAACAGCAACAGTTTTAATGTTGTAGCTGCTGCGGTTGCATTGGAGAACATTACTGTGATGTTGTCTGAAGCGTGATACCGACGAGCTCCCTCTCTCGCCGTATAGACGAGCAGTGATTCAAAGTAGACTCTTTCGCGCAAGTTTTGACGGCACTGTTTTGATGGTACATATGTATCATTGATTAAGCAGCTTACCGCACTCTGCCCCTTTTCCTGTGAATGGAAAATTTGTAGTTTTTCGTGTATGAATAATCACTCATATGATATGAATTGAGATTATATACGCCAAACGCAAAGAATGAAAGCAGTATTGTGTCCAATGACTATTCTGAAAAAAAAAAAATAGATGGTGAATAATCTGAATTCATTTATTATGGAGGTTATGGATAAAGGTTTTTATATGTCACTCCGAACATCTTTTTTTTTTTTGTCGTCCCTTCACGCTGACTCAGTTATTCGGAGTGATACGCTGACGTATACTGGCATTAATCGCAATTTTGAATATTTTGTTGACCTGTTAATCTACCTTTGTATAAACGAATTGATTTGTACAGCACCTTTCGTGTAGTGTCAGATTAACGGCGAATAAGTCAACCCCTGAAGACTACAGAGTATACTTGACCCTCAATGGTCTTGACTTGTTAACAGCAGGTACGTCGTCAGGGCCAATGCTTGACGGAAGCAAAGACGTATGGACAGACAGACGGTGTTACGTCAATCTACTTTCACCATGTATCGTCTCCCTCGTGAGCCCCATGACACCCCATCCTTTAATTACCAGGGCTAGACTGACCTCGTTATTTCATACGGATTAATCAGTTGGTGAAGTGGTTGACGTAATACGGTCAAAGAGATTGCGTACACGTCTTGATGTGGTCAGCACATCATAGGCCTGATTGGCAGGAAAGAGATGTGTTCTTTTACCAGTCACATGTATCAGTCCATCATACAGAAAGAGTGTTAGACAGCACGAGCCTTCATTGCACACCGATTAATTGCCAATCAAATCAGATGATTATACTCTTCGATCTGTGGAAGCACAGTCGTTCTTGCTGCTGCGTTCATAAGATCTCGCTGAAATACATCCAAGATTATTGTTGTAGCTTATAATTATTATCCCCATTCAAAGTCATTATAGGATCGCAAAATGAAAACTCTCAGAACACTGATAGAAATGGGGAATATAACGCATTGTTTTTGGAAGCACAAAAAACAGCCCAACACAAGACATCAAAAGAGAAGAGCCAGAAAGCCTTCATCTCTCACACAGAATACTAGTATTTATTGAAAACTGAGTTGACGTCCTTTGCTTTCATCCTTTCTTTTTATCTATATAATCATATTTACGTCATTTCCCTTGTCAGACTAGATTGTTCAATGTTACAAGAGATCGTTGACCTTCGGTGACGTATGCATAAATAGAAATGGACAAGTGCGACGTCCTGGCAATTTGAACAGGCTGTATACTTGCTTAATGAGACATAAGTTACGAGTAAAAATATCATGTATACACGATGATATATCACTGTACATTAGTGTATGAATAATAGGACTCATTCAGTGGCGGTCTTCTCAGCAGTATGCATGAAATATGCACATAGTGCATGGCCGAGCATGCATTAGTAATAAATGCTATTTCGGTATAGATACACTCTACTCCATGGAGGAATATCAAAGGCCGCAGGGAAGTCTATATTTACATGATTTTATTTGCCAATATGGGTTTCGCGGTTTGTTGTTTTCATGAGGTTTGTAGTGAGGACGTTTTATTTGTTTTATTTTTGTTGTTTTGCTATGTACCATTAGATTTACTCCTGCACCCATCAATTTAAATAATAAATGAATTTATGTATAGAGAGGCATGTTTTCTAGGTGACAAGAGACCCCAAAGGCTAATATGAAATACGCACAGATATCGGTTAATAATCCAAAACAAATACATTTGGGCAACGCAAGGCACAGCGGCTAACATGTTTTTCTTCTATATGATATAAATTATTATTACACAATCTTATAGTTTCTTTTGAGATTCGTGATATTATTCGCATTCTTTTGATAACAGATTTTTAAATGATAGATTATGATGCTCTTTTTCGTAAGAGTTCTATGACATTTGCCAGGTGAGAAGTTGTTGTAATGTTTATGCGTGCGAACGAGCAGTTCCTCGATAATGTCACGTATTTCAAAGATATGTAATTGTTATAATGACGATATATTACGCTCTCTGATTAACATAGTATGGATAAAACAAATAAAAGTATTTGAATAATTTACTGGCTTGTTAGCCAAGCACAGAAAATAGACGAAAAACAAAACACTCCAATGCAAGTGCTTATTTCTATGATTCTCTTGGTTGAACAGTGTCATTAGCCCACAGTGGAGTCAATTTAGGTTTCAACGTAGGTTTCAGACCGACCAATTAGAATGAATAAATAAAATTCTTCAAAACTGAGAGTGGAAAGAAATGTCAGCTCCATCGCAAGCAAAAACGACGGTAACAACACATCATGCCAATGTGTTTTTCCGTTAATGCTGAAGTTTTTAGCTTCATCGACAATTCACGCCACACCGGGTAGGGTGTGTCTGACGTCACATGACGCCAGCGATTCGTGGGAAAATTGCTGATCCTTACAGGTGGCATGCACCACCCCCTCTCCCCTCCCCCTCCCCTCCCCCTCCCCCTCCCCCTCCCCCCATCGACTCGCCATCAAAGATCTTTATTTACAAAATAAAAGAATGCGTCAATCTTTCAAACTCTGATTTGTGCATAGATGTTGCTCATTAGATGATAACTAACAAATAAATTGAAGATACAACTGTAATTTACAGTAGGGTGGGTTTTCAGCGTCATTATATTATTATGTGTAATGTTATCGTGAAATATCACCGGTATTTGCCTAAACACCATTCACTGCACGAGTAGATTTGATGTTTTCAGTTTCGGTGCTGGTGCTGACGCTGGTGTTATCTCCAAAACCAATGCAAACAATTAACCTAAGCGACACCTATTATCGATCCCAACTCTAGTGTTATATTCACACGACTGCAAAGTCACACAGAAATGGCAGGGCGAAAAACAGAAGGTGATTGCACTTTTTTAAGTTTGAGTAAAATATCAAAAATGCAGCCATTAATGCTTTGTATAAGACAAGTGATGTGGAAGAACAACCAAAATGTCAGAAATTTCTTAACATCTCTTTTCACTCACTTTTCATGGGATTTTGTTTAATTTGTTGTCATCAAGAGTACCTTTAAAATCAAGAAAATAGTCTTACTTAAATGAAACTTAAGAATACCATGAAAAGTGTATTTCCCTTAATCATGTTAATGGTATTTAATCACAAAAAGTATAAGCAGAGCCTAGTTATCTGGGTCCCGTTGCATAAAACTTTTTTAGCAACCTTAAAAAATTCAGGTTGGGATTTGCCCAACCTGAATTTTTTAAGGTTGCTAACCTAAGAATGTAAAATCCGTTGCATAAAATCTCTGGTTGGGAGCTTCCAACCGGAATTTTGTGATTTCAGCCGGAAAAAAATCCGGTTGGAGTTTTATGCAACTGGACCCTGGTGTGGTCCTGAACGCATTAAAAAAATGTCTTCTTCTCTGGGCATAATACATATTACCTTAAGTCATACTAAACAGACATTTTACAAGAAAAAAAAAACAAACCCAACAGATATTCAAGCGGGAGTAATAGGAGGGCCTTGCTCATATTGTATCCAGCTGTTATCATGGATACGATACAAATTAACATGAACGTGACGTCAAAATACTTCAGATGTTGAGTTCATTGTCCTTATTACCACATACTTATAGAATTGAACACTGTTTATTTAGAAACATTGGTCACTTTTTCTCAGAATCTATATCTTATATCACTGTGTTGTCATGTCAACAACCATATCATTATGATATTCATGTTATGATTAAAATAATTACATGTATATTGTTATAGAATAGTATATCATTTACTCATTATTTATCTAGCGATCCACGTCCGACAAGCTTTGCTTTTTAGTGGATCACTATTTTCCATAATCGAATTTATTTTCCGCTCGCCCACGAAGTATTTATACAGTGTTTTTCCTAAATATTGTACATGTTATATGTTGTTCTATAATTTGTCTCGTATATATATTACATGAACCTTTTGCAAACGTTTGAACAATATTATTTCATCACATGTATACTTTGTACTATGTTTTTTGATTTTCGATGATTGGAAATAAACTATGATTGAATTATAGTAATTTCTGGACTGGACGTGACTACAAGCAGCATAGCACCGCACAACACATGTAGCTAGACATTTAAAACACACGTGTAATAATTGCTCCAGTGTTATGTTGCCATAGCAACAGGGTTGGTGCCCTTTTACCCCAACTAATTCAAGGGAAAAGGAATGTTTTTAGTTGCTGAGATCTAAGGTACCTTAAATGTTTTATCATTTGGTATACAATAATTGCTTTTCTCTGATATACAATTTCCAAATTTGGAATTATGTGATAAGAGCTAAAGTGAAATTTGAATAGTCGCTTTTCGGCGGCCGTTTTGATGACGTCATTTGAGCAGGCTCCAAAAAATGAATTTCGAGTAAATAATATCACGTATGACAATGTCAGGATATATACTCCCCCCCCCCAAAAAAAAAAAACAAGATAAAAAGAAAGACTTTGAGAATTTTTGACTCTATTCAAACCCTATTAGTTTCAACATGTCTTTCTCTCACGTTGACGGACTAAAGGAAAATTATCAGTGAGAATGTAATACCACGCGAGACCTTTCGATGAATTATTGTACTAATGTGTCATTAAATCGACAATAGGATAATGATCCAACGTGACGGGTATTCCTAGTTATCAGTCGTGGATTTTTCAATCGCCTCACACGGCCGTATGGCAAGCCGTTTTAACATTTAATTCTATTTCTTGATATCAAGAATTCATTTCTTGATATTAAGAATTGCCATCGGTTAACAACACAAAATCATTTCTTGATATCAAGAATTCGACTTCTTGATATCAAGAATTGCCATCGGTTAACAACACAAAATCATTTTTTTGATATTAGGAATTCGATTTCTTTATATAAAGAAATGCATTCTTGATATCAAGAAGTCGATTTCTTGATATCAAGAATTCATGGCTTGATATCACGAATTCAATTCTTGATATTAAGAAATTAATTCTTGATATCAAGAACTGAATTCTTGATATCAAGAATTCAATTCTTGATGTCAAGAATCGAATTCTTGATGTCATGAAGTCGAATTCTTGATGTCAAGAAAAGATTTTGTGTTGTTAACTAATGGCAATTCTTGACATCAAGAATTCATTTCTTGATATCAAGAAATTGAATTCTTTTCAAAAAGTCGAATTCTTGATATCAAGAATTCATTTCTTGGTATCAAGAATTCGATTTCTTGATATCAAGAATTCAAGAAATGAATTCTTGAGATCAAGAAATCGACTTCTTGATATCAAGAAATTAATTCTTGATATCAAGAAATTAATTCTTGATATCAAGAATTGAATTCGTGATATCAAGAAATCATTTCTTGATATCAAGAAATCGAATCCTTGATATCAAGAAATGATTTTGTGTTGTTAACCAACGGTATTTCTTGATATCAAGAAATGAATTCTTGATATCAAGAAATGAATTCTCGATATCAAGAAGTGGAATTTTTGATATGAAGAAGTCGAATTCTTGATATCAAGAAATAGGATTAAATGTTAAAACGGCTTGCCATACGGCCGAAGTTTCCTCGCACTAATGGTCCAAACGATAATTATACTCATCACGAGTAAATTGACACACTCATTCTTTTTAGACATCAATACCTTCATGAAAGGGGAAAAAACGCAAATTCATGGGTATTTCAAATGATGGACATTTCTGCGAGTATGCAATAGAAGAAAAAAGAGCAGCACAGGATGGATATGTAGTGATAAGATATTAGTGAAGGGATGTTATGAAAGCGTTAAAATAAGAATGTATAAAATTATGTATATGGCATGGGAGACATTTTGTCTCGTAATGCAGCAGTTTTGTCATAATTGTTCCATTGTTGTCCCCTTTTTATCATCCTCTGTTCTTCAATATCTTCTGCTCGTGTCATGTATATATTCCAAGTTTCAAAGTAAAACACCTGGTAATGCCACTTATAGATAATTTCGTATGAGACACACTTCTTTTTTTTTTCTGTCGTGAAGACTTTCCATTAATTAAAACACATAACCCCACCCAGTAGGAAGATGTATCCCTTGATATCAAAACAACTATGAACGTGTCCGTTCATGGCGAAATTTGAAGCTAGAAACTGATCGTTGGTATCATCTCTCTTATACCCACTTTCGGTCACATGACTTGATCACATGACTTGATGAAATGGGTCAGTCGGTGGCAGTGCAACGTATACAATATCATCCATGCCAGATCTGTCATTTGAGAAGTACGCACGCACATAATGCTTTAAAGTTGGCAACGCTGATGTCACATAGATTTTTCAAAGCTATTTTTTTGTGTGTGTGTGTGGTGAAGAAACAATGTAACAGCGACAACAGTTCAATGCCACTATCAGCTTTATATGTTCAATAGTCTGATTATAATAAGCTTTATTCTCATTGATATCATTATTGTCGATACTGACTTAGTTCCTATTATTCTTATGAATATCATTCTAATTTAGTTAGATTATTAGTGATAGTAGAAGATGTGATGGTGGTTGTATGACAGGTGGTGGACACGGATGGTATAGTGGTAGTAGAGGAGACAGTATCGCCATCACCATCTTCTCTACTCTTATTCCATTCTATTTACTTTCACAACTTGAACAAAAGATAACATAACAGCATGAAAAGCATACAAGAAACATGACAGCATATTACACGCAATGTGCAAACGAATGATACTACGTAAGAATCATGACATAATAGATTTAGAGTGTAAAGACCAACGACTCGTCATGCAGAGCCGGTGGCTATTTTTGGCAGTCGGTGGGAAACTTGTGTTAAAACCCTTGTAAACAGATACAAGACATGAAAAGGTTATATAGTCTATAACTGATATCCATATTCATAATACAGTACATGTTATGGGATCATACCGCCATAATTTTCCCCATGTAGTCCACGTCATTCCAATATCTGTATGGCTGAGCTGTGTTGCACTTAAAATGAAAAGAATAGCAATCCCTACAACCAAAGCTGCGATAGAGCTTGTCAAAATCAATCTTTTTCTTCGCTGATTGTTTCAGTTTACTGTGTCCTCGATATAACACTGGGGTGATATCCTGTTGTTTTCTTTAACTGCAGTAAAGACACAGACACTGCATAATCTTGTCTGAGGAGTGTTTATGTGACTGTGATGGGTTTAATGACCGAGAGAAGGAACTCGTAGAGCTTGATGAACCTAATACTCACCTGTCTTCCTTCCAACATCCCACTGGGTGGCAGCTAGGAGGCTTCACAGAGGGAAAAGAAAAGAATCATTTCCTTTCCAACGTCTGCCAAGTCCGAGTTCACCGGATTTCTTTTTTTTTCTAGGTTACTTGAGTTCAAAGTCTCTTGAGTCTCAGTCCACGTACATAATCCCTTGTAGAGATTTTCTGTTTTGGATCATAAGATCATATCTTTCATTTCTTTTTATCATTTTGTCGCATATTTTCAAACGAATTCAATATTCAATCCTTGTGCTTTATGAGAGTACTAGCCGTAAGTCGTTTTTACTCCATATGAATAGGGCTCACTGCCTGTTTAACTTGTTTATTGCGATAACACGTCATGGTGGTTTCCCCTTCCAGTATAGGCACAGCGTAGTTCTCTCTGTCTAAATTGAAATACCGCCACCAACGACCGTGGGTGAGCATGCCGTTCACAGGCAGTCCACATTTTAATACTTTACAGCAACCTGCAGTATATTACATGTAACAAGGAGAGTCGCCGAGCTACTGTCGGGAATAATTAGTTCGGTTGGCGAGGCAACAACATGGGACTAGCAATACGGGATTTAATTCTTACTTGCCGAGTAGTCAACGACTTGCAACCGATCAAAATAAACCGGGTGTTCATCGGCAGCTCTGGCTAAACAGGGAGCAGGCGACACATGCATGGTGTAAGGAGGAACATTTCTTTGGAATGGTGGATGACAGCTCACAGTCACAAATTAAGTGATGACTCGAGATCGAGAGTACCACCAGGGGAAACACAATAGAGACCGGGTGGGAACGAGACGCCGGGGGTTCGTTCTGGGGGAAACTCGCCCGCCCAAATCAGCACGAGGGCTGTCATTGCGTGTGGACGTCACGGCTTGTGTCCTGTAATGAATACCTCTCAAATATTATAACTGTGTTCAACGAATTTGCTTTTTGTTTGTTTTATTTTCCTTTTTGGTATCACCTCCTGTTTATCCTACTTTCACCAGGTTCGTTATTTTGCAAAGGGACTTTAATGATCAACCAGGAAATCTTCGGTCACTTACTCTTGTTTGCAACGGACACCACTGGGAGATATGATACTGTTGATGTTGTGCAGTCACCTTTTGTTTGTGGGGAATACTGGGCTGTGATGTTTTTAGTTTTGACGGAAAATTCATCGCATCGGAGAGGGAATCGATCTCTAGGGTTGAGATTCACTATCAGTTTTAACAAGGAAAGATTATATCTGTGCAGTTTTGCGAGGGACGCCTTACTGGGTTAAAAGTCAGTCGAACTCCACACGACCGTAAATGCGCGTTGGAGCACGCTCGCACTGATCAAACTCACCAGCTGATATCGCCCCATCTGTCAGTCGTTTGCCTCACTAGGAGTGTGGCTTTGTGCTTACCGAAGAGTGCTGCGGGACAGTAGCTGGTCACAGGGTCTCTGGAAGTGTCTATCATCTCATCCTAGTTGATTTCTCTCCTTGGCGTGAGAGAACAATCCAGGAATACTTAAAAGCCGTCGATTTTCAGATATATTTCGTCTTGGATTGCCTTTACGCATGAGAAGACGCGTCATTTTTTGTCATTACACTCTACTTTGTACTGGTTCTACTGGTTGCACTCAGTTAGGGCATAATAATGTCTCTTTTTTGTCTTTTTTTTTCTTTGAACGATTGTTGATGATGCGTTCCTTCTGATTTCAGTCAGTAGAGTGTTTTGAAGCACTGAAAGTCTGATTATGACCCCGTTATACCTACAGCTATCGGTGGATAAATTTCGTCCAGCAAACTTTCTCTATCGGATGGGATAATAAGCACGGAGTAATGAAGTAATGCGACTTCATCAGCCAGGTCGAATTCACTGTGTACCACAATGATTGCCGCAGAGTACGGAGCCTTCGGTCGTTCTGAGTAGCGTGTTTCGGAAGCTCAGAAAGTGACTATTGTACATTCTTTAGAGGAAATAGGCCAACAAGTCAGGATTTGTAGGAAACTTGCAATCAACATGTACTCCTTTTTGCACAAGCGTCGGGAGTGCGTGATCAGCCCGCTAGCCCGTCCACTCTCCTCGCTTGCCTCCGGGTCGAGCAACCGCTCTGAGGTGGTGAGCCCGGGCGGAAGTCCAGGTGGTGATCGAGACCGTGATCGATACATGGGCGCCGCAGGGGTCAGTGTCCGCTTCGACCACCGGAACGTCCACCGACAACTTCGCGAGAGCGACGACATCGACATGTTGAAGTTGTCGGCGGAGTCCCTGCCCGAAAATCGGCTGTCGAGTTTCCAGGGGAACGAAGCCAACGACCTCAGTCCGCAGGTTCGACGTCGAGCTCAAAGGTAGGTTACGATGACGACTGGAGGGAGGGGTGCAAAAAATAATCCACATTGGTCATTGCCCTTGCAAGAGTTCAGTGAATGTGTTTACGCCTTACGCTGGTTTCTGTTTGCTTCGAGGTAAAATAACATACTTCCTTTAGTTTCTGTACTGCGATTGACATTTCCGTGAAGGTGTTGGATTACTGTTGAGTGTTCTGCGCATCTCCAAGAGTACTTGCCTGTGTTTGTTTCGATTCTTACTTACTACGGACATCATGAGTGGGAGATAATTACCGGCAATTATTCCATGTCAAAAGGTCAAGCGCAGGAAAGCGTTTTGATATTTGATCCGATTGAAGAAGACACACGCCCATAAGCACTTTTCGTTTCTACTTCTTCGTATGGCACATTGTGCCTGGTTGATACAATGCGTGCCTGGTTGATACAGTTTGCTGACTATTGCTAGTCGCTTTGTGCAAACCACGAAGGATCAGCATCATTCACCCGTTGTCTGCGAGCTGTCTCTAATGCCTACGCTTGTAGCTTTGCTTTATTGATAGCATGTGTAATACCTCTGTTCCAAAAAAAAAAACAACGAAATCAACGAGACCAAAAGCATAATGTACTTTTGTTGTTGGGTGTGTAGTTAAATGAGTGAGCACAGTATACTTATACGTGTTTTCCTACTCAAGAACAAGGTTCAATACAAAATATACATGCATGCGTAAGTAGATAACTATATGCCACATATGGATTCTTGTCTTGCAGAGTGCATGGGTGTGAATTAGTCATTAAATGAGCAAAAAGGAAGCCACTCAATGCCATGACGATTTAGTCCTTTAAAACAGTGCGACTCATCATGCACATTAAGTTTTCCCTTGCATGGTATGTTGTACATCCACCATCAGCGAACACACACACACACACACACGCACACATACATACAAAAAAACATGTGTTGTACGTTCGGAATGTCTGTATGGCTTCAAACCAACTACTTTGGCTGGGGTCAAGGCAAAACATTGGCAGGGTGGATACCATCACCCTCGGCCTCGGCCAACGCCCTTTCCTTGGTACGGTCACTGTCACCATGTCGTCACCAAACGTTTCCTGTCGATATAAAGGGCGTAGATTGTTTCTTTACACGGACATCCTTCTGTGATGGCTGGATGAATAAAGAACGTCATTTCTTGTCTCTTCTTTAAATCGTATTTTTTATATCTTATAGTAAAGTGATTTGTTCAAGATTAAGTCAAATCTTTTAAATTTGAGGGATGGTACATTTAACTGTTGCGATATGAGCGTTAACGTTTTCTCAATGGGTTACGTGGGAACAATTATTATTTATCGAAAATAATGTAGTACAACACTTCTTGCACATTGTTATTTGCAGGAAGATTTCTGGTACTTCTACTTCTTCAAAAGACCGATCTTCTACGCGTGGTGTTTTCCAAGGCAATACTATGAGGGAATCTGATATAGCGATAGTGATTTTCTCTGTCAGTGACAATATACAACGATCCGATGTGTTCAGGTCCGCATTATGCGCAGACTATGCCAGTAATACCCTATATTGAAGGATTTTCTACCGCCAGATGTCATGAATCTATTTCGTACAAAGAATACATGTGTGATTTTTATTCTCTCAACTCTATCATTATGCTTCAAAAGATATGAGTACGGGCTTGCTATGAGCTAAGGTTTTCTAATATTCTTTATGCACACGAGTTTATACGTCCTGTGGGTTAGTAAGGCGTGTTTATACATTAGGTCCTTAACCTTAATCATCGATGCATTCGTCAGTAGCTCTACTTTCGGTTTCTTCCTTTATTTCCTGGTTCGGATGTGCTCCGTGTAAACAACATACTATACTCGGGGTTTGCCATTTCAGTATTATTTAGCCATGTTCGACATTTAGTGTTTGTATCCTGACGAAGGGTAAGCTAGTACTTTGATCTGGCCATTAGCAACGTAATTGCAGATAAAAGCACCACTCTTCTTGGCGTGAATCCAGAGCTTATAATGGTTCGCTGCTCTAGTCACACTTTTTCTTTCTGTAGTCAAGACTTAATCTGCCTGGCGCGTTGGTGACCAAATGATAGCGTATACATACGGAAACCCCGACCATGAAATTAACATAAAAGGATATCATAATATATCAAGGACCGCTTCTTGAAAGTTACATTGCTCATGCAGCACTCATATACCATAGTTATGGCAATATGGAGGGGTATGGAAAATAAGAAAAATCATGTCAGTTCTTCCTTGGGAAATTTGTTCAGGATTCCCATTTCATAGATAGGAATATTATATAAAATTATGTATATGATATGAATATTATAAGTATAATTGAGACTCTGGTATCAAATTTTGATGTATTTAATCATTCAAGTAGCATTCATTTCGCAATCACAAAATCTACAAATAGTATTCATTAAGCCATTCTTGTATAATAACATTTAAATCTATATTTGGCTTTCAGTTAATTACAGTCACAGATGAGCAATATGTACAATGGAAAAATACTAGTAAGATACCAATAAAATATCAAACGATATAACAACCAAACTCTCTTCTGTTATCGCGTCTTTCAGTGACCTGCTAACTGGCCTGAAAACCTTTATGTGGAGTTTTGACAGGTGACGATCCGTCACGCGCTTTCTTGACATGAGACCAGGGGCCTTCTCTTCAGAGAATAAAAATCCTGAAATAACAGATAATCAGATGCAAGCCTGGTGTGACGTGAAGCTAAAAGCAAAGATAGCCAATGAAACGGTCCATCTTTTCTATCTGTTCTTCATTATGATAATGACAATGAGAATGAGAACTCTTAGAGTAGTAGCATTAAATGAGACTATGTTTTGATAATAATAATAATTTGCAAAGCATTCGTTTATCTGATGTAGGCCTATATAGATGGTATGAATGATGGAACTGTTATACCACTTCAACTACAATACACTATACCACATCCACTGACCATTATTGCTATACCACTACTACCAAACACTATCCATAACAGCAATAAAGGTATTAACAGTGAGAACAAGGAGAAGACGAGAGACAGTGGTAAGAAACTTGATGGTCGTATTAATTATGATAATTTAAACATGATGATCATGAAAATATTTTCATAAAACCGTACTCATGAAAAGATTACTCAATCAGCGCTACAGTGTTCTCAACAAACAGGGATCGTGCGATTCATTTCACTATGTATGGGTTACATTTACAAAGTATGTCTCAATACAGTGGGAGATATAATAGATGTGTTTCTTGTTTGTTCGGGTTTTTTTTTTCATTACTGTGGATTACGACTATCCATAGAAGATTATTCAAACGCCCAGAGCGAGAAAAAAAAATAGCAAAGGAAGAGAAGCGCTATAGGAACACAGTCTTGCGACACGACAAACCTGGAGATCAGGTGAATTACGGTTGGACGTACCATTTTCAGATTATGACTGAGGTAAACAAAAATTGGACGTCCGTTACAAGAAAATTTCACGACTTTGGAAAAAGTGATTCTGGGCTGGAAATTGGCAGAAAACGTAACGTGATCTATCGACGAACAGTCAAATTAGATATTGTCTTTCCTTGTTTTGTTATCACTCCAGAGACAATGTATTTAATCATATTCAACATCTATTATTCATTGAATTTCCATCCAAGTTATTCTTGACCTCTCAGTGATCTATAAAAATGTATGTACTTCAACTAAATCCTTGAAATGTTGTTATTTATGAAAAAATACTGCCTGGCTTTCACCCCGTTTTTAGAGCTCTATACTAAAAGACAAAAAGTCAAACCGAGTAATTATTGACGAGAACTTTTTAAGTTTCTCGCCTACATTGTTAGTTAGTCTGCGATATTTCTTGTCTAAAATTCATGACATCCCACTTGTCTAATCGAGAGCCTCCGGCTCAGTGTTTATGGAAATGTTGAATAAGTTAACGTGCATCTAAAAAAAAAGTTACACACATACACACTAGGTATACGTCCGTGAGCACAACGTGCCTTGTTTTTGCAACAGCCTACACAACGTTGATTAGTCCGTGCGTGACCTTTCGGAACTGCTGTGCGCCAGGTACCGACTGATCCATTTATTCGGACCAAATGAAGGGGATAGATCAAAGACACATGCGTAATGCATAACTCTTTTTTCTTTCTTTCGTCCACGAAAATCCAAGTGTGCAAACATTCATGAAAAACAATCGCATAATTTGCACATGAAGACTATTTAGATGAGGTTTACGAGAGAGCTAGTAATATACCATAAGTATTATCACTATTAAGTTTTCAAGTACCTGATATGATAATTTATGATATTCATGACATTATGCCTAGCAGCTTGATAGCTAGTAAGAATATTGCTTTGTCTGATTTCAATTCGTTATTTATCAAACGAGTACTGTTTTGGCTGATTGAGTATAATACGTCATTTGAATTTTGACTTCGACATAAACTTAAACTTCGTGGCTTGTCATGTGAGAACATCCCTAAAAAGCTATCATGGTTCAACTTGGTTATAACACTGTGCTTTCCTTTGAAATCAAGGCAAATGAAACAGGGACATGTTCGATATTCTATGTCACTTCAAGACAAAGAGAAACAGACCTAGAGAAATAACAACAGGTACAGAATAAAAAATCATCCGTACGTGAAACATTGTCTCTGTTTGAATTGTGCCAGAACAGACTTTTTTTGGCGTGTCTGCAATTGTAAGTTGTTCGGGTTTTTTTTTTTTTTTTCGTGTTTGCTGGAAGTAGAAAGCCTTTCAGATCACACACTGTTTCACTGTGTGTGATCAAACATCATGAAGAGAGCAGTTTGCAGAGTCTGAAACTTCGTTTGTGCAACGTGATACTGTGAGGAAATTGGGACAAACACACGAAGAGGAAGAGGACAACGTGTGTACCGAGCCAGGCCGGGGAAACTCGAGGAATCAGCTCTCCAACTATATACCAGTTTGTCTTCGCTTCATATCTTTGGAGAAAAGTTCACGCAATGTAAGGCGGGCGTTACTGCCGTTGAATTTTAAGATGGAGACATGTGGTTCTTACATTGTAATTTTTGAAGCATGGTGCTGCCATGCGTGGCGTTTGAAGCTGGAAGATTGTCTGTGGGTCAGTGGCCGAAGTCATTTTGATGTGTGGGAGATAACCTTCCCAGACCACTTACTGTGTCCGGAGATCAGGTGTGAAACTCATTCTGACCAAGTCGTTCCCTATGGAGTGAAGACGATACTGAAACCTTCTTACATTACTTTTACCCTTCAAGAACGATCATGCATGGAGGATGGACGTCCATTATTGATCTCAATCAACCAAGAAAAGCCAAAAAGTGTACACGTTAGTCTCATTTTATCACGTTTTGATCCATCCTATTCTCCGCCATTCATCCCTGAAGCCCTGCGTTACTGCATGGACGCAATTACAAAGTCACCTGAAATTAGTTTTTCATTAATAACGCTTAGATGTTTTTGCCTGATGTAAAGTTAGAACAAATTTCTAACCAAACAAAAAAGCGTCAAATTAGACTTTATAGTGGTAACTTACGGCAAGCTGAGTGAGAGGTCAGTATTTTTAACGGGGCGGGGGTGGTATACTTAAAGTGTCTTCCATTGGAGATTTTATTCATCATGATATAAATCTATACACCTACATGAAAGGCACTTCATCATGTGAATCAGAAAATGTGGAATTATTTCGAAATCTTCTCCTTTCTCTCTACCAAACACACTTTTTTTAAAAGATTTCACTCAGAATGTCGTAAAGAGAAGCTTGTTTTTGTCTCCAAACATTTTTTTTTCACAGAAAAGCCCCCAAATTCCATCATGAGATTTTGACTTTGTTGGAGACGTGTATATCAACATCAGAAAGGAATGAACAATCAATCTGTATGCACGTCAGAGACACAATCTTTGCAACACCCCCCCCCCCACGCACACACACACACACACACACACACACACACAAACACACAGAAATAATCCACAGGCGTTCAGGTTGAAACTATTTCCCATGTATAGGTGCTGTCCCTCCACTTACAGACACTCTTAGTACGTATGGTGTGACAGCGGTTATATTTAAGTGAAAAGGATCTTGATAACGACGATGATAATACAGGTGGGTCGTATTATGAGGAATTAGGAAAGAAAACAGAGAAAAATGAAGAACATGAATTGGTTGCTAAACAATTTTTGTTTAACACAGGTCCTTTTCGTTCATGGCAGTGCTGTTGAACAGACTGCTTGAACTGTCTAATCGTCTTTTCATGCACCGTCTACAGAGCCGAAAGAGAACACCTCACTTGTTTATGAGATTATTGTGGCCTTTATTTCTCAATCTTACGATTAACTTCAAACGTCTCCGCCAAGACCGTATACATCATTGCCGCATGATAAAAACCTGATCTGATCATAGCCTGTGTAAAACGGAAGTATAGAATAAATCATGTTTTGATGTTTGTGATATACTATCGTGTTACTGTCGATCCCTGCTTTATGTTTCATGCCTCTTCGATGACCTGATCGGTGGCTTTACCGCACCGCTTTCATGTCAGCTATTGGTGTACATTACGCGATTTGTGTAAATATGATGGTACTAAGTTATATCACATATACCCGAGTAACATTTCCGGTTTCCTTGTAGATATATGTCATTCAGACTTCTGCAATGGTGATGATTTCAACACAACTATACTCCACACAATTGGCGAACATTGATGCTGAAGTAATTTGCAGATTAGATGAAAACTTTACAGCACCTTTGTACATAAATGCTGTTGTGTTTCCCTGTATGATATCATGAAGGACCAGTCACAATGAAGAGTAAAGCTAGGAGTGTGAAGATGGGTTAATGTGTGCTCTCAGCCTGCTGGAAAGAAAACAGTGTCCCACAGTGTGAGAAACACAGTGTGCACACAGTGTCAAATCTCTTCACACTGTTAAATTCGAGCATTTTAACAGTGTGAACACAATTTGAGTTATTAATTCACCGAGTGAAACAAAGCATTACTATGTGAACACTGTGTCAACCACAGCACAGTGTGAAATTGTCTCCACACTGTTAAATTCGAGCGTTTTCATATAGTCGACTTTGTGAACACACTGTGAACACACTGTGAACACACTTCGAACACACTGTGGGACACTGTCGAGTAGGGCAGCCACTTTTCACTCTTGGTATGTCGAGGTGTTGGGAGGAGGAAGAAGGTATCGTCTGGTTTCTCCATCTTGGGCGGGAAGAGTGTGACTGAAGGTACGTCTCCTCTGGTCTTCTCATCAGACGATCTGCTGAATGCATCCACCGATCTTCCTAGGCGACAGCAGTGTGGCGTCGAACACAAGGACACATAATACGCAGCCGCTCCGCAGTTCATTTCTTCGAGATATGTCCTTTAGATGTGGCTTAATGGCCGTAAATATTTGCTAAAGACTATAGCTTTATATGCTACTAAACCCAAGCAACTTCAAAGAAGCAGGAATTGTTACCTTGAACATCCTCACCAGATGACAGCATCATGTCTGTTCAGCTGCACTTGTCTGCATGTAATGAACTAGTTTGGTATGAGCTCATTTGCACATTGGAAGATTTAAAGGACTTTCTTATTTTTCCCTCTCATTTGTTAAGGTACTCAACTCGTGTCCAAAGCGACACAGTGCGTAAACTTGCCCGACGTAACGATTCATCAAATCGAGACATGGATCATATCAAAACAAAGAATGAACCTGCGTAATATATCGATGACCAAAATGATTCGTCAAGTAACACTAAGGGAAGCATTTTCATATACACTGAATGCATTAACAAACTCTTTCTACTAATATAAGTATTGCTAAATACTAGGCTTTAAATTACACTTTGGTGCCGTTAAGTGGATGTGCAGACAAGCGTCATTTATAAGGATGACATGAACAAATTGCATCACAAATGCTTATCTCAGTGAATTTAAAAAACAGCATGCTTGTTGGTACAAATAAAGTTTTGCTGCTTTGCGAAAAAAAAAACAAACAAACGACGAACTGGCTTATTGGCTTGAATCTTAGTGTGCATAATTATTTTCAAGTGAAGATGCAAAACAAAAAAAAATTCTTGAAACTCTTACTCTCTAAATCCAAGTAAGATTTGTATTCCATTACACCGTGGTAGATGTTCATCTTGTAATGGAGGGGGGGGGGGGAATAGAATTAATGGTCGGCCAAAAATGCCAGATGCATTATAAAATCGTTCCATGAGGTCCTTGTATACATTTAATGATTAAAATGATTCTTCCACTCTTATTGCAACTTTCTTTAAAGTTATGGAGTATATACGATTACGAATCCTGTCGCTGAATCTCTATCTTTAAAAAAAAAAAAAATAGGCACTCCAATTAAGTAAGTCATGTAAAAGGTGTCGAGTCTTGTCAGGTAGGTGGAGAATGTAATCCGATAAAACCGTGGTTTAAAATGTCACTGGTCGAATGATAGGAGATTGAGTAAGAGTCGCCAAGGGGCACGTTACATTTTCTTTTCGTCCCTTCCTTGCTATCTCTTAACCATTTTTCTTATTCCATCTCTCTTTCTCCATCTCCGTGCTCCATTTTCCGCCTTTCTTTTCCTCTTTGAATCTCTGAAATTCTCTCTAGCAACAGGATTAGCCCTTCGAAGCAAGTGCATTAAAATGTATGAAGTGTTGTTTCTTCCTTGTTTTTTTTTTCTGCTCTTGGCTTAGAAGGAGATGAATGATATGAAAAAAGATTCAAGCTTAGGGGGAATAGTAGGAGTTTTACAAATGAAGACGGAAGACTGATTGAGTTCATCTCTTCATTGCAAACAGAGAAAGCTATTCTGAACAGATTGAGCCCCTCGATTCCTGCAAAATCTTTTTGGAACATTCTCATTCATGGTAAAGATTGATACAAATGATAATACAAGAACACGACAAACAAAACCTGAACAGAAAAGCTATATGAAGTATCAAACAACCTTAACGCTCGATGAATGGAATATCATGTGTAGGGTGATGATATTATCATTGTAATATTCCACAATGTAAACTGATTGTTATCAGGAATACTGCTTAAAACATTTTTGCACTGTCGTTGTCGCCAATACTACTGCTAATGATGTTTTAGAAAAGCAAAGTTACCAATAACCGGTCACTTTTGTTTCATTTTACCTTTATATGTACTATAACTTGCACGTGAATACCTGTGAACAATGTAGGTGACAAGAATAAAAATAACATATTTTTGGTTATGTGATATCATAATCTGCAAGACTGTCGTTTCATTACCGGAAGAATCTACGTTAGATAGTAAAACTTGGCAGAGGGAATATTGGGAGACGTGGCGCTTTACGGAATGAGTATTGGACATACCGAGTGGAGTTTGGATTAGATCACACATGAATAGGCAGAGAGACGAAGATACGTGAAGTGAGGGCCGCGTTGTATAGTGGGCGAATTAATGCACCAGGGAGGGAACGGATCAGTAAGAGAAGGGTAAGAATTGGGCGTCTTGCAGAACTAAACTAATTTTTGATAGTTGAATGAGCTGATAACGACCGCATCAGAAACGGGTTTGTTTATCTGTGTTGTTTTTGTCTCCCTTACCTAAACAACTTCTCGTGGTGGACTAATGTAATACTTTACAGTGGAGGAAAATTATATATGGTAATCAGAAAGAGATAAGGACAAATTATGCCTCCTTTGAGTGCCAAGGCTTCTGATATTATAATTCAAATATCTCGACCAACCACATACAGTGCGATCCTGTATCTTGACGCACACCAATGACCACAATTCGTAAGTTCACATAGTCGAGATTCGTTATCAGATTGTGATATTGCTATTGTCGCTGAGCTCGCTACTGTTCATATCACAAGTGTGCGTCAGCTGCCGTTTAACCTTCGTCCTCGGTTTGTTCACGTCAGTGAAAATCACTGACGTAAGCTTATTACAGGTCTCCTCTTCATCCGTGTCCAGCCTTATTACACAAGCCTCGAAAAAAAAAAGTCGTCCGACTTTCTTGTCCTCTTTCTGTCGGTGACCTCATTAAAGAAATGGTCACACCTGTGCAAAGAGAAGACTTTGAGTCTAGCACCCTCTAGTCCCGGAAGTGATGGATTAACAGATAGCCTCTCCGGGATAAGTCAGCCCCACGCCGAACAGGTCTTGTCCATAGCAAACGATACCAGTCCTGGAATATAGCTGTGAGAGTGTATATTTACTATGTATATACGATATACCTTAGGATCAATCGCGTTTAGCCTTAAGCAGCCTCAATTACAGACAGCAACCATGATTATAAAGGTCATAGGCCCTGCATATTAAAAGAAATTCGTGGGTCATGGTGGGCTATGAAAAGAGTCAACTCCAAATGAGAGAACTTTGCATATTGTGTACATAAAAGGCGTCTGTCACACTGACTTCCATCAAAAAGTCAGCCCCCGCGAACAATGTGCATTTTAGATTGACGTGCATATCTCTTTCCCACCAGCACTGAAGTAGGAACAGAAAAACGAAGCAAAGAGTGAACGCAGAAATCCGACGTTACGCGGCTTGAAAAGGTTAATAATTAATTCTATTCCATTTAAGCTGTCGTTGTTTTTCACCTTGTGACCTTCTAGCAGTAAATTGGTTTGAAATTGCTTTCAAATATCTATGACCGTTGACACAGCCCTGCAAACTGACAATCAAAATTGGCGATTCATCTCGAGCATCCCAATATGTCAACATGCTATGAAAATTGTAATTATAATGACGAGGAGGCTAATTCCACCTTATGACCCAGCAAGATACTTCACTAAGAGAAAGGTTTTTAGATATATTTTTAGAAAAAAATAAAGTGGTACTTTACTATAAGTTTAACGTTCAAAAAATGGAAATGCATCACTCTAGCACATTTCTTAATTCCATGAATGATTGTCAAGCATTACATGTATGTGATCGCGGGCGATTTGTTTTTCACATTCAATAGCATACTAGATTAAGATAACCTAGGTGTAACGTTACGCTGGAAGCGAAACTACTTTTGTAGATGGCCAATATTGAAATAGAAATCTCACGAACAAAATACCCTGATGGCAAATTGATCTGTATACTCACTAAACAGAGTTGTTTTGATGGGTCTATTCTTATAATTTTACGTCTAAATACAAACATGACTAAAATATCATGATGGGATTACTTTTCCAGGAACTAGTCAGTTATGGCCAATGTGTGTCTAATTGAAATGTAAGAAGAAATGATGCACAGTATGGTTAATAAAGCTCTCAGCATGAAAATATACCAATCCTGCAAAAATCAAAGCTAATCATAACTGTTTAATATAACATGAACCGGTAAAGTCATTACGTTTCCACATAATTATTATCACCTGTGAGCTCAGAGATAGGCTGCATGAACTTTATGAGTAACATGAGCATGGAAGTAGTGATTCCAATGATTACATTCAATGAAAAGCTTAGTATTGAATCATTCATAATGAATGGACTTTCAGATTGAACTCGCTGGAATTTCGTCTTCTCGCGCCTGGATGAACCATGTTCCGCGATGTTGCAATACGATGAATAATACAGCAGCCCAACGCTCCGTTTGATGTGTGAATACGTTGTGAATGTATTGCATACGCAAGTTGTCCCAATTCGCAACATGTTTTTTTTTTTTTTTTTTCAGATGTAGACCGAAGACAAGATGTGCGGGATATTGGTAACCCTTGCATGTTTCAGTGAAACCTTTTGCAACTCAAACCGATCAAATAAAGTCACCTTCGTACAGATTCCATTCTCTATTCTTCCTTTTTGTTTTCACCTCTTTTTTTTTCTCGCTCTTCTTCTCTCCTCTCTCTTTCCTATGATGAGAAGAGAGTCGGCCTTCTTTCCTAACCAAATGTTTGCGTGTCCTGATAGGCTGTCCGTTTTCAAATATCTTCACAGTCGTGACAGGCAATTTCAAGATTTCAAGATGATGTTATTCTGGCGGCCGTCCACCTTTGGGAAATGTGTTATTCTACCTGACAAGACAAAATAGAGTTTTAGCCCAACTTGAGCAGTACATGGAAAGACAAATGATGTTTTATGCCTCTAGACAAGGAATGGGAAAGTAATTGCTCAGTCGAGAAAATTGTACAATTCTCTTAAACATTTAGCTGCGTGCTATCGGACATGACACAATTTGGTGGAATGAACTCGTGGAAAACCTTTCGGAGAGATTCTTTTTTCTTGGTCATGTTCTGCCGTCGGTAATCATGTTATCATATATGTTTCATCATATGAAATCTGTAGCATAAGGTAATTCACACACGTGCTCATTTACACTATTCATTTGACCATCCGTTGCGTCATTGATTATGAGACATGTTTAGACCGTAACAAAGAGATTGATGTTAGCTGTTCCAAGGAGAGAAACTACAAATATATTTTTGTATGAAATGCTCGCGTCTGTCGTCGGCCTCATGCCAGAAGGGCCTTAACACCATAGACTTTATACACTGTTAGGGCCCTTCTGGCATGAGGCCGACGCTGTGTCTCTTTTCAACATCATCGTCATCTTTTCTGCTGTCTATTTCTTCGTCTCCTAGCTCTTCTTTTTTTACTTCACTGCTACTGCTTTTTCCGTTTTCTCTTAAAGTCTTCATTCTCTTGTCTAGTAATCAACACAGGTTCTGCAGTTTAGCCGTGCCTATAATTCGCTTCTTCTATTTCACTGACTTTGTGACTCATGAGGCTGTAACTTTCACCAGCGCTAGTTCTGTCACTGACTAACTCAATGATTGTGTCTCTAGTTCCGTTATCCGTCTTTCCTGGCAACGCTTCGGTATACAATTGTCTTTGGCGTTTGGTTACACTAGTGTGTCGATTAAGTAATTTGAAAGGAACTGTTTGTTCGGAATGACAGCCTCTGCAGAGCTCTCAGCTTTGTCTACGATCGTTTTAAATTGCATAATCAATCGCAATTTGCCTGACATTTTGGTAAAACCAATGCTAACGAGAAGTACGACTGTATAGTGAGACATAAAAGATGCTATGGTTTTCAAACCAGTCTGTATTATATTCTCTATAATACTGGCATTTTGTATGATGAGTTTGTTCCCATATATATGGTGTGTGTGTGTGCGTGTGTGTGTGAATGAGAGAGTGTGTGTGTATGTGTGTGTATGTGTGTGTGCGTGTCTGTCTGTCTGTCTGTTGGAAAGGGGGGGGGGGTTGATCCCTCCGCAGACTGACGATTCGGACTATTTGCCCTTGTAGTGTGGTTTTTATTCTCCAACTCACTTCTCCATAGATGTCCTTTTTTTCTTCCACCAGCCTTGTCTGTCATACGGTGTATTATCAGGCGTTTCTTTTATGCTATGCATATCTTGATATTTAGATATTTGTCATTTATAATCCTTGTTTGGGCCAGAAAAGCCCATAGCACTGTACAAACTGTCCAAAGTCCCTGACATAAAAAGGGTGAAAGAATTCGCACGAAGTAATTTTACGCGCTTGGTATTTTTTTTTTTTTTTTTGGAAGTGACTTTTGCAGGCACAGGGGATGATCATGTAACAAGGTTCAGGTAACATGGAAATAGAGTAAAAATGTAGTTAACCTACACATATTTGCTCGTTCTGACGATTACTGGACCTTCGCCTGATTTGGCCCTCTGTGCTGATTTCTACCATTAGGCTGAACTTTCTTACCACTGGCCTCCGGTGTTCATAGAAACCCAGTTGCTGTTAAATGGCAGGGAAAATAGGGCCTCACCGCCATTCAAGCCATACCATGGCCTTACCCATGGTGAAAAGCGCGCCAAAGTCAGGGCTGGTAATCACCATGGCCTTACTGAGCAGACGGGCTGGTTGATTGCATGTAATCATAGGTGAAATACAATCCTTCGCTTCTAGGCGCTTTTCCCCACACACTGTGCTTTATGGCTGATCATCAGTGAAGGACAAAATATACACGGATAAGTAGGGATGTGCAAGCACGTTATGTGTGTACATGCATGACCATGACATGCGTTTAGGGAAGTGTGTGTTTTGGAAGTTAATCACTAACACTGGTTATGAAAGCCATAATTAAGAAGACGTATGCCCGGAGAGACAAGGTCGCACAAGAACGGTTCCCCAAATAGTACATTCATATCTTATCTAGATTCCTACCGCTTCCTCCGCCACGGTAAAGCCATGCTGTTAGTAGTCAAGCGTTTGTAAAGTGCATTCACAGTGACTGCAGGTCTGTCTCCCTAAAAAATTGCCAGTGTGATCTCTTGGTGGTTTAAGAGTGACAGTCACTAACGTTTACTATGAACGTGTCAATTCTTGCGTATAGCAGCGCCTTTTGTGTTTTCATTCAATGGAATTTATAACAATAGGAACTTCTAATTTTGGCTATTCATGAAATTAAAATGACCCTTTCTTTCTGAACTAAGGAAGATAAAATTGCTAAGGTATTTTTGGAACAGTCAGCTGCTGCAATAACTTTCCCGACCCCTTTCCTCATTCACTTAGTTCGTTGGTCGTGCGTTGTGCTATTACTGTATAGTGTTATATACCTCTGAGCGAGATCGCACATCGATCGATCTTCTCAATATTTTAAGCTTCGTGCTGGGGAGAGAGGATAGCTGCATGGGTTTTACTTACTACCCATAATTCATACTGGTCTAATTTAGGGCAAACAGCTGTCGGGAAAGTCTACACAAAGTCCCGTGTGAGGCGGCATCCTGGAGCCAAGTTATCAAATGATGGAGAAAACCGAAAGCTTTAGATTAGCACCGAGGGTGATGGCACACGGAATGATTTCCTACCAATGCTGGAGATGTAATCGATTTCTCTTTCCAATTGCTCAGAGCTCATTTTCATTAAGGGATTGTGTTTGCGATGACAAGTGCAAATATTACATGCAAGCAAAACAATGCAAAGACCTCTACCTCTTATTTGCTCGGCCAGCTCGGCACGTGCCGATAAATGAAGCGAGGTTATGTAGAGTTTACCCCCACCACAGTCGAAATGTCAAAATACAAACCTCATGTTTATTTCCAATTCAAGACATTTTGTGTTGTCTTTTGACATTTTCTGTTGAGCGTTTTTTTTTTCTGCCTCCACTCTCTTCTATGTCTTTTGTCTCCCTTTCTTTATTATGTAATAGAAATGATCTAATCAACCAACACTAAATCATTCGATCACATCTCCAAATATTTTTACGCAAACGTTAAGAAATTGATGTAAATCATGCACTTAAAGCGACACCTGAAGGGTGATCATGGTGGTGGTGGTGTGATATTTCTACACAGCATTCTTACACAGATGTGCTCAGTAAGTATAGTGAATATTCTGCTAGTGGGTCTGTAACAAATTGTCTATATTTGATATTTTCAGCAGTGGATGATAAAATGATAACCTCATAAGAAGCATTCGATGAGAGAAGAAATGTTCGTTTCTAAGACAAAGCTGATGTAGACATGACCAATGTCACTTCCAGGAAGTGAAAACAAAGGCCCATTTTGTATACCTGTTGTACTGGCTTTGTTTTGGACATGTGAAATGCACGTGAGTGACCAAAATGATCACAGAAAATTAAATTATCCTCGCATGGCCTGCAGCCATGCTTACAAACACCAAGAGCGAGGGTCACCTGCGTTTTCTCTCTGCTTGATTTGAAACATTGATTTTTATGTTTTCGTTTAAAGGTGGAATCAATTCCATGACGGAATAAGAAGCTGTGCATTTTGTCCTATCAAACCATTTCCATTGGTTGTATAACCTATACTCTCGTCCTTATTGGTTAGTTCTTTGAATAGCTCTATATTAAATGTAAATATCGTTTAAGCGTGTAGATGTGTCACTATCATGACGACAGAACTACCTAGATTGTAACTTTTATTGGAATGGGAAAACGGATAATCTTGAATCATTTACTTCATTTAAATGTATACTTATAGTATTTTAATGGCAATACTGCATTTTATTCGATATGACTGTCTTCTTCTCGTGAAGTATAGTCATATACATAGAGGAGCAAAGCTCTCTTTAAACGACTCTTTAGCTTCCATTACCAACATGATTCTTTCTCCTGTTTAAGTCTAATTATTTGGTTCTCACCAAAAGCAAATGATACTTCATGTCTTGAATATGTGAATATTCTGGTAGAGAGGCAGTATGCACGATAGTTACCGACCGGCAACTATATATGGTTACCATGGAGCTAATTTATGCCATCCCATCGATCGACATGGTATCGGATGTAAGCAGGCATCAGGCGCATGACTTGATTTTTATTCTAACTATAGTTAAACGGCCTCATTACATTTATATCGAATAGAATTACGTATTTCTAATCCAAAGCTGGCAAAACCATTTAATTCATAGACCTCCAAATTCCCTGTTTTCACTAAAACACTGAATGAAATGCCGTCTATTTATATATTTGTAACTACACTGTAGTTCATTCACCTGTTATTCTTTCACTACAAGGCGATTTTGAGAAACGACTTGGAAAATAGCTATTGTATCGTGAAGGAGGAGATTTCAGAGTCGATAAAAAGGGCTGTCTGAAGTTTTGCTGTGAATGGTTTGAGCTTTTTGACGCATCACGATACATGAATAGGAGACAGCGAAGGAATTTGTCTCAGAAAATAATTTTTCCTTTACATGCTCTCGGATACATGGAATACTGTTCGGTCAAATACGTGTATTGTCTGTCTTCTTCTTGTATTGATACTGTACAGCAGTTTTCGGCTACGATTCGTTGATATTTCAGAAGACGCCTTGTTGTAGGTAGATATTGTTAGGTGCAATTATGTATGCTGTCATTGTTCTTTATTTGAGACCCAGCTGGTAGGTGCACGTTCTAACCGCAGCATTATCTCTTGCCGTCATTCGACCATTCTCTGTATTAGGACTTGAGACATTGTAATCATTGCAGAATTGCGCTATACGCCACTACGTCACCAGACGGGCCTACAACCCGACAACTAATGTCCAAAGCACGCTGTAACAGCCGCCCTGGCTGAATGACGCCTAAGAGAAAGCCTTTAGTCCCGCTGCAACACTTAACACAGCATGACACTTTATACCCTGTTCCATACTACCTCCAAGCCAATACCAATCGACGCATGCGCACTTTACCTAAAGCCACAGCCAGCTGTGAGGGAGCTCTTTGATTATGTAGAAAGAAGCAGCTCTCAGTTTTCCTTATATCCCATTAATGGTCACGTGATCAGAATCGCTTTCTTTTGTTTTCAACTTAATCAGACAAGATTTGAAAAACGATTCAAGGAACAGTAGAAAAGTTACATAATCGACCCGAAATTTCCCTCTTCTCTTTTTTTATCTCTTTTGTATATATTATGTTATATACATATTTACTTATTCATTATTTTACTTTTTAATACACACACTCACACACACAACACACGCGTTATATATATATATATATATATATATACGCTCAACGAGCTAGCTTTTAAGTAGGTTCCACCATATTTCTTTAGCATCCATTCTCAGATTCCATCTTTCATAGATTGACCACTATGTTCTATATGTCTGCACTGTTGATATTCTACCGTGCTTCCAAGCTGTATATATCATATATTATTTCATGTTGTTATATTTGATGTATTTTTCCCCGAGAAGTATGATAATAAGATAAAATTGAAAGATATGTATGTCAATATAATTGATTGCAAGGAAAGCATAATGTGAGTGACCTTATAGCATGTTTAATGAATTGGCATTAGACAGAACAGCTATAGAGCTATAAATAACATAATGTGTCTACCACTCTGCATATGAGACCATTCTCTGTTCGTGCCATGCATTAGCCACAAGGGAGTCATTGTCACTGTATATATTTATACATTTATTTCCTTGAATTAAGTGAGTGATTACCAGCCTGATGCGCCTCCTAATGTGACGACCTTCACACCATGGCATTCCTGACAGCCATCATTTCGTCGGGTGCCCGTGCATTGGCCGCTAACGCAATACAATTTGTATTGCGTTAGCGGCCAATGCACGGGCACCCGACGATTTGTTGTCCTCACCTGATTTCCCCTGGGTTTTAAAACCCAATATTATACCTCGAGCAATCTAAAACTGACTCGCCTTCAAAGCGCCAAATATACGAGGATTCTAGGAAAGCCATAGTAGCGAGAATGTATACAGTTATTCCTGGCCCGTATAGTGTGAGGCGAATCACTGAGATAATACATGACGTACCTTTCTGCGCAGCTTTGTAACACAATATCAGCATCTAGTGTTCCGTCGGTGTACTTTATGCATGGTAGTTTAAGCGTAGCTGCGGAGAAATTCTCCCGGCGAGGATTTGTATTGTTTGCTTTGCTTGCTAACAAGCCGTTCAATTTGCCGCGTATTTCCAAATCTAAATTCTGATCACGAAAGCGAAGAGGTCAGCCGAACTCTTTTCCTAGCCGAGCTACGAGCTGACAATGCTACATCCGATTGACGAGGTTCATGTTGCGTCATCATTTACGCATTTCACGTAATGCTAGTCACACGGTGTCGAACTCGATGTCGAAATAATAGGGGGCTAATGAAGCAATTACTGGCAACCTCAGCCTGCTAACAGACTTCGCGATGTGTCGTGTCGGTATACACGTACTATCAATGCTTACCATCATCTTTTTATGAGCACTGTTTCAATCTTTATGAACTTGATAAGGTCCAAAGCAACGCATAATATACCAACACATACAGCTGATGTGGCTGAGATATCTTGACCATACCGCTAATGATTCTGAAGTAAACGTACGCCAAAATATCTATGCTTCCTCATTTCCATATAAAATCTAATGAGAGTGACACTGACCTTTCAATATGAATACAACGCTGAAAGGAAAAACATATTCTCTCAGTAATGCACAATATGCTTATACATTAATTCCATGTTCATGATATCAGGTCATCTTCCTTTACTGTGAAATTGATTTCCCAATAAAGTGTAAATTTCTTGAATGTCATCACAAGGTCAGTCTCTTTTGATTGCCCCTATAACTACCTTTGTTACGAGCTTTTTCTATCGATATTTCTGGCTAGCTCGTAATTTTGATCGTCCTCTTAACGCAGAGTGGTAATCGACTAATTATTGTAATCGACCCTGTCAGAGCGTTTCGTTGCTTTCTATTAAAAGCCATCTCTTGGTGTATGTGTATGTGTGCGTGTGTATAACGATGGTTTGTCAATGTACGAACACTCGAACACACACTCCAAACTTACGTTGCCGTGCACGATTGTGACGTAGGTACTTTAAATGCATGCTTTGATTGATTTTATTCGCTCGGATAAAGAGAGGTCACTGCTAATTGTCCATACACAGGAGCGCCCGTTCATCATGTCATATCTATTGTGTGACGTTGTTTGCAATAACTACCTACATGACAGTTAGCCAAGCGTTCTTATGTTGCTTTAAATTTAGAATCAACAACAAATGTAGCCATGAGTGAGATTAAGTTGCTCAAATTAGTCTTGAATATCTAGCATATCTCCATGAAAAAGGTCTAGAAAGGGTGTGTAAGCTGTTTTAACGAATCACCGCACGCCCCTTTAATTTTTAGTGACTCTCTTTTACTTAGAATTTCCCAGGCTTTTTGGCCATGACGTCACTGTCTAATATTACTTTGTTTTGCCATGGTCAGAAAGAGATTAGAGTGTTAACTATCACATTGGTTTGAAATGAATCTTTAACCAGAAACCCTATCCCAAGGAGAGTTAAAAAAGAGAAAAGGAAGTCTAGATCTGACTCTCAGAACACTATATATCCAAATAAAACGATTATCTCTTTAATTAGAGTATGCCTTACCCTTGTACTTACCTTCCGGTAAGTACCAAAACATTAAAAAAAAAGGTAGAAAAGAATGATATAGTGACGCGAGAAGAAGCCGCATAACATATTGAGCCGGAAGTTCGACGGTTCGCTCCTGACATTTCTGGAACGATTTTCTTTGACAACATAAGCAGGATTCACGCGACGTAAATTCCTTGGAGTGACAGCAAAACACGCTCCATCATCAGTCTTGCGAAAGACGAATACATCCTGCTTACCTCATGCTAAACAGATTAACCGCCAGTTCAAATATTCCCTGAAAATCTATCCAAAGTAAACCTCCGTCGACGAGACAGCTAGTACATTTCAGAAAAGACGCTGCCTCTGGTGTGAGAGTCATTTTGTGCTTCATCGAACGTATTCCTTTCTTTCTTTCTTTCTTTTTTAACCAAAGAAGAAAAGGAATTATATAATGTGGAATTTTGTGTAACTTTAAAACTATGTCCCTAATGGCCTGTTGAAATAAATCGAACGTCTGTTGTTTGAATATAGCATGGAACTATCTTTCAATAAAATGCAAATGAGATACACTGTGAGACCAAGAGGACGACACCAAAGGCTTACAAATTCTTTGACCTGAGTTTCTTGGATGTAGTATTTCACATGAGATGATTATATGACTTGCCCACAGTATACAAGCTCTAATGTTTAGTGGACCCTTCAATATTTCTTTCCCCCTCAGAGCGTGGATGATGTAACACAAAACATGAAAGAAAATGGTCGGAAACTGCTGGATGTATCTATGGTCCGAACCCATTAATACCTCTAATTTTAATGGTACAGTCAACTACTGTTTATTCAAGATCAGCGGTAATTTTTCATACATTATATAATGTTCTGTGAAAGAAGAAAAATGAAATGAACTGAACTGAAATTGAAATCTTGGTCAACGGGTTTTCAGATTTATTCATCACTCATTTCATGTGGGAACTTGTTTATTCATTCATCTATTTATTTCTCTATCTATCTGTCGATCTTTGCATCCTCAATCCATCTACCGAGGTGACAGTCTTGCACAAAAATGATAAGGACTGATGAGCTAACCTGTCATGGTCCATTTAGGTGGTTTTTTTTTCTTTACGTAAGACCACTTAGGCGACATGGATGCAAGCAATCAATTTTCCTTATCTCAAGAGAAGATCAGAAGTGAATTCGCCGGCCTGGGATACACCCCTTGTCAAAACAAATTTTGATAGCAACAGTATGATGATGAAGTACGGTGAGCTAAATCTAGTTCAAGTAAACCGACGAGTATACGGGAGAGAATGATGGGTTTGATCAAACAAGTTTTTAACGCTCTGATCTCTACGATTGATACAAGTGAGGCCAATCAAACAATTGACCTACTCAAATCGGCCACACCCCTTTTTCGTAATTCAGACATCGTTGTTCCTCTCTCTATCTTTCTCTCTCTCCATCTCTCCCTCTCTCTCCCCATTTCTCTCTCACCCTTTAGAAAGAGTTTCTCTTTCTCTTCCTCTTATGAAACATTAATTACAGGTGACCTTATTCGTGTAAATTCACACTAATAGAATTCGGATTTGATGAAATAGTGTGTGGGGCCTCTCTATGGTTACCGCTGGCTAGGTAACAGCTTATCTGCCATCTCCCCTGCGTCGCTGAGAAATCACTCCGGGCTCTCTGCTTTATGTAGCCGCCACCTGCTCCTATTCTGATCGAAGGTAGAATACCACCAGCATAGCCACACAGACCCCCCCCCCCATTCCCCCCCCCCTCTCTCTCTCTCTCTTTCTTTCTTTCTCTCTCTCTCTCTCTCTCTGCCCTTCTGTCCCTACCGCAGTGGTTGATGGCATTTGCCAGTTTTATTCTATCTGTTACACCAGGGAAAAGAAAATTCTATTCAATCTGAAATTGCGTCAACACAGAAAGATTTGTCAGATTGCATTGACATGCAAAAAGGAATAGGGGTGTGTTGGGATGACGTGATTTTAATGGCTGGCCTCATTGGAATTTTAGGTGCTTCTACTTCCAGCTCTTATCACATGACAAACAAATCACTCACATGCTCCTGAAAGCATGTTGCTTTGTTAATTTAGGTCGTGACTTCATCTGTTTTTCTGACCTATTTACATTCATCTCACTGTGGTTTGTCTACGCCCAGCCCAATCTAGATAGAGCTTGAATTGCATTATCTCTTCTTCTCTCGACATCTTCCTGCACACAAGACCAAACCTCCAGCCAGCTAAAAGGGTGGTTAGATAGAGAGCGTAGAGGATACCGATACCCTTGATCCCACCCACCTCGCGGCGGGCCAGTGACATTAAGGGAATGATGAAAAACGGTCGCTGTACAACTATTTAATGAACAGACAGCTGGCACTCTCGAAAAGGTGTTCCTTTGCGATGATATATGGGATCCGTTTCCCTTCCAAGTGCAATTAGAATTGTCAGTGAAAAGCTTCGCGCCAAAACCTGGCAACTTTAGTATAACACACAGTCGTGGTGGAATTCATGGTGTCAACACTTTGAGCGTTGCGCCGTAAATCTTCGGCGGACTAACAAGCCGTAGAAAATGACAGAGGACTGTCTTATTAGCACACTTTCGTGTCGAAAACATAAACATGGAGGCAGAGCATCTGTTGCAACAGACGAGGGCAGGATGACAGTCCAGTTGAATTCAGTAGAGAGGGAGTTATTGGCGGGAACTTGTCCCATCTGAATTCTGTCATGTTAGGCATCTGAATACCACACAATGCGCAGTAAAGACAGGCTCGTTCACAGTATGTCCCTGTTCTATTCTCACAATGCAGGCTGGTCAAGCTAGCTGTAAAGGAGGAAATAAACAACTGCTCTGAACGCAAGAAAATCGATTCACGAACGGTCCACGATTTAATTCTCACATATTTCAAATAAGTTCTCCCCTAGGTAGTTAGCATTAGAGGGACCATCCCTTTCACCCTATACTTTATATTTTGGAAACCTTAATTTGCGTCAAGAGAAGTGGAGTGTAAACTTATTCTGAGTGCTTTCTACCCTCACACGAACACGACGTGTAAATCTTCACACGTTATGAATTATCTCCAGTTGCTGTCAGATAGACGCGTGTATCTTCTCATGCAAAAAAAAAAACACCCCAAAACAAACAAAATTCATGAAAGCCAGTTTATAATCCTAATGAGTTACCACAGGAGTCATTCTTTCAGCTTTATTTCCTAATCACCACTTCCTTGTATTCTGTGTTGTAACTTGAGAATCTGTCATCAGTTATTCAATTCAATTCAATTCAATTCGTTTATTCATCTCATTTTCGGATAAAACAATACAACAGTATTGGATTTAAAGAATACACAAAAGGATAATCAATCATTTACATATAACAGTGAAAATGAAAAAAGAGAACTTGAGAAAAGCCAAAAAGGCCTTGTGAAGTAAGTTCCCTTACGATTATGCACAACATAATTGATTTTTAAGGTACAAAGTCAAAGTGTAGACATGGACAGAAAACCAACAAATACAACAAAACATAACAAAACAAAACAAAACAAAAACATAAGACAAATGATATGATAAACTGACTATGACTATGTGTGATTTGCTAGAAGGTATATTTTCAAAAATTTCTTAAAAGAGGACAGGCTATTGCGTGAACAAATATCTCTAGGAATCGAATACCAGATTAACGGAAATTGGTGACGTACGGAGTTTGAAACCAGATTTGTTTTTACTACCCACATATGAAATCTATTGCAATTTCGTGTATTGTATTTATGAATTTCATTATTAGTTGAAAACATACATGAAATATTATGAGGTAACATATCTTTGAAATAATAAAATCCCAAAACAGCGGTATTATAAGTATACAAATCAAATATATTCAAAGTATTAAATTTACGAAAAAGATATATTTTATATATAAAAAAATATTATTATGAAATAATAGTTACCAGAACGGTGTTTCTATTGTGAGCAATACAAAAGTATCCTTTCAAACCTTTTTGCCGAACGTGTTTGATTAAAAGAAAAACAACCCTAGCTATAAAAGATACACCATCCAAAAGAAGAACAAACATCTTCAGCATGAACAAGCTGTCGTGTCATTTCGATCTACGGTAGATAGAAACTTACCAACGTAGCCAAAATTATTCCTGAAAACCAACCTCGTGTAATCTCATGAAAGATCTACCCGTAAGAGGTAAGACGGGTTGGGGCATGATTGTCGGCGGGTAGTGCGATATGTGGAAAGAGTTCAAACTGCGACAACAACAAAAATGTTGCGTTTTGTTTCTATTTTTGTTCTTCAATACCGAATGTGAAAAAATATCGACGAAATGGTTATGCATGATTCAATAGAAAGCGTGGTGTAAGTCATATCACTGTGGACCAGTCACTGATACCCTATAATACAAAATGTTCGATGAGCGAAAGGGTAAGATCACGCGAAAAATGTAAAACAACTGTAGGGTATAGATTCTTTGTCTTCTTTTGTTTTATTTCTCTCTCTCTCTATTTGTCTATATTCGTCTTTCCATTCCATTCCAATTTTTCCCGTCTCGTCCTTGGCTTTATAAACCCCAACATCGTTCAGAGCATTTACATAGAGAGAATATGGCTGTCTGAGTCAGTAACAGAATAGATCAGTCACGTGGACTTAACTGTTGTTTTAGCTCCATTTTCTTGCTTTCCTCGGGCTATTTCGGCTTCTTTGTGTCTGTGTATGATTTCGCCTCTGTCCATGTTCTTCTTTTGGATCTTCATTTCGTCGACTATCTATTTTTCAGGAGATTTCCAAGCGATCCTATTTTGTTCATAGTTGGTAGCCGCTAGGCTGTGGTCTTCTTAGACGGTCTTACTCAGCAGTGCTCAAGCCCACGGATGGGCGACAGGCGAGCGGTGTTTCTTAGGTCATTGGGAATCATATCATGTGCATTGTGACATTTCTCTCCTAATGCAAGAAGATATTTAAAGATATTACCAATTTGTAAAGTCCTTAAAGGAAAAAGAGTTTCTCTACTTAAAAAGGTGATTGTCAGTAACTCCTGACGTAAAAATACATTATGTTAGCTGAGTGTATTACAATTTCAAATTGATGAAGAACAGTATCAGTGTATGGTTGTTGTTGTTGGTTTTTTTTTTTTAAAACCAAATATCTCCTGCGGCTGTCCATATCATCTAGCATTGCTCTTTATCCACAACTGGAAAATTGATCAAAAGTGAACTCATCATGCTTATAGTCAGTCATAACCGTTGTTAACTGCCGTCGATTTTTCTCCTACATTGTTGCTGTTTGGCAAGGTGGCATCGGACCTTTTTTTCATTATGTAGGCCAAGGTTCATCTGACTACGTTAAGATGTTCAAGCAATCTTCTTTTATTACTCTGAAAGTTCAATGCGCCTGAGTTGCCCTAGAGCCAACAGGACATATCACGTGACAAAAGGTTTATGACTATATTGACATGGTATACAAATTGTGTGAGTCATGATGTAAGAATAAATGTAGTCTTTATAAATATGCTGACGACATATCCCAGAACAGGTTTTTACCTTCGGGAAATTTACGCCTTGTGTTTTATTCTGAAAGACACGGCGGATGGATATGTTTGTGATCATTTATCATTCGTTCTACACGACCAGATGGCATAACCCCACAAGATTGTTAAAACCTACTAAATTTGGCAATCTTTCTTTTTCTCGGACATGATGTAAACAGATGTCAGATTCATTTCTCTCTCTCTGTCAAACATGGAGCTTCCATTAAATTGTGCGGATGTTGTAAAACGCGATGGCACATCTGAAAAAATGTAAAAGATCATTCCACATGAGGATTAAAGCTCAACATTGAGACGTGATCCTTCCTTCTTCACGTTCTTGTATTGTGTTAGACTACTAAAAAAAGTTATAAGCAGCTTGAAGTACCGATATACAGTTTTCCGTCTTTGTTATCATTTAACACTCAACGCCTTCACTAAATAAGGTTCTATCAACAGAATCATTTACAGCTTGCTACATGTCCCATATTACGAATGCGATTACATTATTCCTCCTCAACAACCCGATTCGCTATCTACATCAGATCTTTGAATAAAGCACAGATTCACGTCAGCCTCAACATTTAGCAATATGATATGAAAGAACTGTCGGGATCCGTCCTTTAGTTCGTCAGCCGCCATTTTGCATTGAATTATTTCATTTCATCAGTAGGGTTTTATTAAATACATCAAGGAAATGCACAATGTTTAAACACGCAGCATAAGCCGTGTGCCGTGATATGTTTAAAGGGAAGTCATAGCTTTATAAAAGCACAACTTACCTTTCATCGCATGAGATGTGAGGTACCACCTTGAACATGTGCAGAAAAAGAAAACAAGCAAATGTCGCATACCTGGTTAAGTTGGCGTTTTGATTAGGCTTGTGATATTCATGGAAAGGGACAATCTCGTTCCTACGTGGACAGTTTGGGAACGTTATCATCAATTCTGTGACGTCATCAGCAACTGCGCCAGTTGTCCGTGGCGCGAATATTGCTATGGACACACGTTCCCTCACACAAGACCCCCAATGCCTCTGCACTGATCAATACGGTCACGTCATAGGACCTCAACTCCCTCGGGACAGAGCCAGGCCGGGAAAAACAGAAGGACGGCATAGACCTGATGGCGGTGTGTTTTTAATGAGTAGGGCCTATTAACTCCGTGTGTTATGGGCACCATGAGACACGTGGTGACAGACGGTGAATCGAGAAAGAAAAGGGCGGAAAGGGGAGGAGTGGGGATAAAGTACAGGCAGAGAAGAAGCTGTCTATTCAATTGGAGCTATATGTACCAAATGATACCAACTTTTGTTTTTCATTGAGAAATTATATAGTAAGCAAACTATCAACGTTGGTGAAGGTGATGGGACAAACTATCACTTCCGAGGCGATCTGAATGTAGCTATCTTCCCGAAGCGCAGCTGAGGAAAGATAGCGTACACATTCAGATCGCCGAGGAAGTGACAGTTTGTCTCATTGCCTGAAACTAACAGTTGATTATTTGCTTAATATTCCACATCTAGGGTCCTAGATATTACCATTTTATTCCACATCTGAAACTGTTTTAGTTGTGTTATGTTATCCTCAGGGCTTAGGTTACGTAGTTTACTTTAGACGTATGCGCGTAGATGACAAAACAATGAATTTGCTCCGCGCGCCCCGCGCCTGGCACCGAAATAAAAGTGCGTTGAACTGTGGTCTATCACTTGACCCAGGTCAAATGATAGAACACAGTGCAACGCACTTTTATTTCGCGCATACTCAAAATTGTAAGTTTTATCATAGGACTGTGTGGACTAAGAGATCAGCGAAACAAAATGACTATCATAGAGTGTAACGAACTTTTCTTTGGTGATGTGATGGGCACAACTACGCTTTATCACGTGATTAGCTCTTGACCAATCCTATAGCAAGATTCTTAGTATGTGGAATATGATTAATACTATACTGCTTAATTGTGGCTGAGTTGTATCCATTAAATTAAATTTTTATTCCATTTACCAGTACAAGAACCGAGAGCATGAAATTGATATCATAATCACCAAAACTATAATGAATATATTAACATGATTAATGTAAATCAAACTTAAAACAATTTTCTTTTCTTCAGAGAAAGGCAATATGCTCTTGCGACAATGTAGGGACTCACTATCAAATGTAATTCGTGTATAGATTGTGGATGTTTTGTTTTATATTGTCCTAATGCATGAAAGGATATCGATTCTAGTCTCCCTTCGCAAACCCTTTTGTTGAAGTGCCACCCAGATCGTTTCTATCATGACATTTAAAATGTTTACACATAAAGTTTATACGACTAGACATTACATCCCTCACCGTACACATTTCATATCATTGAACGCACTACAAACCACTTGCCAATAAATATCTCATAAAAACCGTCGTAAAATTTATAGTGTGGCTTCCTCTAAAATCGTCATACATTCTGTATTGTCGCACTAAAGCCACGCTCCTTAGCAAGATATTGCAAAATGCAATAAATCACCATGTTCAGTCTCGCACCTTCTGTGTTTTATTTCAAACCAAGCAAAACGAAACAAACAAATCTTACAGTGACTTTTTTTCCCTTTCTCGATAGAAGTGTGAATGTCGAGAACATTCAAAATGAAGTATTTTCAGGGAATTATGTTGACGGTGTTACTCTCCTCATGTTGATGTTACTTTAACTGACGCCAAAGATCGAACAAAAAAAAAACAGTAAATGAAATTTACAACATTCAGTTTACCACTAAAAAAAAAAAAAAAAAAAAAAAAAAAAAAAAAAAATATATATATATATATATATATATATATATATATATATATATATTATATCCCTGAGGACATCTTCGAGTGAATACCCTCGTCTGGTGATAAATTTCAACACCAGTATTCGAATTAAAGACACATTATCTGACGCACGCTCCCTTTTAAGACCTTATTGTTGTAACAAAAATTGTGATGATATTGATAAAAATAGGAATGATGACGATGATGATGATGATAACAATAATGATGACATTTTACTATTAATAATTCTATCATCTGTAATTAGTTAAGGTTCATGCTGTAGGGCATTAAGTTTGTAGACATATCACTTGTATGCATGAATATGACAACTGTGCGTGTGTATGTATATATATGTGTGTGTGTGTGTGTGTTTGTGTTTGTGTGTTTGAATTATATATGTTTTTCTCACGGATTGATTAGTTGTTATAACTCACACTCTCCCTCTCGTGTTCGTTCATCTTCTGTATCGACTTTCCTGGACAGCTAGGGATTATTGTTTACTACATAAAACTTGTTTTGTTTTGTTTTGTTTCGATTTGATTTGTTGTTTCTGTTTGATTTTTTTTTTTTTGCCTCTCGATACTATTTGGCACTGAGGTTCAAAAAGATGTGTCTAATTAACATACAACATTGATTGCGTGTTTACACGGCAGAAAATTTCATTGCATAAATTGCATCCCATCGTTCACAGTATATCAAATACATGGCTAGATTTAGACCAAGCCAAACAACCAGCACAAACTCCCATCTTACAAGGCCAGCCAGGAAATAGGCAGATTTACGGGCTTTACTTTACTGAAAGCTTTCAACACTTGTTTTCGACTCACAGCGTGATCTTGCTATAATGAAGTTAATGGAATGTGTTAAAGATACCATTTATTTGTTAGTATCCATGGTAACAAGCGAGTTACTGCGATTTAGCTGTGTGTTTGTTTTGATAGTCAGCTTTACCATCCATTGCACGTCTTTTTAACGGTGTTAGAGGCTGACGTAAGCCACTCTAATTCTTGGGTGTCTTCTTTCGTTCTTCTCAACGAAATTGCTATAACAAAAATTAGAAATATATAAAACAGAATTAGTTAAACGTATACAACTTGCTGTACCTCTTTCTATGTCGATAGATTACACATATTGTATATTTTTACCTATATAGTGATGAAAAAATTGGTGAGACGGGTCCCGCTAGAGTTTCTCAGAAAAGCCTTAATGGGTATAAGAAGATCTCCCACTTTCCCTCGGTGAAAATCGATTTCGGCAAAGTTCTGTTTGTTTGGTTCCTTGTTTTTTGTGGTTTTTTTTTTTTGTTTTTTGTTTTTGTTTTTTTTGTTTTTTTTTTGCTTGTCGTGTCGTACTTCTAATACCCATATCTCGTTTTCATATTTTGAAAATATCTTGAAAATATGGAAGAATTTTGGAAAACTTTATTAATCACGATTTTATTCCTTGTTTCTTATTTCTCCAGTTCTTCAGCGGTTGATCTGGCTGCTAGACGGGGAGTCTTCAGCAGGAGGCATTATGGATCTGTAGAACTGGTGAGTTGAGTGCTATTACATCATTTAAACTGTTGTGAATGATTTTCCCAAAGTGTAACCTTTGCCATGCTTCGGACGGTTAAAGAATCATGATATAGATGTTTATTTGGTCCTTTATCGTTCACACTGGAATTGTGTGGTTAAGAGTTTAGTATTGCACAGGTCCTACCGTCTGCACAGAATTATGTTAAATTGCACAAAGACAGTCCACTTAGTCCTGCCTTGCCGAGAAAATGGAGCACAGCAAGCCAAACATTGAGGCGAAAAGACAAGCCAAATTTGGACATCAAACTCTGAATTGTCTTCAAAATGCCTGCAGGGAAAATGTCCTATGTTTTGTTTGCCTAGATCTGCAACTCTATTTGACATTTACAAGCAAGAACCTTGAGCAAACTTTCGAGTTTCTTTATCTCACTTCTTTACCTCCTTCGATTTGCATAGATAAGAGATTTTGGCCGGGTTTTTTTTTTCTTATTCTCAAGATTTATGTAGAAGTTTTCATGAAAGAGGATGCGTGTCAATTCGCGCAGAAAACTAACTCCAAGATTTGTATCAAGAAATGTGCAGCGTATGTTTACTGAAGTTAAAACCTGTGATTTCTTAGAATTTCTTCTAGGCGGATTAATGTCAGCAGCGATTTGAGATATTTGTTATGACCATAAGTGTAATCGTAATTGCGCAAATCGTCTGATGAGCCGTAAGTACCGTAGCTAAATCACCTATTATTATCGCCATGGTTACGCTCCAGCACAGCACCCAAACTTTACATGTTATAGGCTCCTCGACGTGTAAAGAGAGCGTCGAAATCGGCCATGCGACCGCTGATGACGTCATGTGGAAAAAGGAAACGGTAATGACTCCGTTTTAGATGGGTGTTGGTTATTATGAAGGTTGCCTTCTTCAATGTTTTCATTTTAATGTCATGCACAAACCACCAGCAGAGGCACCACTCGAACAAGTCAAAACACGGTCACATCTACGCACTTGCTTTAACGTGTTTAAAGAAGGCTAGGCTAGACAAGAACACGAAGTGATATGGAAAAATTTCTTTCAAGACAGATGATTTTTAACAATTTCATTTCCGTAACTAGGCCTTTAAAACGTTTATTTTTCCAGTTTAACGAAGTACGAAAAACCATAGATTTTAAAGAAATCGTTTGCTAAAGGCGTACCTTTGGTTGTGACTTCTCTCGATGCAAATTGCGTAAGGTCCAGTAGACGTTATAAGGGTTTCTACTGGTAGAAATTGCCTGGATTCTTACACATGTACAATACAACGACCTTTGACAACGTCACAACTCGAGCTTGATTATCAAAGTTTGCTGTTTATTGCGAGCAAGAGCGACAAAGCATGCTGCCTGGCAGTGTTGGAAAACTTTGTAATCAGTGTGGTAAAATTCAACCAGAGAGTTAAAGGAACGGTATAATTTTTGTTGAAATGGGGGATTCAGATTCTACCTTTGTGCGAGATAATTAAAAGAAACCCCTTCTGAAATATGGAAGAGAAAACAAGAGGAATTCAAAGTTTATTGGGATGAATATTAGTTTCGAAATTGTTGAGATATACCAAAAGTTAAACAATGAGGTAACAATAAAGAATGGGTCCCACTTTTTATCAGGACCTTGTTGTTTTGGATATTTCAGCAATTCCAAAACCAATTTTCATCAAATAAGCTTTGAAGTCTTCTTGTTTGCTCTTTCATGGTTCATAACAGATTTTTCATTATCTCACAATAAATCGGACACATGAAGTTCCATCTCAACCAAAACTATACTATCCCTTTAAGGTAGAAATATCTCTGAATAGACTATTCACCATACCAAACCGATCCGAATTGTCGTACTTTGTTGTATCTTCCCAACGGTCAAAGCAAAGCCGAAATAACCCCTATATGATGCGCAAAATGCCCCGAGAGATTGTGGTTACTGCCAACCAAGATTCTCATATCCGCCACAAAATGGCTCATGTTCAATTTCTGATCATTCAACCAGCGTAGCCCATCGTAAATCATTTGATATAACAGTCATTTCCTTGAATGCAATATTTTGGCAATACAGAACAAAACTTCATCGGCGGTCAAAAAGTAAATGAATCAAAGAATAGGTGAAATAAAAACAAGCAAATCTGCAAGCGGATACTTGAGAAAAAGTGAATCTTGGATATCTTCCAAAATAAGTGTAGGTTTGAAAAAAAAACAACAACAATGGGTGTTTGGTGTGTAGAGTGTTTCATTTAGTCGTGCACTCGTGTCACATAACAAAGAGCCCACAATATCATGCTGTGTTACCCATAAGACTCCATGCCATTAATACTAAAGTACACACGATGAATATATTCATTCCTTTGTGGTTCGTGTTGTTAGTTTATGTATAGTCTGTAGGTCACATTGCAAATTTCTCACGTTCTTATCTCTCTATTTCTCTCTTTCTTTCTCTCTTTCTTTCTTTCTTTTTCTCCTTTCTATAGCCTAGGTTAAAAGTAAAGTAAATCATAGATTCGCCATCTTATATGATCCCTTTCTAGCATGGATATAAGACGGAGTGAACCAGATATTGGCCGTCTTTATTATTCCAACAGGGATGCATATCATACGCTGTATGCTGGCTTCTGGAAGCCGAAATGAAATTGCCTATCTTGAAAAAAAAAACAAAAAACAAAGAAGAATATGTAAACAAAAAAAAGACTACGTTACTCGCATCTACACAAAGGTTAAGAGTTCACCTGGCATTGTGACGTCATTACTCATTTGCGAACAACAGACTGCATAATGGGGCAAGCGTCTTCTTTTTCCCCATTTGAAGAAATCGACATACACTGGGAGAAAATTGGCATGCAAAGCATTTCCATTATACTTCATCAGAAAATATGTCTTCTCAATTTCCTCGTCGATCGAAAATAAAGTTTTCACCATTTCCTACACGTAAATTGAAAATAAGATTTGTTCTACGGCGCCATGAGAAATTGAATCTGTGTTTTGTGATCGTGTGCCGCCTTTCTACGATTGCCCCATCTAGTCTTTGCGAACAGACCGAAAATTCTGTAGAATGAGCACAACCATTTACGTCTACATCGATCGACCAATATTTGATGGAATATTGTATTAATTGTTAAACTATTACATTTAAATGTTTTCAATATCTTTCATTTATACACGTTACACATGTCTTCAAAACGTCAAAACGATAAATAATACAGTACCCTTGCAACCACCCCTCATCAGTCCTCATTTTGGCTATTCTCTGTAAATGTTGTAAAAATACCTACGTTGTCCCTCTTTAAATAAGGTTATCCACACATAAAAAATGCTTCTTGGACCGATAAATTGACAATATAGCGAAGAAAGAAATGGGTTTGTTCAACCAAGACTAGCTGACTCCACTCTATGAGGGATGCTATTGAGAATGGCCCTCTTTGAAGTCATCTCAGTGAAGATCGCATCCCGACCGGGATCAGGCCTGGCTAGAAGGGGAAGGGCGTTCGAGATTACCTGGTAAATGAAGTAATGATCAATCTTGTCCTCAAACCCAATTCCCCTGGCTCCTCGCGTGCAAACAGCTTTAGCACCGGACAGTTCGGGATTACCTAACTCTCTTCACACCCCCCCCCCCCCCACTCCTCTGTATTTGAGATGTGTACAGCACTTTCCTTTATAGTCGAGAGCAACTGCCTTCAGAACAACATTATTTGCACTTCTGGTTGAGATTCCACTATCTCGTCTCCGTTTTTCGTGTTAAGGTACACTATAAAATAATGTAATTTCAAATGTTTCTTCGTAGGCAGCTGGAAATTATAAGCAGTAGGCCTATAGGTGCTTGACTCCATTCTTAACTAAGAGTAGCATCACGATCACTCTTTCTTGCAAAGATTCTTCTCAATTCCTATGTCTAGCTTAGTGTCTATCCTTCAGTCTTCAATTCAAGGATGACAGATGACAAGACAATCCTCTCGTAGGTGTGGTGTGCTTCAACAAACCTTTATAACAAGTCCTACGAGTGACCTTGCAGTCCTACGAGTGACCTTGTCTCACCCGTCGTCTCTGTCCATTGGTGATGACATTTTCCATTAACTCGCTTCATCTCTGAAAATGCATGATAATGCACCAAGGCAACCAGCCCGATTCCTGTGATACTCATCTTAAAGGAATCATCGTGGTAATAAGCAGGACATGCCTGACTGATAATCGTAAATTCCTTGCGATGCCCAGCAAGCCTACACTCTTCCTCACATGCAGACACCCACTTCTGTCCTGTCTCTCCGGTACCGTCTGGTTTAATGCTCAGTAAACCCACTCACCATCAATCTTTAAAAACCCAGCCATCTGCGAGTCTCACATCTTCTTCAGTGTACATTATGTTAAACCATGATATAGCTCCATGGTTAAACTAAGTACGCCGTACATTGTAATGCTTCATTCAGATGACCCTGACACCCTCAACAGTCCCTCATCTCCCCTACTAGCACCCCACCCCACCTCTTAATAACCCGTGTAAGGCTAGAGTCATTCCCTGTCAATCTCCTCACGCTACGCACTTTCCTCTAATGCTCATCTCCAGTCTGACTCCGCTCTGAACGACTTTAGAAGCAACCAGTACAAAGAGGGCGTTGTATCGCCACTCATCTTCGTCGCCTAATGGGGAATAACTGGCAAAGTTTGACCACGATGTTTCATCTCAAAAACATGAGAAACGAGCAAGGGTATCTCCGTCACCGGAGGGCCATTCTATCGGTCTTTGGTCTTTGCACAGAATTTATTTCGCAGAATGTTTGCTGTGCCGACTTGGTGCTCATCACTAAGAAATTGTACACATATACATAGAGAGATAGATAGATACACACAGACAGACAGACAGGCAGACAGACAGACAGACACACACACACACACACGCACACACACACACACACATATACACACACACCCACACCCACACACACACGTGGATATCGCACACGCACACACGCGGATACCGCACACGCACAAGCACGCACTTATACAAAAACGCACTCACAAATATATATTTATAAAGAGTGTGTTTGTGTGAACCTGCTTGATCGTGTATGTAATCGTACAGAGACTTATTACGTGCACAGTACTTATGTGCACAGTACTTATTATGTGCACAGTGCGCTTGTGGGATAACCATCGTTATGCATTTTCAGTACATGTGTTACTTTATAGGCTTACTGTATACTGTGTACATTACTATGTAACACATGTACTTAAAACGTTAGGACATTACGAAAATAGTCATAATCAGATAATTCATCTGTCTGTAATTTAGATAAAATCTGAAAGAGATTTTACAGTACTTCTCGGAGTTGGATTTTCGTTTCCGTTTTGGGTGAAAATCTGGTCTCATTACTGGCCAATTGACAATCGAGGATGATGGACGCTCACAGTGAAGTAGACCGAAACTCGGCCGCTGGCTATCAACACGCCAACGCAACTCGTCCTGGGTGCACAAAGTGCATCGCGCAGGTGAACGCGTTTTGCGGCAGGGTACAAAAATGGCTACAAGCTGGTTTCGGTAGAGTGGCGTACCTCACCAGTGGCTTGATGATTCATAAACATTGCTTGTATATCGGAATTGCAATGTAGCAAGCAGAAAAAGGAAGTTTTTTTTTCTTTCTTACTCCACATCAGGTTGACTGATCATGCGTGCTTTGTCTCTTCACCTTTTCATGATCCAGTAGAATAGGCAGACTGTCAGAAGGTTTGATTTTTGCCTCATGTTAATGAATAATAGATAGATAGATAGATAGATAGATAGATAGATGAATAGATGGTAAGATAGATAGATAGATAGATAGATAGATGGATAGATAGTAGAATAGAGAGATAAATAGATAGATAGATAAATAAATAGATAGATACATTGTAGATATTGTATATTGTGCAAAAAGACAGCCTATCATCAAATTTTTCGATGATACTCCACTCGTTACAGAACAGGAAACATTTCTGAAGATATTTTCACAATTACATTACAATTTGATTTCTTCCCATTCCATTCATTCAGAGTGCAGCAATGCCCGATGTGCAGGTAGGAGTATCGAAGTCTTAGCTCATGGTAGTGGAGCCTTGGAAATAGACTAGCTATAGAATGTGGGCTATAGATTCAACGAAATTAATGGCTGAAGATGGCGACCAAAATATATCATATCCACATCCGAAGGAGGACCTGACCAGCGTTAACCCGAACACAATATTAATGGCAATTCTAACATTGCCAGGTAACTTCAGTTCCGCAATAAGACTGAGAAAGCTATGTGCCACAAAAACACTGGTACGCTGGTTCACTGGTAACTGTGAATCAACCTTTTGGATGTGGATGTGAAAAACTTTGATCATCATCAATAGAGTGAGTGCAACTAGATATTAGCTGATGATCCACATTTGTGTGGTGATAGTCTTCAAAAATGCCCTTGTCTTTAAAAGAAAAAAACCGCGATAGTACAGTTCAGAAGTCGTAGAAAAGTTGCACAATTTACATGCTGTAGATATCATTTGTACCCCATTGCCTTCATGTTTTTTTATTGCAGAACCAATATTTTCCTTCAGTGGCGTAGTGAATTCTTTGTAGTTTGTGCAGAACACAACAAAAATCATAGAACTTATAGAACGCGTAAGAATCATGTAACATAGTCCTGTCGTAAAGCCACGTGACCCCGCTTGCAGTAGATCTACATGTTGGTATAATGGACACTTAGTATGAAGCTCCTGGGCATGGGCTCGTACACTTTCATTCACTTTTGGATTTGATGGAGGAGAAATAGGTTCACTATTTATAGCTATGATAATGAGAACATTTATATACTCAGAAGAGCCTGCTCAGTGTTAGCACTGCTCTGCCAGAGGACTCATTGTCAGGTACACGTTTATACACCTGGGGCGAGAAGAACATTGTAGGCAAAATGTCTTGTCCAAGGATGAACGTGCACCGGGTACCATTTAAACTCGAAACATTTTCCTTAACACACCTATAGCTCCATATTTCTTCATATTATGTGATTCATTTCATTTATATATCTGCTCACCTAGACCTTAGGTTTGTGATCATGAAATGCCCAAATGTATACAGCTCGATCCATTCAGGATATTTTGGCGGTTATCCTTATCAAGAAAATTGTTATCTTTAATAAGTGCATCAAACGTTCTTTAAGATAACCTTTGACATATCACTGTTCAAATTACCATTTCGTAATTATGCTAGTGGATGCTGGGAGAAACTAGTAAAAGAGAAAGGAAATTCCAAAAAACGGGGGGGGGGGAGTTTTCTGAATATGTAATCACTCTGCATTCTGTGTCAAATCCTCTGATACAGGACACATCATAGTGATTCAATTTTTTATTATTATCATTATATCTTATTAAGTCCTTGAAATTCATACTGTTAATCCATCAATAGTATTATTTACTATGAGTCTATGTAAAGTGTGTTTACTATAAACAATTTGGATTTGTTGCCGATTTGATGTAACAATAAACAGATTACAGATAAAGATAAATATAGCACATTAGGTAGACAAAGAAAATGCACAGAAATAAACAATATCTTGACATAACAAGACGGATATCGATCACTATTTACGAAAAAGTGGCTTTTTTGAATTGTCGATTTAGGCAAGTATACGAAGAAGCAGTGGAGTCATCAGGGACTGATTTGATAGTAACTGAAGGCACGTATAGACAGAGGTAATTTCAGACAACGTACAGGCGAGACTGAGTGATTCCACACGACTATAAAATGGTTATACATACGAGTAGTCACCGCCTTGTACGCTGTGCTCTCAGCGTGGAAAAGATCGATAATGGAAACACTACACCAATGTCATTATCACGTGTATTATCACGGCAACTTCAGTTGTACAATACGATGAAGAAGAATCATTACAAAGCATCGAACTACATGCCAGACGAGACGGGGTGTGAAGACTTTTTGGCCTTGGTTCCCGCGTAAATAAGAGGGGTGCTCTGAATGTCTGTCTTCAGTGACAAAGAGAGAAAAGCGCCAAGCTTTAAGAAGTTGCTGGCTTAAATTGTCAAGCCCATCCATCTTCTCAGGGCTGCAGAGCATTTTTATATGAAATCAAAACAACTTCATGACAGTAATTTCTGTTTTCATGCTGACACGCTGTAGTCGAAATTGAGTTTTTGTTACCATCTTTCTTTTAAGTTCTGTAGGTCAGATACTAACTGTGTGAGAGACGGCATAGGTTGGCATTGACGAACTGTTAGATGAAACCCCTGTTGTTGAATGCTGCCACTTTACTTCAGAATGTATAATCACGAGTGGTTTAGAGATCACCTTTTCCATGTTTCACACCGTATTGAGCCTTCGTCGCCATTTCCACGCTGTCCCTCTATCATCATGCATTTTGAATGAGGCTTAGTGCGGTCTAAGTTTGTGTTAGCTTGCACAATTAGTTGAAAGCAATGCTGTCTACCTCGTGTATCTACTCTCCCCTCGAAACCCATCAGGTGTTTGCCGTTCATTCTTTTGTATGTTTTCCCCTTCCATCTCTCTGTGAGTATACTTAAAATCAATCAATTTGTGAAGTGATTTAAAGCTCGGCTTTACAGACATCCCGCTGATAATGTGTCGTGATATTGTGACAATCACCACTATATGTCCCTTCTCCACTTCAACAACTGATGTGATTCTTCCCACTTCGTTATGTCCTTCACTGTTGCTGTATGACAAGTATCTATGCTGTAAAAGCACTCACCTTCTTTCATTTCATTTCATTCATTTTTCCATTTTCATCAAAAATCACATACAATCATAAACGCAACATGATTATCTGAACTGCTGAATACAAAACATGTCAACTATTTGCACCTGTACGTGAATTGTTATATGATAAAAGGTATCAAAACATAAAACTTGAAACAGGTACATGTATTTTCCTAGCTCCCCACCACCACTCTCTCCCCCCCTCTCTCTCTCTCTCTCTCTTTCTCTCTCACTCTCTCTCCCTCTCTCTCTCTCTCACTTTTCCTATCTTTTCCTTTCTCTATCTCTCTCTCCCTTTATCTATTTCTCTCTGTCTTCCTCTGTCTCTTTGTCTCTTTGTCTGTCTCTTTCTCCTTTTCCTTTTTGTTTCTCTCATGAAGTCAAAGGACTTGAGATAAGAGCAAGTCATGGATGCCCTGGATGAGAAAGTAGTTCGCTCTTGATTCGTCAACTTTCATGAATTTTGTGACCCATTTCACCATTAGGACTCTTCAGTGACGTCATAAAAGAATCATTACCAAAAAGGGTACTGAGTACCTCCTTCCCCTCATGCAGTGAAAATAGAAGGAAATGCACCATCAGGGGTAGACCGTTTGTTCGCTCGCTGAATTTCAAATTAAAGACAATCTCAAATTAAAGACTTGCTGAAAGTTGCTAATTGAGTTTTATAATCGATTTCACATTCTAGTTCTCTAAAATACAGACAAACAAACAAACAAACAAACAAAGATCACTAGACTTATCACCTACTGTAAGAGGTAATGTAAGTACCGTAAGCTAAATCCGACCACTCAAATATTCTCATTTACCTGACGCAATAAACCATTGTTTTCATTTGCACGTTAGTATGTTAGATTTACTGAAAAGAAGGATAATTATGTAGGCATGTACGAATTACATTGAGAATTATCCCTTTCCGTATGCAATACTGTTTCAACAAACAGATTTCCAAAAAGCTTACCACAGTCTCTGGACAAAGTTGTTGATTGTGTCTTCTTCATTGTTTAATCATAAGAGTAGTTTTTTTTTCCACCTGATTGATAATTTATGATATTTTGGTCTGAAGCTCGAAACCTTGGCGACGTCAACCAACACTGACTGTGTCACATGATCGACCAATCTGTATGACCTTGTGATCAGTTTGTCTAAAAGTGCACCCAGATATGCCTGCGGTGTAAGACATGTTGTTTATGATACCTACGTCATCGCCGCTTTCCGTTACCATGGCGACCTAAAAGGAAACCCTTGGCCTTTGGCTAGAAACCCTTGGCGGCGTTATAACCGTGTCCAGCTAGTCGGTCTCATGTTAGCTCATGGGCGGGGCTTCGGGTGCACTTCACAAGTTCACTTTCCTCAAGGTACGGCAAAAACATCTCCGAAATAGTCACTGACAAAGGTGGAATGCATACACACACAAGTATGTGCATATATACACAGAAACTGAACGTACATTGTATTTATAATATCTGTCCACATATCTACGTATTACTGTACGTGTAAGTTGTGGGTGCGTGTGTGTGTGCGTGATACTAACATGTTTTGCTGTAGCTTTGTATTCAATAAACCAGCAGGCAATCATGAAGGCAATAACGATCAATTAAAAGGCACATTTCACTTTATGTATTACATTCGTTTAAAGACTATGTGACAAAAAAGGTAAAGGAAGGAAGTAAACAATAACAAAATGTGTATTCGTAAGTTTGCGTTGTTGTCGAATCCTTTGAGCTTGCAAAAAAAAAAAAAAAAAATACGGCACTGGCCGATATGTGAAGTCTACGTTCAATACAACACGCGTTGGTACCCCCAGCTGTATCGATCTGTGTCCCATCTCAGCAGTCTGCTACTCTGCGCACTTTTGAGGTCACGTGACGATACTCTCACAGCATTATCGCGATAGTTGATATTATCGATGTCGTCCGATACAACGCCACAGTCCATTGACCAGACAAAAGCGTCAAAGGTATTAAGAGCAAAATCCGATTTCAAAATAACCAGATTTTACAAAATGATATGTATGTATTGAGCTATGAAATGTTTTCGAGCACTTCTGTTCGTATGAACTTTGTAGAAAATGTCTGTAACTTTCGATGAAACTTCATCATACCCACTTGACAGTATGAAAGCAATGAGTGTTGGTGTCATCTGGTCATGTTTCTAGATAGTCAAGCGGTATACTTTACTGAAGTGGCTCTGGTATCCAAAATGAACGCTGCAACTACATGTACTATGTGAGGCCTTTTGTCGTCTGTTCCTTCATTTGTAATGACCCCAAGTGACTTTAGACTTTTGACTTTGGTGTGACTCAAGCGGTTGGTTGTTAAGAGAAGAAGTGATTTGAGAAAACTAAAGGTTATGCACTCTTTAAAACAAAATGAATGACGCGCCGTCAGACCCATCAAACTCAACGACTCTCTCCAACGCTCGATCGCATCGTGAGCACACTTGACAATATTTGTCTTTAAAAATAGACGAACTTGTGGTCAAAACAAGCTAATCTTTCGCACGACCGCCTTACTGTCAAAGTTTGACACATGGTAAAGTCATTTCCCCGCTTTCGTCTCATTAATCTAGATCATAAAAATGACGTGTGTAAACAAACACGGCGCTAATTTCTTATCTAAATTAAAGTCAAGGATCATTCATATTTGATGTATATAAGTTCCGGGGGGGGGGGGTGGGATCGCTTAAGGTGTGTTTGTGAGTTTATGTGTTTTTAAATGTTTGTTCATTCTGATAACACCATATATACGTACGTTCAGGGAAATAAAGCTAGATGACGGCACGTTAAGTTTTTTAGATTGTTGCTCCAAGAAAATTAATCAAATATTCATATTGTAGGGACGCGAGATAAAGGTCATCCCAGTTCACCATTTACTGTGTACTGAATATCGGGCTCATAAAGGTTACCGTTTGTTACGTTTCGAGCGGGCACGTATTTTTAGCCTCGATATCGATGTGAACTTGGAAGAAACATAAAGCCATTGTGTGTGTCCTCCTTAGAAGAATCTCGTTAAGCGGAAAACTTTTTCACAGTGAAGCGTAGATTCGTGCATCTGTTGTTTTATTGTAATTGTGTCACCAACGTTGGCTCCTTTGGCACCAAAGTTGCAGACGAGAGCTATGGAGGAAGATTCCGAGCGCCAGAATAGAGCAGAAGGTTGTTGTTGTTGTGTTTGTGCCCGTTTGATTTTATTTACAGTATGAGGTGGGGAAGGGGAGTTCGAGGGATAATGTATACGCAACGAGATGCGTTGTTCCGATAGCCACTTGTTTATTCTAAATTTCCCAATAATTACTCAACATTTTGAGGTGGAATTCACCATGACATGTGACCTCCAGCCCCAAATAAGTCGCCCAATAGTTGGCCAATCATCTTTACTACTCCCTCGTTTATCCCGTCAGATGTGATCTTGCAAGTGTCGTGTTGTTTCTCAATGTAATGACATGCTCCTCTACTCTCATTCTCGTGGGTGAGTTGTAGCAAGGCGACCATGGAACCCTGCTTAGTTGAATTTGTTTGTCTTTTTTTTTTGCTTTCAAATTGTTTTGATCACCGTGTGTCCTCTCTTTGAACTGCGCATTTGGATTTTGCGTCGTACTTCTAACACACATGCATAATCATACTATAATCACAATTATGCGCATAAACATTCAGCCATAAAGATATTCAGTCATGAAAATGTGCGTATCCATGGTAAACACAAAGATATGCAAAGATTCATAGACTGATATAGACACGTGAGGACTAATACAGATCTCTGTGATTTGAAAGGCAAGAAGTTTTTGCCTTCAAGAGCCTGATCTACTTTCGCGCGCCAAGTATTCACAAGAATGAAAAGAAAGGGGAAAACAATCCGAAAACTGTGTCATTGGAGATAATAATTGGTTTTCCCCGGGAACTTATAATTTTATTAGTAATCCTCTCTGAGTAAGGAGATCATGTTAACTGTTCACATGTCACAAACACGGTGTACATTGATAATAGTTGATGCATGTATCGACATGATGGAGGTGAAATATATCGAGGTTTCACACCAAGGTTACATCACCTGTAGTCCGGCATACTGAAAATGTTTAGCGGAAGACTGACTCCGTCTTACAGATACAAACAAACGTATACAATATACCTGTATAATTTATATGCGTTTATCTCGTATTCCTTGACGAACGGGCAATTGGCAATTGCATAAAGCCATTACGAGCCGCGTCTGAGGACAAATTGTCATTTTATGTTGGGAAAGGAGCGGCTTAGTATCTCAACAGACCAGAGTAGATGTGCTTAATGTCCTGAGAACAAATAACCAACAGAATCTGCAGTCGTTAGACCCGCTGGAAATGACATAGGTCTATGCATTTGAAATTTACGGCATATGTCTGTTAACATAAATAAGGTTTCCACAGCAACGTGCATGTCTTTTAGTCAGATTCATTTTCAATTACGAAAAAAATTGGATTGACGTAACTCAACCTCTAGATGTAAGAAGTGTGAAAAAAAAATCGAAAGTTAATTTCATGGCGGGTTTGACAAACACTCCTTGAGTGCCATTTCTCACGTTTTCCCCGAAACTGAACTCAAAAGAGCAAATTTTTCTTTTCTTCTGTCATATCAATAGCTCGCAAAGTTTATCTACGAGGACAGTTGTCGGTGACGTTTCTCTATTCTCCACAAATGGAATTACCTCGGAGAAAATAAAGAAGTGCTGTAGTCATATAGATGGCAGGGTTTGGGTGATATTCAATAATGTAATTATTCCTTCCTTTCTACTAGTCTTCTCAATGATGTTTCCTTCTGAAACTCTGCCTCCCTTCCCCCCCCCCCCCCCCCCCCTCCATCTCCCCTCCCTCTGCCTCCTCCCCGTCTTCCTCTGAGCTCTCCTCGGCTTTCGTCCGCTCCAATGCTCGCTTTGAGACTCCATCCTTCTCTATGTTGTCTTACTTGAATTATATCTTTGTATGTTCGTTAAAATGTATGAAGTTGGCTCTTGGTCTAATTCTGTGTTTGAAACTCCATCTGTGCAATGAGACAGAGCCGGCTATATCTGTTTACAATGCAGCTATCTTGTCTTTGTGTGAGTTCGAAATGAGCCGGCTTCCGAGGTCCTTTCAAGTGAGGTTGTCTTCCCATGGGGTGCCAGAGATACAGGGAATAAGCCATAACAGCGATCATGTTTAGACTTATGATGGAGAACGAAGAGGCTTCGATCGCTGACACGCTATCCATCCCCGTCCGGCCCGCCTGCACTTTTCTCATTCCCCTTCTTCTTCATCTTTTTGGCTCGTAGCGCAGACGACACGAGAGCACTTAGCCGCCCGGACATATTCACGTTTCTGGATTTCCTCTCAGAAATCCTGCAGGATTGACACACGAGATGTATGCTTCATTTCGCTCCTACTTCTTTGAAAAGGTTATGTGTCCTTTTACACACCTTGCCAGATTCATTTTGACACGGTGACAAACAATGCACGTGGTTTGCTGCTTGTGTATGCATGGGATTTGTCAGGTCGTCAGAAGTCAAATACTGCATGAAGTAAAGTCTTTTCAAGGGTTTCTCCGCACTTTGGTTTTCGTCATTTTAAATGTGTATTTCTCCGGAGAGCATATCCGGCTGTCAAATAAACGTTATTGTTATCCTTCAAACATGCCTAGGTGTTCTCTGTCATACTTCTTATATCATATGTTATTACTTTTTATACTCTGCGATTCACTTTTCGTTTTGTATTTCTGTTTTCCTAGATTAAAGTTAAACCGACTATGTGATTGTTTTTCGCATGCTTTATATCATTTTGTTTCACTTCTTGTTTGATGAAAAAAAAACCTGAACTGAACCTAACTGAACTGAAAGTAACTTAGTAGTTGTATGGCATTATGTCTACGTCTATGGTATAGCTAGACATTACCTGAAAACATCCATTCCATGTAAGCTGCTTTTGATTTCAAGTTGTTCTTATTAGACTTATCGGAGAACAAATACCTCACTATGTAGCAATTCCGACAGTGGACGGGAGACCGTGATGGGAAGACCACAGTGTCCCACAGTGTGTTCACAGTGTGTCCACAGTGTGTTCACAGTGTGTTCACAGTGTGCTCACAGTGTGTCCACAGTATGTTCACAGTGTGTCCACAGTGTGTTCACAGTGTGTCACAGTGTGTTCACAATGTGTCCACAGTGTGTCCACAGTGTGTCCACAGTGTGTTCACAGTGTGTTCACAGTGTGTTCACAGTGTGCTCACAGTGTGTTCACAGTGTGTTCACAGTGTGTCACAGTGTGTTCACAATGTGTTCACAGTGTGTCCACAGTGTGTTCACAGTGTTTCCACAGTGTGTTCACAGTGTGTCCACAGTGTGTTCACAGTGTGTTCACAGTGTGTTCACAATGTGTTCACAGTGTGTCCACAGTGTGTTCACATAGTCGGCTACGTGAAAACGCTCTAATCTAACATTGTGAAGATGATATCCCACTATGGTGTGATTTTTCACGCAGTATTCACATAGTGATGTTCTGTTTCACACTGCCGCGATTGATGATTCAAAATGTGTTTCACACTGTGCGACACTGTTCTTTCCGGCAGGGAAGACACATGTTTAGCACAATATGACTCCTTTTTAGTTACCTCTCTAAATAACAATGTCTGACACCCTTTTGAATGTATCATTCAAAAAGCATGACGCACATTTTATCACTTTAATTGTACTTCTCACCGGAGACCCCATATACGCTGTTTTCCACGGAACGCATTTTTTTTGTTTATAGAGATGTCATTGCAATGCAAACCGGATATCACAGTATATTCCAATCTTGGCTTATCCAGTAATACGTATCTCTGATACAAGAGAGTAAACACATTATGGCATATGCAGGCATTGCTTTTCCGTAAAGGCTATTCGCTTTTATTTATCATGTTCTTTTCATTTCATGACCGACTATGAATTTTAACAGGCGAATACACAAACGTACATAATGTCATATAAATACGTGTTAGAAGACTCGATGGTTTCTGCTTCGAGTTCTTTCAATCTCTGATACATTTTTTTTTCTTTTCTCTCTCTCGCTCGATACATTGCTATTCATAGACATGCCTTTCGATGACGTAAGTAGGTTAAGATTTATGTACATTTGATCGTCTGCTCAGTGTAGTCTTCTCTCAAGGCGTCCCTGGAGAGCTCAGCCAACAATTGGGTAAACTCTACCATGTTATGACACTCCCTCGTGGCTTCACGTCAAACGGGATGCATCCTTGCTATGCATTTGAGCTGAACTGTTCACCATTTTCACCACTTGTCAAAAATTAAGTAGCTCCGTGGCTTCAAAGGAAAATCTATATCGAAGGAATTAGGATCAACCGATTTATATCTAGGAATGTATTTCGTAATATACATACGACTCCATCAAAATCAAGTTGAAGATATTTTGTTTTACATTGTCTAAAATGTGAATACTTATCTGTATAGAGCATCGCGTTGATTAGATTATCTCTGGTATATTTTCGTTTCCATCTCGAAATTTGTTGTATGCATCAACATGGTCAAACCTACAGCCAATCATTAAGTTAGTAAATTTCATCATCTTTAATATCAAGACACCATGATCCCTAAAATGGGATTATGAGAGAAAACGAATATTCCTTGACTGTTAAAACTTCCCCCCTCCAGGGTCGTAGCAGTTAAAGGTTGTCAACTCTGGATTCAGCTTAAGAGAGACAGTGTATGGAAAATGTGTATTAAGCATTGTCAGCAGTGAAGCATGGAATGGATGTGATACGATACACTTGAAAAAGTTAAGGAGACACAAATTTGTCTCCTTAAGGTCTAGTAATGATAACCATGTAAGTGTCTTACTATATAAGGTGACAGCCAAAGAGATGTTGACCCCTTTAACTCGCTGACAAGAAGACGAAAAAAGAGTCGTGTCTGATGGGGTGCACCGCCCCCCCCCCCCCCTCACCCCAGGTCCTAGCACTTCAGCAGAAGATATGAAAATAGTGCTTTGTTTGTGATTCTTCTTCTCCTTCATACAAGGAGAATAAGTTGACAAGTTCCCTCCAACATATCTTTTCTGCCTCGACAATTCCTCTCTCCTGTATTAATTTTCATTCCTTCTCTGATGCTTCTGTCTGTCATCAAAATATCTGGCAATTACAGGAATGCCCCATTATGCTTAATCCATCATATCAGCAGTCAATTTCGCAAATTCCAAATGAATGCATTAAGTGAGTGTCATCGAGAAATAATGGATGCTATGTATAGGGCTTTAGAGAGTAATTTGTTATATTGCTATTACTCCAGGCGAATTGCTGTTGTTGGGAGCATGAATATACATCTCTGTTTCACACCCTCCTCGCCTTCTTTTATTTTTAGTTTGAGATGTGAATCTGAAGGTTTATGGGTTTAGCTAACATCATCTCCTCATGAACTTGATGTAACGCTATAAAGAGAGAACGTTCAAAGTTGAAGAGTTTTATGCTGCTTGTGTGCCAACACAAATGCCACATGACAGAAAATGATAGACGTTCAAACCCTGAGTAATATCTAAATTAGTGTTATTCAAACTCTAGAAAAACGCTTTGACAGTTAACATTTCTTTTTCAAACTGAAAATCCATTTCTGCTGCCCGCGCTGCAATCATTTTCGACAGATTCAGCAGATACTGTCTTCTGTGCATGTAGCTATTTTAAACAAAATACTTTCGTCATCATCACTTTCACATTATACAACTCTGCAGCGTTCTTTCTGCAGAGTCTCCGGAACACTTTAAGTGCTCTTCATTACGCGAAGGCACTGCATCATTGTGTTCAAGCTGGAATTGTTCATTGTACCTCAGAATCACTAGTGAATTTGGATCTCAGTTCTAGCATATATTGTGACCATGGACTGGGAATTAGGTTGCGAAATTCACAGTTTCCACTGTATACATTGCTGAGATATTTTGACAAAATGCTAAATCAAAATAAGATCCAGGATTTGCAAATCGCGTCGATAAGAGAGATTTTAACCAAACCCTGACTATGTTGATTAATAAATGACATCTAGTAGTTCAAGCTGATATTCTAGAGGAATCCAAAGATCCGAGTTTGATTTTTTTTTTCAGTTTCATTTTCGTTTCGTTTTGTTTTGTCTTGCCTTGCAACATTCGCCCATGTCACCGAACAAGTAAGGATCAAGTTGAAGAGCTATCTTATTCTAGAGTATATCTTCTCTCCATTCACGGGTTTATAAAAGGAAGGGGCAAAAGTGTAATATGATTTCTGGCCAGAGTTGTGTTTGTAGAGAGGCATGTCCATACGCAGTTCATTTGACACATTGACCTTCAGTCAGTGAATAAAATGCTGGGAATATATTGTTTCATGAGGCGCACGTTGTCGTTCATGTATATCCAACACTTAGCCGAAAGTAGCAATGCGAGCATGGATCTGTGATAGCAAACTAAGCCGTAGTGTATAGTCAGTGGTGGTCGGGTAGAGTGTAAGGAGTGTGTGTGTGATCTTAGGTGAAGGGGGAATGTCAGAGTGGGCATGGCTAACTCAACAGAGCTCTTGATATGGACTGCACGTTCTACCGCTCTCAATAGCAAATGACATTCACCAAGCAAATTGGTCCTACTCTGAGACGAACAAAACAGAAGACGGTGCAGCGAAAAGACCAAATCAAATAATGACAAGTATTGTTGAGCTAACGCAGAGCAAGGAGCTACAACTGGTTGTACGTCTGTATGCTCAGACCTGGAAATGAACATCAGCGTGTGCTATGGCGACATAGTTCGTTAAAACAGAACAAATCGTAAGAACAGTAGGCCAAAAGATAATATTAACGAAGTAGCATAAAGGTGGATGCTTGAAAGTGAAATGTAACTAAATGAAAATAGGAGCGATTCAAGCACGCAAAGAGTCAAACTATGATTTTATGTTATCTTGTTCTAATACTTAGTTATTCATTTGGGAGAAATGTCCGAACATTGTTACAGATTGCAAGTTAGGATAATAGTCTTTTTGCAGGAAATTGTGAAAACACGTAAACGAAGATACCATAGTATTAGGTACATCATATGTCTCAATAGAACAGTTTGCACTGTGGTACGTTTCTGTACACCGGTATCTCCTTTATGAACGCCACTTCCACTTTATGTCGATGAATTATTGTCAAAACCTTTGATACAAACATATAGCATATATTACACACTCGCGCATAGAACACACACTCACGAACATTGTTTTTCACTGATCCTAACAGCAGACGTGGTTTACCAGTGCATTCAGAGATGAAGTGAAAAGGAAAAAGAGAGAGAGAGGAGAGAGGAGAGAGGGAGGGGTTGGGAGGGAGGAGAAATGTGTCTAAGAGAGTTATCCAACTTACAATCGATCAATCTTAATGTTCAGCGGAAAGATGTAAGGGGCAGAGCGTTTCTTGCAACGGCTTTCCCCCGCCTTAGAGCCCGGGGGGTCACGGGCACAATTATCGAGGCCAGGTAGGCATAATGGTTGAACCGTGCGCTCTGGCACAGATATTTATACGTTCGCCCACTCTTATGCATCAAATGAATTCCACTTCATTTATTCTCGTCTCCTTCATCTCTCTCGCTCTGGCAACAAGAACTCTACCCCCCCCCCCCTCCCCCTCCCTCTCTTTCATCCAGTTTTCTTCGCCTCATCTCTTTTCTCGTCTGTATTTGCGTTCGTACACACTCCGGGCTTTCAACCTTTTCCAATTTCTTATCTCGCCTTAGTTTCCAATCATGTCACCCTTATTCTTCTCCTTAAAAATCAACCTCTCTTAGGTTCGTCTGTCTACTTAGGGTCATCCTCTGTCTATCTATCTGTCTCTCTGTCTGTCTGTCTATTTGTATATCTTTTTGTATGTCTGTTTGTTTGATTGTCTCTTTATTTTGCCTTAAACCGAAATAGATTTCATTCGTCTCTTATTCTTTCCCTGTAAGAATTCTTCGAGACTTCTCGGTATTGAACCTTCCATGCGGCTTTCCTTTGTAGATTTACTCAAATGCAGTTCCAGCTCCTTTCAAGATTTGAGATAAGCTCTGCTGGAGTTGACAATGAATCAAGGAAATTCGGCCCATCAAACTCGCCCATATTTCATTTCTACATCGGACTGACGACGTGTTAAAGTGACCAAAACTGCCCGGCGCGCAGAGAAGGCAATTAAGAACTCCCGTTACTTACCGTCCAAAAGATGCACCCTATGAATAATTTAAATAGCTTTTTCCCCACGCTAACCCATTTCGACTAACTCCCAATATCCTTTTATTGGCTTTCATTGATTCTTTCTTCCTTGCGATATCAATCTTTTAATACAGACTGAATCACTCGTGAATATCAAAGTCGTTCTCGATTGGTATTCAATTAATGCATGTCACTGCATGGCGTTAGGCAAACGAAGCGATAGACGGTAGCAAGTCTCAAGCTAAATGTCACCGAATGTTTCACTGCAGTAGCCTTTATTTGTTAACCTTTTCAGAGTATACAATACCATAATGAAGTCTTCTTAGAATCGGATGTATGATGAGTCATTTCAATCCATGTCGTAATTAAATCTCTGTGTCGTTTGAGTTCCTTGCGGTGCACGAAATGGAATGGTTTCCATTTATAGTCCTGGCCGAATATTTGACCATGGCTATGGCGTGATATTCATATTATCAATTATATATCTTTGGATGTCACCTTACGGAGACTCTACATGGTTATTGTTACTACAGAGACTCTAGACCTTTAAGGAGACAAATTTGTGTCTCCGTAACGTTTTTAACTATATTGCATCCCATTCAATCGCACACTTCTACTGCCAACAACGCTTGATACACATTTTCCATACGTTGAGAGTTATTGGCGTATATATATATATATATATAGGCCTATACTGTATATACCTGAATTATAACTTGGACTATGATTAAACTTGTTTTGTTTTGTTCTGTTTTGTTTTGCTTGAGGGAGGTGTTCACAATAACCCTTTGCCAGACGACATTTCATGCTCATCAGGGACTCACAATATTCTTCCTGAGTGAAATCTGGTTGCCCAGCAATACAAGTCTTATTCTTTTCTTTATAAAACCACTTGAAACAAGAAAGAAGAATATGACAGAATGCGCACAAAGACAACGCGCCATATCTCTTCAACGCTACCTACAAACCGCAACGCAATCCTTTTTTATTTTCATGAAGATATTGCAATTTTTATAAGCTCCTTTTTAGAGGAACAAAATGTATCACGTTTTCTCAAAGTATTTATGTTATATTATGGTTTCTTCTGAAGAATCAGTTAATCCATCACTAGAGATCAGAGTATCCAATCCTGGAAACCACCCCCCCCCCCCCCCCGCAAAAAAAAATCCACTAAAAAAAAAAAAAAATAGCCATAAATTATGCATTCTTCCATGTGGCAAGGTGCAGTACTTGCTGTGCGACAAATGCAATGCATTATACAACAATCCAAGGTAATCGTGTAAAGTGCTTGCTTGCGTGTATGGAGACTTAAAGGACTTAATCCCTTACACTCGTTGAGGGAAGTGATGCTGGAAACCAGCTTAGAAAAAAAAACACCCAAACACAATCGAAAATTATTCGAGGTTGAAGAGTACGTCTTAAATACAGTACTAGGATACATGACCATGCGTTGTTGGCGTTTTTTCTTTCTACATAGTGGCAAAGAATACGGGTCCGAACCACTATTGTCTGCGAGAAGATAAGCTGAACGTCCTTCTTGAATTTAGTAATCTCAAGGGAAAAAACAAGAGATCTCGTGACTTTTATTTGTAGGACGTAACTTGTGAGAGAAGAATTAGCGAGCTTGGAAATTCATTTTGAATGGATGGTACAGTTTTAATTGAGATGGGTCTTTAGGTTTCCAACTGTTTTGATATATTTTTTTTTTAAAGATGAGAAACATCTTATGAAAGAACATAGTATTTCTAAGAGGAAATCAAAGTTTACCTGAGGAAAATTGGTATCCAAAACAAAGCGATCGTAATAAAGGGTTGGACCTACCTTTTAATTGGATTGTCTTGTTTTAATTTGTTTTTGGATGTCTTAACCATTTCAAAACCGATTTCAATACCGATTTTCATCAAATAAACTTTTAATTTCTCCTAGATTTGTATTCTTTTCAAAAGTTCGTAAAGTGGTATCGAAGTCCCTCGCAAAACGTTAGAAGCTTAATCCTCAACTCAACCAATACCGTATCCCCCCCCCCCAAGACCAGTTTGTGGCATATTTTAGATAATCACTTGGGGGAAAATGTATGAATAGAGTTATGACGAATATTCATAAAGCAAACTCTTTCTTCCATAGCATTCTTTCCTCAATACGTTTATTTTATTATTCTAAATGAAGCGAATTTGTGATCATGAAAGACACTTCAAGGACAGTGCAGTCTGTCGAAGAAATAATCAACACAGCGGGAAAATAGAAAATGAAAGCGGTGAGAGTGGCAAGAAGAGAATATTGATATGATCGCTTGTACCTTGAATTATGTATGAAATGTCAGTCATTGTGTTTTGAATGTGAAGGGAACTTTAAGTTCAGCCTATACTGTTTACACGTGGCTAATGATAAATGAATATTCAGCAGTACATCACTTTGCCTGTTTGAACATTTTTAAGCCCGTGGAAGAATACCCTCCCCAGAACAAAACAAAGCATCAATGATTATAATAACAACACAAACAGCAAAACAAATCAAACAAAAAGATGTAAAAGAAGCCTTGCACTCTCAGTAAAAGGGTAATGAAAGTTATTGCACTTTAGTTGAAAATGTAAATGGTGTCAAGATGAACATGACATGAAAAGATCAATAAACCAAAAAGAAAGAAAAAGAACCCTCTCGCTTGAATGTGTAGTTTGCATACTGAGTAAAGATAAGGGTTGGGACGTGATTTCTTTGCCTTTAGTCAATTAAGTCCGTTTCACAGCTCTGGATTTGTGGTTGTTTGTTTCTACTTTTCTGCATTATGTCCTTTTCCTTGCGATGCCTTGCGGGAATATCTGTCACAGCAGTCTTTCGGTAAGAGAATATGTCATTTCACACAAAGCCAATCGCAACCTCTCAGATGTTCAGATACACAAAGGCGATAAAGTGGAATTATCAATGTCTTTCTTTAACTTTACACCTTCTACATATTTTATCACCTTCAGTGTCATTTTGTCAAGGTCCATCAGGCGTTGTCATTGCGACTGTCAAATCCAGGAAGAAAAATCTCCGCGAACTCGGCGACTTCTTTCTCTTTCTGCTGAAGTTAAACTCTTAGAGATAGATTATAATTGCTAAATATAATTCACACCTGCGCAGAATTGAGCAATATATAATACCTCCGGGAAGAGTTAATTGCCATGTTAGGAAGACTCCAGAAAAAAAGTGGTTTAAACCCTCAAGGCTGAATGTTGATGTAGCCAACTGATTTTCACGTTGCTGTTTACACCGCAACATGTTTTAAAGCCATGCATTTCCGTATGTTCTCGTATATTTATTTTCATCATTGTTGTTTTATTACTACGTTCGTATCCTAGTGGGTGTATACGTTGTACTAGTGATGTAAAAACATTTTCACTCATGTCACTGCTCTTGTAGATGTGTGATGTTCAGAGAAGCTCCACAATGGATCAGCAGCCCCCTTCCCGTGCCTCCGATTATTTCTTCACGATCTAACTTCGTATTTTCTAATTTGTTTACTGCCCGTAACCGCCTTGGCCATGGGTGTTTACGTGCTTCCCCTAAATACTATCTACTGCTTTTACTTTTACTTTGTTCTCAACTAATGTTTTTTTTTTCTCTGAGGGGCCCACACTCTACAAGCTTTGTCTTTTTAGTGGGTCCCTCCATTTTTCGAATTTTGCATACTGTTTAGTTACTTCTAATTACTTGAGTTCTATGATAGTGTATAATTATTGTAAGGTGGTACAATCATTGTACATTCTTTTCATGTTACATAGTTTACGCACCTTATTTTCTGTTACCAAAAAAGTGATGTTTATATTTTTGTCGAAAAATGAAATAAAACATTGAATTGAATTGAATTGCTAGGTTTCATCTACTATATTTTTCTTTCGTTTTCTTCTTTTTGTTCTGTTTCTTGTTTTTCCAGGTGTTATTGTTATTGTTATTATTATCATTATTATTATTATTATTGTTATTATTATTATCATCATCATCATCATCATCATATCTATTACGATTATGATTATGATGATGACAATGATTATCATTATTGTCATTATCATTATTGTTCTTATCATTATTATTCATATCATCATCATCGTATTTGCCAGGGTCACAGATGTATACTTGTTGTCCACCTCACCCGTTACCATGGTTACTGAGATACAAGTGCTGTACAAATCGTAGTTGTGAATCTTGAAACATGAGGAAGTTCATGTAGAATTGTACAAGTAAGGAAGAAAAACACAAGGAAGCAAGCGTGTTTAAAATAAACTACTTTTAAATCTTCACCTTTCTAAAAGATTTGATTGTTACTTGGACTTAAGTCTTCTCTTTATCCTTTGTTGACGAATAAATGATTCACAGATTAGTTAGAGACATTATTTCTGCTTGTTCGTGTTTAGTTTCAAAAGATTTGCCCAAAGCATGCTAATCAATGTTTCGCCTCCAGCTCTATTGCTGTAATGGCAATCTGATCCTCCAGTGAAAATCGGATTTCTAAAGACCTCCTGGTGGGCAAGTGAGAAATCTCATCTAATGATTTATACAGAGTTTTTCGTTGTCGAACAATTCGTTTCTCTGGCTTAACGCTGTTCTATTTTCCAATGAAGTTGATCAAGTTTACGACACCCTCCTAAGCCTCATACGATATTAACAGATATGTGGAGTAGAATGACGTAATTTAGGAGATTAGTAAGAGAGACAAGGTGATTGATTCAATGCCGGGAGAATAGGTTCAAGAGTGCAGAAGGAATAAAAACACATTGGTGATTGTACAGTAAATACTTTGAGTACCAAGATGCTAAATTTAACATTTTGTAAAAATATAAAAGAATTTTGAAAACTCTGATGTAAGTACTCACTTGACTATCTTTACTGTGATCAGTCCATTTATTGAATTTGTTTTGCCATCAGTTAGAGCTCGACAAAATTAGCAAGATACACATATCGCGGAATATCCACCCACGGAAAATTAACTTCCACTTTGAATGCTGCACTACTGCGTAGTATAGGAATAGTGATGCAGATATGAATAGAAAATGAGACGCTTCATTACAATAATCGTATAAAGAAGCATTTTTTCCGTTTTGAGAGGGAAAATAGATAATGTTTCATATAATATTAGGAACATTTCAATACGTGCCTGAAGACAGTTATTGCGATAATGAATGCAATGAGGTCGTTTGATGTTATGGAGGCGCACTGCGCTCCAGTGGAATCTTGAACATGAGAATCTGCGTTCAAAATCTATCTGATGCTTTGATAATTGAATTGTTAAACGAAAGGTTTTACTTGCATTATTCCTCTTGGCCAAATGATGTGAAGGTGGATACCTGATAAGAGCTTTGTTATGATAATGCCAGGGCTCACAAGGAAAAGAGGACTTTCACTGAAAAAAAAATTGCTATATGAATGAACTTTAATACTGAACTTCGTTACTACCCCAAGAATTAGAAATAGTTCCAAGGCAACTGTCATCGTCATATATTTGTGGTTTTCTGTTACCTTAAAATTGAGCATGAGCAATATTGTGATTCTGTCAATTTGTCTTATCATCATGCAGAATCAAATAGGCCTATTATATATATATATATATATATTTAAGTTTCACATGTCGCTATATATTAATACGTTTTCCAGGATTTTATTTTGTTTTTCTTTGTTTCTTTTCGTTTTAAGAAACTTTTCAAATTTTTATTCAAAGAAAGTTGCATCGAAGTTTACAAAGCAGGGAAGTGCTTGTAATTCTAATTAAGACAAGAGCTCTTGCGCAAGTTACTATTCATTTGGGCGAATCTTCTGACCATTGTTTTCAAATCTTAAATCATTTTAAAGACTGATAAAGTTGAATTATATCAAAATATTATGTCGGCAACTGGTTATAAAGTTATCATTAGTTTTTGGTCATAACGATGTAGTTATAACATAAAATTCTTGTTAATCAGTGTTAAGTGCATCTCCAAGTAATATGAAAATCAATTTGATTTGATCAAATCAAAATCAAAATTATGTAATCACAACCTGGGCACGTGAAAAATATCGAATGTTAAAAATCAGATTAAAATAGTCATTATGGAAACAATGTAAACAGTTAAGAAATGCTTGAAGTTGTATTTCGTGAGACGAGATTTAAATCACAAATATAAAGTCTGAGAAAACATGCAGATCAACTGTTACAAAGCAAGAAAAGGAAAATGTTCCATGGCAACGACCACAAGAGCAAGCAAGCAAATTTTGTTCTCCTTCTCGCTCTGCCTGGGTAATCGAGTGCGGGCCATTTAAGATGACAATGTATAGTCAAGACGCTAGGTTTAAGATCTTACTTAGATATTGGATGTGATGGTTTGGAGATAGAGGAGATACAAACTTGAGGGTTTTCTGGCAGGTAATTGCATTGCAATTGGTGTCACTTCGACAACAGCATGCATTCTGCGCTTAGCTCAGCATGCTCGTCAGATACTTGTCATAGATTTCAGACTGATTCAAGTGGATCCATGTGTCTAAGATGTTGAACAGTGGAATCTCACACCTTTTTCTTTTCGCCCTATTTTTGTTTCCTTTCTAATGGAAGAGCTGCAGTGGTTTGACTGCTATTTAAGACAAGAATTCGATCCACACTGCCATGGATATAAGGAACCTTTGGTTTTTCTCTTTCTCTCTTTCTAACTCTCTACAAACACGCACAGACACAAATATACACGCATGTAATTAAATATATACTATATTACATTTATATATCATATATATATAAGTATCATATAACTATATATATAAATATCACATATGTATAAATATATATATATATATATATATATATATATATATATATATATATATATATGCATATACATATATATACAAGTATAAATATAGACATTCACTGTAGATATAGATATAGATATAGATATGTGTATGCATGTGTGTATATGTCTGTGTGGGTGTATGTGTAGCTCGAGCTCTTCTCTCACTTTTTTGTTCTTTACTTTCTTCTCTTTTACTTCTTCTTTTCTTGCGCTATGCTTTCCCGCCCATTCTTCTGTAGAACTTCGTGTCAATATTGGCTTTTCGTGATCACAACATCAGAATACGCTCCTGTGTTTGCACGCGTGCTCTCTGGCTTCGTCGAGAAGGCTTGTAGGACAAAGACGAGAAAAGGGTGGGAAGGGGTGAGTTTGCACGAAGGACGGAGACATGATTTACAAAATGGGAGAAATATGAGCCCTGGCTCGTACGTTTATAGCACATTTCGTCGGTCGTCGAAGTTACTTTAAATCTCTCATTTCAATATCAAGTTTTACTTTGTGGTATACAGGGTTTCTTGATCAAGCTCTCAAGTACAGGGTAAAGCCACACAGCACGACGGGCTGCTTTCCCGGATTGTAATTACAATGGTATATTCTATCAATGCGGTATAACTTAATGAACAGTCAGGTTATTTTCGATATTGATTGATTGATTGATTGAAGGATGGATGGATAGATCGATGGATTGATTGATTTTGTTTCCGCAAGATAGAATAAATTTACAACAACGAATAATAGAAAGAAAATAAAATACCAGTTACATTAAATGCGGCTTGATGACCCTACTCAGCTCCGCCCTCATGGCGGCGTTTAGCCGAGGGGTCCATTAGAAAGCACACTCGATATGACATTTTACGTAATTGTATGCATTCTAACAATTCTTTATCCTGTGCAAAATGTTATGATAGTCTCTTTATAGTCAACAAATTGATACAATCTAAGACTCAAAAGAACACAAAGAAAGACAAACAACGAAGAAAAGAGTAGAAAATCAAATCTAGGGGGAAATCTGCTTACTATATATTATGAAAAAGGCAGTCTGCATGAATTCTAGAGGAAACTGAAACATCCAATCTCTCGTGGTTATAAAGTGAGCGAAATTTTATATAGCGCCCTGTTTAAAATGCGTTTCTCCTGTGATATGGACCTGTGAAAGACAATCAGCTTGAAGATAGATATCACCCATGTTACGGTGTCTGCTACACTGTAAAAAACATCGGTGTTAGATTTGACACCACGGGTGTTAAATCTAGCACCGATCAAACTTCAATAAAGGACCACACCCACAGGTGTTAAAAATGCACTGTGATGGTGTTGAAAAGTGTTCACCAGACACTTCGTGGTGTTAATTTGACACTGTACCTGGTGTTATTTTGACACTGTACTGGTGTTAATTCAAAAATGACACCACATGGTGTTGATTTGATATTTGTTGGTGTTAATATCAATGGTTTAACACCCGTCCAGCTTCAATAAGAGACCACACCAGCTGGTGTTACTTTGGTGTAAATTTATTTTCACATTTTTTCAAAAGTCTAGTATTTTAATGTAAAATTCTTGATCGTCTTGTTTAAATTAAAAATCAACAAGAAGTACAGTTACTAAGAAACTCTTCAAAAAACAGTTTAAAATTTGGAAATGACACCCGGGGGTGTTAATTTAACACCATAAATGAGCACCGAAAATTTAACACCAGCTCGGTGTTCACTATTTAACACCGGACTTTTTGCAGTGTAGGATTAAGCTTCACAGTTGATTGTTGTTGGTTTTTTTTATAAGACCTACAGTTTGAATTTGAGATTGTTATTTACCTTTTAACATACCAGGCAATCATTTCACAATGTTGCTGGTCGTTCAAAGTCCCAGTGAACCGCTTTGATGAAAAGATTAAAGTCTCTTACCATACAAGTTTCATTGCCTGAAAAACCTGGTAAAGTCATCGAACAAACCCAAATCCAAAAATAAAATAAAATTCGTAATTTCAAAGGTTGGTTAATTCTACCGTTCTTTTACATTTTCGGATTTACGAACCTTCGGAATAACGCCACAGATGTCCGCATTAAACGAACCCATTTTCATTCTTTCGGATTAACAAACCTCTAGGTGAGAAGAAGTTGTGTGTTTCGGAAGAACGCACCTTTGGAATCACGAACATCATGCACCAGTTCATTTAATCAAATAAAATGTCGCTGATGATTAGATATGTCTTCTTATATTCAGCAAACCATTAAATCATGTATACAGTCAATGAAAGACAGTACAGAAACCGAGTCATCGTTGAAACGTATGTTACAAATTAATGTGTTCTCTCTCCCTCTGTGTGTCTGTGTGTCTGTGTGTCTGTGTGTCTGTCTGTCTGTCTGTCTGTCTGTCTCTGCCTCTATCATTCTGTCTTTATCTCTGCGTGAATGTGTGTGTAATTATGTTTTCATATATATATTTTTTCTGCTTTATATCAATGTCGCCAGGCCTGACTCGTTTGGCAAGTACGTGATCCACAAGCCGAACTGATGTGTCTGAATGAGTTACCCAGTCTTCCTGTACCAGTAGAATTTGATACCATATACATCTAATATCGGGTGTTTCTCATGCTTATTACAGGGACTAGGTTTTCAATTCTTTGTACAGCCATGAATGAACGGAGACCGTCGTGTCTCAAAACCTGCGTGTTTTCGTCTCAGTCATAAAATCAGCAGGTAGAAGTGAAGGTTAATTACGGGCACGATTCAATTTATCAATGCCGTTAACCCTTTGAACACGACTATTATGAAATATTAACCATTCCATTTTGCACACCACATGGTTTTCATGGTTAACCTATTGGTGGAGTTGGTGGCATCTATTGTAATCTTCCCTGATCACGCCCAATAACATAAAAACAATGTGAAGGAAATTAAATGAAATCAAACCTCCCTTTCGTGATCACATTATGTAAACAATTCTTGACTCTGAAGCTCTCTTCACTGATGAGTACCATTCGAAGTTAGCAAAACTGACCTTGTTTAAAATGAATTCAGAGTTACAATGGTCTACATTGCAAGGTCATCAACTAATCAATTTTGATGACACCTTTCTTCGTCTCTCCATCAATCATCTTAAGGATGATTAAATTCACTTTGAGGAGTTGACTTTGTTGATAATTCTTACCACTGTGCGATCATCGATCAATAATTGATTAATTAATCAAATTCATTCCACCATAATTGTCAAATTATGTTGATGATAGCCGGGCTAACTGGAAAGACAATTAAGTGTAATGACTAGCGCAGCAAACATTAGATGAACATCGGTCCATCAGTCTGGGGATGACGGGAGGGAGAGGGGGGACGTAGTTGACATTCCTGCGTCCAGGGGGTGGGGGGGAGGGGGGTGGTGACGCACCCGCTGGATGTCTCAGTATCAGATTTTTCCTCATGTCAGTTCTGTGCCTTCTCAAAGAGAAACCTACAACAATGTTTGAAGATAGACAAAATACAAATAGGAAACATACTGATGTCAAGATAACGTATATGATTGGAGTTGATCTGTTGTTCCCATTTTCTTTATAAAAATACTGAACGTGATTGATATTAGATATTAAGTTTATGCAGAAGCTGAGGTTCATATTGTCTATAAACGCCATTGTACTCCAGTGTTCTTATCCTTCACAGGATAATGTATATTCATGATCTGTAGTGACTAATGATACGTAATTATGCACATGATATGCAAACTATGCATATACCAAAGAGATTTTGTCTCTTTGGCATGTACACACATGACACATGCACAAGCACACAAATACGCACGCGTACCCACACTGGTACTGTAGCGCAACCGCAATTACTGCTGAACAATTCAAGCACATGGTCACGTATGATGGATGTAAACTGGCCTAATTCCAAATTCAAAGCTTCACTGGTTTTCATATCATTTTCAGTGACAAACTAACTATTATAGCTCTCTACAGCACAACTTCATTCAGTGAAAGATCCATTGTTACGGTACTTATGAAAAGAAACTTCAATTCAAGAAGATATTGTCCTTGCTTGAGAAACCTTCCGATACTTGAGATGCCTTCTATTCATATTACATAGACTGGACTGGTCTGCAATGATCTCTCCTCCACTTTGTAAAATCCCAAACAACAAAGTGAGCAAAGATCTGTTTTACCTTTGCCCTTAAGCTCAAAATCGCAATTTTGACTTTATAGTCCTACAGTATTCTCTGTTTGACAAGATATATCAAGCAATACACGTGGGGGTTTCCGAACAAAAATAGTGGCTAACGGTCAGTTCGTGCTTTCGTGTGACTACTCTGGTTTTTATGAGTCGGCCTATGTTTACAGATAGCAATAACCAAGTTTCGCAGATAGGCAGTAGACACTACAAAACCTTAAAAATCTGAGTTAGAATGGGACTAACCTTGTCTTAAAAACGTATCTTAAGTTGTAAACACATCACAAATTATTCATGCCTGTCGACACCCTGTCTATAGGCTAAGTGATCTAGTGCTCATGCAGTATAAGAGTATCCTTATAGTTCTAACAAACTGGAAAGCAAAACGCATTTTTTTTTTACTTCTATCAGAAACGACCTTTTGAAGTTGAAATCTAGCTGACAATTTCTGACAGTCTGAACTGAAGTGAGAGTGATACGTACTATAAGGTGAAATACTGACCAACGTTGAACACGAATTTCCTCAAAGGATGTACACATTATAATAGACCTCGATAGTGACCTCACAAACCGGGGCTACACTGCAACTTGATAATTTGTTGCCCTCAAAGTCACAGCGCCTTTCATTCATAAGGATTATACATCACTTTTTTTTTCTCTTGAGAATATCAAACAAACCTACAAACTTCGTCGATGGATTATCGACTTTATTTGTTGACAAAATGAGGCGGAGTACAGTAACATTTTGAAATGTGTGCTTTTTCACCAAAATAATATCATGGTAGAGGAATTTGAAGCCACTATATTCAAAACAAATGTGCCTGAAATATGATGCTCTCTTTCCCCGTTTAATACGATTATACACAACATGAAAAGACATTATCAAAATATGAGCTCAGATGCTTAAAGGCGTGTTTACTATTTGCAGATGAAACAAAACCCAGCACTAGTGCTTCAAAATAGTTCTAAAATGTGAGTTAGTGATAGAAACAACCAATGTAAAAATTTGAATCAGTATAATCGATTTTAAGTATTGTTAAATATACAAAATGTGAACAATAGTTGTAATAAAAATGTTTCAAGACTAAACCGTCTACAGTTATGGTTTATTGACAGAAATATTGATATCTCCTTATAGTTTAGGCTTTATTGCGAAAATGTTTTATGGTAGGATGTTTCGTGATACAACAGACCTATATACACATATGCATCAAATGTGATATTTTGAACACTTTTAAAATCACTGCTCCCAAAGGTAAACAGGACCTTTATGTGTGCATTATGTTCATGACTTGGATTTTCTCTGTCCGTTCATGTGTACACATGGAAATGGTAACATGGCATCTTTGTTTCAAAGATGTAAAATTAATGAATTCTTCTTAAATTTCGACAAAACAATAACTAAAAGATTGAACAGATAAAACGGTGACACGACATTTGCTCCAGCAACAAATTAATGCTCCGGTCTTATTTTCTCCAGGGACTTATAGGGTTGGGGTTAGGGAATAGGGTTTTAGGTTAAAGTATGTGAGGATTAGGATTAGTGTTAGGTTTATATTAATGGGTAGAATTTACGTTTGGCTTAGCGTGCAGGTATTTCTTGGGAGCAATATATTTGCAGGAGCAAATGTCATGGAACCAGATGGAATATCTTCAAACTGTTTTTACTTCCGATATTAGAATGCCAACTCGCATCCTTTTCCCTTCTCCATCGAAGCAGCTTGCCTCTTGGTAAGGAACCAGAAGGAAAGGGATCGTGCTATTCACAAACAAGGTTAATAAACAAGTTAATGAAGCGGTCTTAATCCCACTCATGGCTACCCACGCAACAAATATATTTGCACTACACCACACGCACGCATTACAATGGATTGCTATGTTACCATCAACAACTGTATGAGCGTCTTTTTTTCATCAATTTGCCGTATAGCCATAATCCTTTATTATGTACGAATGTTATCTTCAAGAATATGTTGTGTGTATGAAGTTTTTTGTTTTGTTTTGTTTTTAACAAAAACGTGCATATATAGGTTTGATTAATTGCAATTAGGCAGACATAAAAAACTTCACGTTCAGACACAGACACACACTCGCATCCAGTTCAAATTGTGTTGTGCACAAAAGGAATATAAAACTTAACAGCATTTTCTTACTTGAATTTTAACTTTGATATATTGACTGCTGATATGCTTTAAGTTAATAATATTGCATTGTACATATACTGGATTTCATGTTTTATTTTATTTTGTTGCATGTCATGCTTTTTCACTGAGAAATACGAAAATGGATTGAGATTGGAAAGACACATAAGAAAGGGAATAAAGTGAGGATGCCTCAACCATGGTAAAGCGGGTTCCCACTGTCACGATTGGCGCCACGATTGAAATCGTGGTCCTGATCGTGAAGGGATCGTGGTGATCTTATCAAATCTTATCAGATCTTGAGGTCAGTCGTGGCAATAGCGCTAATCGTAGAAAATTTTTGGACGGTTCAAAAATTGTCTACGATTAACACGATTAATTGTTGATCGTGATCATCGCATCAGGTTGTATTGAATCGTATCAAAACGCAGCAAATCTCATCTGATCGTGCCTCTTAATCGTGTTGATCGGGATCGACTTTTTCACTTCCCTTCTACTTTTCACTTCCCTTCTTCTGTATTCCGCGAGTATTAGATATTTTTATACATATCATTATTATAATACATTGTATTACCATAACGCAGACTCACAAAAACGGAATTCCCCGTAATCAATTTGGGGTAATTCTTTAACGAAAAAAAAAAAGAATAGCAAAAATAAAATGGCAGTGGTATGTCTGCACGTATTGACTAACGTCAATATAAAAATGAGAATGATTTCCTGAATCGTGCATTAGTGAGCACACATCAAAGGCAAATTTGGTTGCTTTTTTTTAACTACACTACAGTATTTGTTGTTGTTGGGTTGTTGTTGTTCTTGTTGTTCTTGTTCTTGTTTTTAGGGGGGCTAAAAAAGTATTGTTTCTTGTGTCAATCGCTGATGTTGTTTCATCGTCCATCATTTGACCCCTTCACATCTATTGTGACACTTTTCATGTTTTGTTTTTGTGGTTTGGTTTTTAGAGGAAAATAGCTGTGTCTACTCTGATAAAACTGCAAAATCCATTTAGTTTAGAATTGTTGTCAGATAATGCAGCCAAGATCTAGCAGCCCGTGTCGAGTGAGCATAAGAAAGAGTAGTTGTGTCCTCATTGAGTAAGCATGTACACTTTAAAGATGAAGCAAAAACTGCAAAAAATGTACTGTTGATATTGAATAAGGGAGGGGTGGCACAATGAATCCTAAAGTAACAACACCACTGAAACATTCACCGGAAGCAGAATGTTTCTCATACCCCACAAAAATAACTTTTGTGACTTTTGAAAAGTGACCGCTGTCACTCATACATGACTATAGAGATCACTGTCATTTTTCACATAGAAGTTAGTTAATAAGTGTAGCAATACCCCTGCGAAATAATTTTGCTTCAAACTTATTTTTTTAAGTGACATTATTTTAGGGGATTTACTTTTCTGTTGTGTGTATATCGGTTTGTGTTAAACACTGTTAAATAAAACAATTAATCAAGCCAAACCCACCAAACTTTTAATACCTCAGGAGATAACGACATTTTGAGATAAAAAGGCATATGATATGCGAATATGAAATCAAACACATAAGCAATACTATCAATTCGGTCAAGTGTCTTATATTGAGCCTATAACACATACTAATGTTAGCATTCAAAAAGATCCAATTCTCTTTTCTTGGCTTCCATTTCATCATATTTTCTTCATGTGTTTCAAAGGAAGGTGAAAACATTTGTCTTGTTTTTTTTTTCCTGGGGAAGAGGGGGCAATAATTTGATCTTGCGTATGCATTGTTTCTTTTTTTTTGGAGGGGGGGGGGTGCTGAGGCCGAGCATGTCGATTCAATAATCTTTAGGTTGAATTAGAAGAGGGATTTTCTGACTTGTTGGCTGGCCTACCAGCGCTGCTTTCTCTCTGATGATAACGTAATCGTCATTCGCAATATTGCAAAGGTCACGTTGTCATCATCCTCAATCAGTCAACCCTTGCCATCATCAAATGTTGTGGATAAATAGGCCTAATCACTCTTCAGAAGTTATAGAAATAATGAAAGTCATTGTCAGCCGGACTATAATATTCCCATTCGGGTCCAATCGTGCCTTAAATGGAAATCACTTTTGATCCCGATCGTGAAAGATATCGTATCTTATCTCAACAGCCCGCATTTGTTCGCGGTATTCGTATTGGAACGTATCAGAACGTAGCTGCACGCACCAGATCGGGGATCCCGATCGTAATGATCGTGTTAGATCGAAACCAAGCGTAGATTTAATCGGGACAATCCTATCGGGTCATATTTGAATCGGAGACCACATCGTGACAGATCGTATTGCTTGAAACAGACCAATCGTGACCATATCGCATCCAAGCGAACCAGCACGTATTGACTCGCATAACCTCGTATCCACACGTGAAATGTCAGACGAGTTCAACAAATTTTCCACGATCAGTTACGAATGTCCAATCGTGGCGTTCGCAATGGATCGCACGATAGTGGGAACCCCGCTTTACAGACAATGCAGTGCGCCTTCCACACAGACTCATCCTCTCGTTAAAATGAAGCATTTGTTGTCCTCTCAAAAGCGGAAGTGGATGACGTCATAGATAAATCACGTGATGCGATAATTACATAGACGTCCTCCACAGCCTACATTCGATGAATGCATTGCCATGAACTCATGAATATTCTGGTTTTAATCACGGCGGGGCACACAGAAGCGTGGTTTATAACAGCAACAAATAACATGGTGCTTTATACAATCCATGTGCCTTGCCGCTTCTGTAATGAACGAATGCCTACAAAGGATATAGGTATGGAATAAACAAAATTTGGGGGCCCGAGTCTGTGTAACTGAACCCTACCATGCCTCCAGCCGCTGTTAGTACAGTACTGCAGACAGTCTTTAACAAGTCTGCTTCTTTTCAGTTTTGCAATGTCAAAGAATGTTGAAATGTAATTCTAATCTTAAAAGAATTAGATTCTCCTTCCAGTCTAAAAAGATTATATGTACGTGGTTTTTCTTTTGTTAGTGAAATATTTATGATTTTTCTTTTGTAAGTGAAATGTCTGCGTAATCAGTGTATTCTGTGTTGAGCATGTGGCATTGAATGGGTTCAGCCATTGTGAGAACATTTTCTCTTTTCTTCTGTCTAGCGTCCTTGCATGTGTGTTTATTTTGTTAAGTAGTCTTTCTAATTTCATTTGCCTTTCTGTTTTGGTCCTTATTTTTGGCACAGGCTCTGCATATCTGTTTGTCTAATGACCCTCCTGTCTGTAATGCAGGTTGTCTATTAGGTATCTGTTATGTTGTCAAGTTTGTGTAAACGTTTGTCTCCTTACTAATTAACCTTGAATACACGGCTTCCTTAGATAATTATGATATCACTTTTCCTCCTATCCAGCCCTCGTTATCTCTCCACTTTCTTCTCTCTCTTGCTTTCTTCCTCTATCTATCATCAATTCATCTATCCATTCCCGTCTACCATCCATCTGTCTATCTACTTATCTATCTATTTATCAATCTGTCTATCTATCTATCTATCTAATTTAGTATCTATCTGTCTATCTATCTATCTATCTGTCCATCTATCTATCTGCACTATCCATCTATCTGCACTATTCATCTATCTATCTATCTATCTATCTGTCCATCTATCTATCTATCTGCACTATTCATCTATCTATCTATCTATCTATCTGTCCATCTATCTATCTGCACTATCCATCTATCTGCACTATCCATCTATTTATCTATCTATCTATCTGTCCATCTATCTATCTGCACTATCCATCTATCTGCACTATCCATCTATCTATCTATCTATCTTCCATCTATCTATCTGCACTATCCATCTATCTGCACTATCCATCTATCTATCTATCCATCTATCTATCTATCTATCTATCTATCTATCTGTCTATCTATCTATCCATCTATCTATCTATCTATCTATCTATCTATCTATCTATCTATCTATCTTTGTATCTGCATGTTTGTAAATACCACAGGCCTTCCAAAGAGATTTACTGCCTTTAAAGTTGCTTTCTAAAAAGATGGGTGATAGAAAATGTCGCATTGGTGAAGGGATTTTATCCGTGCTTTCGGCTCTAATCCCCTCCATTATCAACGCATTATCAGCATTTATTATTATTGCCCTTTTAGCGGGATTTTGTTATTGTGCTCCGAGACGAAAAAATGAATAAAAGGAACCATATGATATTATGATTTAGCTAGAGAGGTAAGAGGGCATTAGCATTTCTGTAATGGGGTACCCCTGATAAGAAAGGTCTTAAACCTAATTCTTCCCTCAACAGTCTTATCACTATTAACCCATTGAAGACTAGTCACGAATGTATTTTGAGGTGTCTATGGGAAACGTGTGTTATAACAAAATCATCTCGGCCTCCATGGGTTGAAATAAGACGTTGGTGCGAAGCTTTTTTTTTTCTCGAGCTGGAAATCATCCCTTAAATGGCGGAGAAGTTTATTCACCTTTTCCATTGTCTTGTTCAACCTGAGATTATCTCAGGATCAGTACACCGACATGCTGCACATCATCTCTTCAATTCAATTCAATTCTTCAATTCAATTCAATTCAATTCCATTTAATTCATTTGTTTTATTCTCATTTTTCTTCCAACAAAACATAACTCAAAGTAAATCAGGAATCATGCAATCATAAGCATATTACAAAGTATGAAAAATGAAAGATAGACGATCTCCTACTTCTCATGTTTGCGTAATTACCTGAATGAATCATACAGCTCATGAATCTAACAGTTATACGAGTTATACAGTGCACCTTTGTAAGTATAGCCCACGAGTTCAACATCAAGTAAAATAGGCCCATGGACTATACGGTCCACGAGCTAAACACTAGGCATATAAGGCACACGAGCTAGATGTTATAAAAGTTAAGCCCATGACCGTATACTGTCGAGCTCGTGGGCCTTATTTTCCTAGTGCCTAGCTCGTTGGCCTGCTTTTTACTTAATATCTCATGGACCTGTTTTACTTGGTATCTAGCTTTTTGGTTGAATGACTCGTGAGTTTATGACTAATATAATTTTTTCAATGTCTAGTTCTTGGGCCGTATCACTCGTGGGTATCTAGCTCGTAGGATGACCCCTCGTAGTGAACTTGTTAGAGTGGTTAAATGTAGTACCTGTGCTTCATTACTGTATCTGTGAATATTATCTTCCCCGAGCTGCCCCGATAGTTGCTCAGTGAAGGAGGCATTCAGATCGTGTCTGAAGAGGACATGATCGGTCATAAGTCAAGAAATGAAACCTAATAAAACATTCATATAAAGAATATTATTACACGTATAAAACCACTGATAAGGTGCTTCATACTGGTGGTTCTGAGCTCATCATTTTAGAATAAGAAAAAAAGATGAGAATTTGCTGAGAGAAAGAAATTGCAATTAAATACGTATATGCAACGTGATATACAAAGTTATGAATGTTTTGCGATTAAGATTTGAATGAAGAAAAATCATGCTGTGTACAAATGACAGAACATTTCGGTTGATGAACGAATTTACAGCTAACCATTCTTTGCCTCAAGTCCTTGTCTATCCAGTCTTGCTATCAGGCAGTTTTGAATCCAAACTTAATAATCTCGCTTGTATTATTAAACCAAAAATGTCAACAACAACAACAACACTGTCAACAACAATAACAACAAAATCCTTTTTGGCTACAGTAGCATTCTACTTTTAAAGCTACTCCTTCATGCGACCAGACCACGGAAACTCTTGTACTTCCGCTGACCGGAGTGCTGTGATTATACATCGGAGTATGGTTAAGGGTCTAGTAAGTCCTCGAGACCGCTACTGTGTGTGTGAGTGTAAATGTGTGTGTGTGTGTGTATGTATACATATATCGTGTATGTGTGTGTATATATCTAATAAAGGACATGATGTACCAGTGGGCTTTAATTGAATGGTGTCCTTGGAAAAGGGTGACAGGAGTTGAGGAGGATAAAGCACTTTAGATGAAAGAGGAGAGCGCGTCGGGAAAAGGGGGAACCTCATCCCCGTCTCGGTCGCTTTAAAGACAGACACGACTCAAGTACTCATATGAGCAACTCGTGACAGACTGATTTGTCTAGTTTTTCTTCCTTTAATATTATCTCTCTTATCCTTAGAATGGGGGGGGGGGTGGAGGACACAGGGGCTCTTGTGGGTCATGCGAATGTCTGAACGCTTGCATCACTAGTATAGTATATAAGGCTTACAGCCGGTGTGAGGTTCATGACTTTTTGTCGTGAAACGTAAATAGGGCTGCAGTTTGTTATTTCGAGTATTCGTTATTCCGAAGATGAAATAAGGTTCGTTATTCCTATGATTCCGAAGGCTCGTTAATCCGAAAAGCAAAAGGAGGTCCGTGAGTATACGCACCTTTCTTTGGTTTCATGATTAACGAACCTTATTTCTTTTTCTCCTTACCATCAAAAGCGGATTTAGCACCTTTTAGAAATCTATCGATATATCTTTCTATTTATTCATCTATCTATCTATCTATCTATCTATCTATCTATCTATCTGTCTATATATATATATATATATATATATATATATATGTGTGTGTGTGTGTGTGTGTGTGTGTGTGTGTGTGTGCATATGTCTTGGAAGATTTTAAGCGCAAGTCGATTTAACTCCATTCTCGTTAAGTTGAGATGTTTGCGACCAAAGAGGCTAAAAATGAAAAACATGGAAAAATACACTTTATTGAAAAACGGGTTTCTTTAAATTATAACTTACAAGAACTATATTCTTGAAGTTCCTTGAAATTCCTTGTAAGTTTACAAGTGTGGTATCATTGAAAATGTTGTATTCTGCTCTATTGGATGATAGACTTAGTTTAAAATGTTAAAAATGGCGCTTACCCCCTTTTCGCTACTAAGTTTTTAATCAGTTCGGTATGTTTTGTAAACCGGAGTCAGTCCTCCTCGAAATATTGTCAGTATACCGGACTACAGGTGATGTAACCTTGGTGTGAAACCTCGATATATTTCACCTCCATCATGTCGATACATGCATCAACTATTATCAATGTATACCGTGTTTGTGACATGTGAACAGTCAACATGATCTCCTTACTCAGAGAAGATTACTAATAAAATTATAAGTTCCCGGGGAAAACCAATTATTATCTCCAATGACACAGGTTTCGCATTATTTTCCCTTTTCTTTTCTTCCTTTTGTATATACTTGGCGCGCGAGAGTAGACCAATTTCTCGAAGGCAAAAACTTCTTACCTTTCAAATCACACAGATCTGTATAAGTCCTCAAGCAGACGTCTAATCACACTTGTGCCGTATTTGTTTCATTTCCATTGACGCACTAAAAAGTGGGTAATGCTAGTATTTCAGTAATCCATAACCTTCCCTTGTATTTCTGAAGTAGCTTGAAGTTAAAGAAGTTTACCTCACGGTTGCTATCTCCTCGAAGATTCCTTACTCTTCCAATATTTTTATGTTGGAAAGATCCTATACTTCTTCAACAAGACAATTTCTTCTCAAACGCATCCTAAGAATTATTGCTAACATGTTCAAAAGTGTGCTAACTACCTTGAGATTTCCCACGAGTCCCGTCTGCCTTCTAATGTCCTGTCGGCACAGCTACTCTAGATAATGTGTTGTTAGAAACCAGTCTTCCTTGTTTAAAGAGGGCATCTTGGCATCTTGACCTAGATCAAAGCTTGATCGCTAAGCCGTGACACACGCTGTGGAAATACCTGTCTAATACAATGAAGGAGTATTTTCCTCAAGAGTAATATTTGGAATGAAATCTTAATGTTGGCTTTCATGGATTAACACTCCTAAGTTAACGTCCTCTGATTAATTCGACTATTATCTGGTTGTACTGGTTTGGATTTGGCATAAATCTCAAAACGAAAATTTTTCGAAAAAAAGAAAAAGAATGTCTCAGTTTACTGGAATTACTGAAATACTGAAATAATTTACTGAAATAAATTCATGACAGTCAATTACTTTGTTCTGTTGTAGTTTTCACATTTAGTAACGCGATATCTTGTACAACAAATTGTGCTCTGTATCACATAACAAACCCACGTCAGCGCGAAAGGTATAGGAAACCAATAACTAAAGCTCCACTTACATTGCGTCTTAAACAAGAAAGAAACGTAGAGATGTGCATACTCACAGAACATTAAACTACTATAGGAGCCTATAATATAAATCATATAATTGTTGTCTCAGGGGAAAATAAACCATGGAAGGTGTCATGTGCTTACTGATATGTGTATACCTGTGCAGCTGTGCGTACCTGTGTTGTGTGTGTATGCATAACACGCCATAATTATGTCCGACGCTATCGCCATAATATGCCGCGAGTTTTGATGCTTTAAGATAATCCAAATTCAAAATTCAAAATACAACATGTACCTTCAAAATCTGGGACCCCTGTGAAGTGAAGCACAAATTTGTCATTGAATACAAATTTGTCATTGAATTTTTACGACATCCCGATTACCAGTAGTCGTTAGACAGTTATTAACTTCAAACATTATTTCTGGACGATTAGCCTGCTCAATGAGGGAAGAGCAATGTTTCTTTAACATATTAAATCCGTGTTGACAGCTGAAGAATTAAATAAGAGCACTCGTGAATGCATTTAATTCGATTCAATTCATTTTTTTCATATTTTTCAACAATATATAAAGAAATGTTTGAAATCGAACATGCATTTGAAGGATATACAGTAAGCAAACATAACAGTATTTGCAATGCCTATAATCAATCGAAAAATATAGGATAGTTTGAAAATGTCAAGTAATCAGCTGAATTTCTTTGCCACAGTTTACCGCAGGCTTGATACGCCTTATTTGTGTGCTTGAGTGCCAAATGGCTCAGAAAACCCCATAGCGTTGTACATACTGCCCAAGTCCTCGGCACAAAAAGGGTTATGGTGTTTGAAAAGCTACAAATATGTTAAATTGAATAATACTCCATTCTGCGTTAACCTCATTCGTTGAAAATGGCAGGATGGTTTTTTTCTCTTAACTTGAATAGAGCATTAGGTCGTAATGTATGATATTGCATTGAAACACGCGAAAGGATTAGGACATTCGTAGCGAAAAGACGCCATAACGCATTTCTGTTATTTACTTTTAACATGGTAACGAAATTCGAGGAAAGAGACAAACCATTATGTAGTTGCACCATGAACGCAATGGCCAATTTAAAAGGCAAGTCGAAATCTGGTCTAAAATTAAACACAAGAAACTCCCCATCAATCAGTCTTAGCTCACTACTGATTGAGTTCTGACAGCTGATTGTGTGAGACCAATGACTAATGACCAATGACCGATGGCCTGCTCTAGCTGACCATTGTGACAGTCAATAATTGCTTCAATTCTCCACCGTGGGCGGATACAATTGAAACGAATTACGCATATCATGCTACCACGGCCGTGCTTCCATTTTTGTATAATGAGCGCAAAGTCATTCATTTTCATCTCATTGTACAAGGCAAAAACAAACAGAAAATTCCTCAAATTTTTGCGGATGGTCACGCTAATCAGATTCGTGTGCAAATTAATGCTGATGTGTTTATCTTTGCTTTATCCAATTCTCGAATTAAAAACAAAGTCGGACAATGTTGTTACATTCTTCTATTTTTTTTTCGTGAGAAGGACTCGACTATCAAAAGACATAGCTTTATGGTCAGACATCCGGGCATTTATGTGACACGGGGTCACGAAGAGCGGCGACTCCAGTGAAAACAAACTTGTTGGAAAACTACAGATCGGCGTACTTTTGAGACGAAATTATCTATTTTTCTTCCGCAATAATAATGATCTATCTTTACATTTCTTATAACCACAAGAAATTCTATCGAAAAATCATGAAGGAGGTTGGTAGATCGAGGATTCTGAACGCCGCCAGTTCAACTTCGTGAACACCGTGCATGGTCTGTGTTGTCTGTATCACCACGGATTCGTAGACTGTTGTGTGCAATGCATTCACGCCCAAGTTCCGCACATGCAGAGGCTATAGCAATTTGTTTTTACTCCAGATACCTGAAGTGAAGTTTACCCGACTATTAGAATACACGCTGTCTTGAATAAAGACTAGCGAAGAGAAGATGATGAGAAATATTCAAAACTGAAGACTCGCGCCTTATATACAACAACAAACTAAACGACATCCAAGCGGCTTCTGGCGACTGTCTAGAATACTAAAGTTGTCAAGATGCTCTGCAATTCAAGGGTAGATTTGACCGTTTTGAATGAAATTGATGAAATCAACTCAACAAAATGTGCACAAATTAGCGAATTCGGGCAAGCAACAAAACTATGCAACAGCTCAAATATCCTAGACCGTGTATTCCGACGCGGGTCGGAATACACATACACATTCAAACACATGACTTGCGTTCAGATATTTATTTGATTCTTTGTAGGATCTATCCATGTCTCTCATGACTTTATTGATTTTAACCTTTCTATTAATCTCCATCAAAGTTTGTTGTCCTCTCCATCTCGCGATCTTTCTCTCTCTCCTTCTGTCTGTTCTTCCTTTATGCGACTTAGGAGGCATTCATTCATTATGTTCTTTTCTCCTTTGTTTGTTTACAGCTGGTGACGAATGATCGAGATGGGATGACGTCAGGAAGATTTCGAGTCGAAGATGGAGAGAGAGACGAGGTAAGAAAATAAGGAAGCAAACATGGGTGAGTGGCACTGGAGTGATGCGGAGCGGAAACCATCACACGTTGTTTCCATCTCAAAACTCCTTGTTACCTGGACCAATGCACATTGCGCCTGCGCAAACACCCTGTTGATTGTGCGGGCTTTTTCGCGCGTAAAGCGTGATTTTTACTGATCAGACGCTCGTAAGGCAGAACTTTGAGAAAGTTACGGGGAGACGAAGAGGGGCATTTGTTTTATGATCTTTTCTGGGGTTCATTAACTCGCGTGTAGGCAAATATTTGTTTTTCACTGTCGACTTTATCCACAAAATCGTTGAAAAGGAGTCTCCAAATAGCTTTTACCATTTCTGTTTGACGGATTCAAACGGCGATTCTTAGTTTGAATGCATTGACGTTCGAGGGTTACTGAGGCCTTTCCTCCGTGAGACAAGCGTGTTCATTAGTATGAAGATCATGTCGGTTTCTCACTCATGTACCCCTCCCCTCAAACTCTGACACAAACTTCGTGTTGATGACACTTTTCGTCATACAATCGGTCATATCTTGTTTATTTTCTCTTCTGCAGAAAATCCATTTTGATATCTGCATCTTTTTTGTGTTTTTCTGCTTAATCTATTCCAAATATATCATTATCAATTTCTCTTTTTTTTTCATTCAATTTTTCTCACACGGTCTGACTGTCGCCCTGAGACGGACAGTCTGTGCAGGAAACTAAACAGAGTATCAAAACAGTTACAGTAAAATAAATTATATTACATTATCATTAAGATGTACACTCATTGTAAAACGAATATTCGTAAATGTAACATTTGCAAAACGTAATATTCATTCAAGCTCTAAAGACCCAACAGACTTAATGATAAAGAGAGTTACTAGGCCAACCACCAAAGAATTACGAAAAGGGCATAATTTCATGGGGAAAACCTGTCAATGAAATAAATAATTAAACTATTATGTGCTCTGAGTTTCGACTGGCACAGGAAAAAACCCCATAGCGTTGTATACACCCTGTGCAAAATCTATGGCACAGAAAGGGCTATAATAAGTGGAATGGATAGTAATACATGCATCACCAGCATTGGAAAAAGAACAATTTACCTAATACCGAAATGTAGTATAACGTTTAATGTAAGAGAATAGTGATACTGGCTATTGTATCATAGTTACAGAACGAGCAGTAGAGAGGTAGTTTCTAATAGCAGTAGTAGTAGTGGTAGTAGTAGTAGCAGTAGTAGTAGTAGTAGTAGTAGTAGTAGTAGTAGTAGCAGTAGTAGTAGTAGTAGTAGTAGTAGCAGTAGCAGTAGTAGTAGTAGTAATAGTAGTAGTAGTAGTAGTAGTAGTAGCAGCAGTAGTAGTAGTAGTAGTAGTAGTAGCAGCAGTAGTAGTAGTAGTAGTAGCAGTAGTAGTAGTAATAGTAGTAGCAGTAGTAGTAGTAGTAGTAATAGAAGGAAAAAAGAAAAAGGAGAAAAAAACCAAGAAAACTCCTGAAAATCAAGAAGAAGAACACGAAGAAAAAGAACAATAAGAAGGAGCGGCAGCAGCATTAGTTTATAGTCGTCGTCGTCGTCGTCGTCGTCGTCGTCGTCGTAGTAGTAGTAGTAGTAGTAGTAGTAGTAAAAGCAGCAATAGCAGTAGTGGTGGTGATTCTTATAAAAGAAAATTATGAAATAGCCGCATGTAAAACGGATAGCATACTCTTTCCATGAAATTTAAATGTCAGTCATACAATTTGCATAAAACTTGTAATTCCTGTAATTTAACAACACTAAAACCCTTCACATAAGAGTTTATCAACCCAGCCAAATACATGTATTATTTTTAGCAAAACAGTTACTTCATACAATGTGTCCTTCATACTCTATAGTACCGTGTGCAACCTTCTGGTTTGGTTGGTTTCCTTACAATTCGCGTTTAGGGAAGTTCCTCATCCCATCCGCACCAAACAACCAGAGTCTCCTCGCGGCATCACAATGATTATTTACAACCAAATTTAAATTTTGGTGTGAGAAAACGTAAACATCCATAACGTGAACTTGATATGTAGGTTTGAATGACAGAATTGGTCCCGTGTGATGTATGGACACCCGAGGCCATCCAAAGTAGGCCTTTCACTCTCATGATGTCCTCTTTGGATGTTGCCTCAGACTAGCTTTCTTACCCCCCCCCCCCCCCTATCTCCGCACACCTATCAATCACTCTTGCCAGATTCTCCCCTCAGCCAAGTACATCACTCCGGTTTCATTTTCACTAAGTATTGATCAGCTTTCCTGCGCCATTTGTTGATTTACCTCCTAAATCCTCATCTTTCACCACAAACCATCCCTCCAAACCGTCATCCACCTCAATGGAAACAGTTGCCATGACAACGATGTCCCGAAGCGTGTACTTCACATCAACCCCTCGCTCTACCAAAATATCACGTTTCAATGCGCCCTTGTATTTCCTGTATACAGTCCTGTATCTCAAAGTTGTGTAACCGAAAAGACACGTATATCGTCTGTAAAACCCGTGGTACACTCACATAGTCTTACATATTTAGCATCTCACACTCCGGTATATTGCATTTTAGATCTCTGCATTAATCTAGTTCGTTGGCATTAAGCAGTTTTCTCTCCTCCTCCTGCGATATTCCGGCGCGCAATCAATCTTTGTAGTTGCTCTCCTCTTCTCAGGCAGTTGATGTCACGTCGGATTCTTTTTCGGTACAACTTTAATCCGTACCAAATCCCGTGGGAACATTGCTGTAATCATTCCTCGGCTTTCCTCATCCATCTGCTCCTTCTTCTTCTGCCCAATCGCCTTCACCCCTCCCCCACCCTTCCTCCTCCTCCTCCTCCTCCTCCTCCTCCTCCTCATCCTCCTCCTCCTCCTCAACCCTTCCTCTCTTTGCTTTTGCTACTGGACCGTCGACGTTGTTTTAGCGTGCGCAAAATTTTGCTGCAGGCAGCGTTGCTTTCTTGGGACCGACCCCGTAACAATAACGTCGCACAAATTGGCCTAGTCGCAAGATGCCAATACACACGCCATTCCTTCAATCCAGGACATGGACCATATCGTGAAACAGTAGTCTACTGCTGATTAAACCAAAATTTACTCCAATAGAGATGTTGTATTAGCTGAAATCAAGTAATCTGTAGAGGACGAATAATCATACTTACAATAAAGTATGATTATCGATTTAGCCGTCATAAAACCATCTATAAATAATCTGGCGTCCGATGACCACGTCAAAATTGTGTCATCTCATGACAATGCTTGTGACATCTCTCAGCACCAATCTATACAGTCTTTTTGCACAGGATAAAAATGTATAATTTTCTTGGGCCATATTTATGTGTTGAATACTTTCTTTGTGAAATACCATACATTGTTAGTACCAGCATGCATTGTGACTAAAAACACGTTTAGTACTGGTCCATACTCTGATGTGACAATTTATTCGTTGGGGATTCCCTGAAACACCAAGGAGGTGCTAGTGCACCTTGGTGTTACCACATGGGGGGGGGGGGGGGGGGGGGAATGAGAACAAAAAGGAAAAAAAAGCTATCATTGTTGACAAAAAATATATATATGTATATGTAATAGAATAAAATTTAATAATGTGGGCGAAATGCCAAATCTCCCTTTTACGTTATGAACGTGATTTTTCATCTTGTTAATCCATGGATATCCATCTATTGCAGGCACAAGGTTGTGCATATTGAACGATGGTTGTGCAAATTGAAGTCAGTATTTGAATATATACCTTTACTTCACAGTGCTGTAATGCCTTCTGTGTGTGGTTGAGTAGACCATCCTATGTAACCATTTAAATGAATGCCAATATTCACGATATTGCGCCAGTAGGATTTACAAATCACTTTTTGACGTCCGCTGTGAGCTTGATGTTATCCTCTGATCGTTGTTTCTTACCTCTTACAGATCTCGACCGTAGCCACCGGAAGTGACGTACATCTTGAAAATCCAGAGTACCACACTCGATGGTATTTCAAGTACTTTCTTGGCAAGAGTAAGTTAGTCATCTATATACCGTGTCTCCTCTCCTGCAGGTTCACATGAAACCCTTCTAATACACACAGCCTTAGGTTCCATTCGAGTGATGAAACTTTCAGAATCTTGTGCCTGTGTATAATGTGTAATGACACAGTGAATATGATTAACATAAAAAACCTAACGCACTTTGTAAAGAGCTGAAAAGTCAAATTGTAATACGTCGTCGTGTAGAGCAGGAGTTGTTTGGAGTGTGTTCAAATTCTGAATATAATTGTAGACCTTTTCCCGTCTCACTGGCGACACGCGCATTGCATAATCTGTTGAAGCGAGATATAAGTTCATGTCAGGATCGTTCATCTATTGAAAGCGTTTTGATTTGATTTCTGGCAGTCTTGTCTCCTGTATGTCATCCTTCATGAATTTTCGGTGTTTCTGATGCATGAAACTTATTTGTTTGTCTTCGTTTTAAGAGTGGTGTCCTACAGTTATGTTCTAATAACATATATAATGTATGTATTTAGTATGTACATGTTGTATGTGCAGTATGCATTCTACTGTGGAATGCTACTTTTCAGTACATCGTATAACATAATAAAATTGTACATGAAAGTGAGACAAAGTAGCTATGGCACTTTCAACGTCGTGTATGTCAACTACGTTTGTCATATGATATGAGGCACATTTCTGGCATTAAAAGGAATGAAAACTCTAGGACACATGATACCCGATGAATTTACTGCAGCCCCGGTATCATAAAGAACGAGGCCGTGCACAGAATAAGAACATTTTAGTTTATTCAAAGGCAATGCCCTTTCACGCCGTCATAAAAATGTGCTGTTAATTTTTTTTTTTTTTTTTTTGCTGTTCCAAATTGATTTTGCACGTAGTCTTGCTCAAGAGAAAAGGTATTATTTTCTCCTCTTTGGTACGTGCAAGTTAGTTTTCTAACTATTTACGCATTTTCCTTTCGTTGTTTAGGAGCCTAAATAGACGATGAACCACTTTTGTTTAGAATTGTATGCTTTTTAACATTTAGTACAGTGGTTTCTACCTATCTTGCAAAAAGTTTAAAACTGAATTCTCATCTCAACCAATACTATACCATCCCTTTAAAGGATTAATTTTCCTGACTGCCACAAACAGAAAAGACAAATTTCAAGTAAACAAGTTAATCCATTTTGTGAAAATTCGAATGAAATCAATGTTTGTCCATTGCATGAATTTTAAAACGGATAATAACATACAAAGTACAATAGGTAATGTCACCTTTGTCAAGAATAATCAGTTTAACGGGCTTCCAAACGTATTCTAGATCACGAAGGTGTGTCAAGTTTGTCGTCATAACTGTATGACAAGTTTATCCTTTAAAAGCCCAAACTCTGATGGTGAATAGTCGCTTGATCTTATCCCACTTTGGTCTCATCCCACGTGGTGTAATCGTGTACTTTTAGACAATCTGGGGATTAAATCAAGTGGTATTAAACCAAGTCACTACGAGCCACTGTAATCACATTCTGATCGCAAAGTATAACGACTTCTGCTGGTTTTTTGTATGAGTAAAATAGCGTGAGGTAGACACATGGATGGAAGTGGTCTCAGGTGTTCAATCCTGGTCTACGTCTTTCCCGTTCTATTGCTCGATGTTATTCTCGTCTGGATTCAAGAGAAGCTTAAGTAGTGTGTGATGTTTTTATTTGTTCAATTCATCAAAATACATATATACAGTTCATCAAAACTACGTGGGAGCGGACGTGGACAAAAATATCTTCTTTCTGTCGGTGGTCCTGACCGATGCGAACAATCACAACGTGCCACAATACAGGGCCATTCTGTGGAGAAAAACAGTAAGTCCAGTTTCACCTTGTTTGTTTTGAATTTCGACAAAAACTTCTATGCCTGGGAATAATGATCTCGCATTTGACTCTCGGTCTATTTCTACATGAAACGAGAAGAAAACATGGCTGACAAATTCTTCGCAAATTAGTTACTTGCAATATCAATATCACATCGTCGTATATATATATATATATATATATATATATATATATATATATGTATATATATATATATATATATATACATATATATATATATATATATATATATATATATATATATATTTATATATATATAATATATGAATAACAGCAATAATTAGTTTCTGCTGGGAGTCCTAAGAAAGTGTAGATTCACAACAGTAGTATTGACCGTAGTATTGACAGTAGTATTGACTTGACAAAGCCCTATGGGCGAAAATTCGTCGAATTTACGTCTCTAACGGAGTTTATATTGACCTACTGTTGTGAATCTATATATATATATAATATATATATATATATATATATATATATATATATATATATAAGCCTCAACACTGTTGTTGTTTTTTGGTGGTGGCAACAAAAATCATTAAAAACAACAATAGACCGAAAAAAAACAATACCAAAATAAAATGATACAATATGATATGTGAATATTGGCAAGTATGATAAAGAACTTCAACTAATGCTACGAAGTGTTACTGAGTTTACGAAGTTTCCACATACACACACACACACACACACACACACACACAAATTATTATTGCAATATATTGTTTCTTTGAGAAAAAAAAACGGTTGCCCAACATCTATATCTGGTGGCCCGGGATCACCGTTAATGTCGAGCCTTGATGTATACAGGAAGTGAACAGGACCACATATCCTCAATTTTGAGGTTCGAGCCCCTGACTGGTTTCAGCAGCTGGGCAAGGCACTTACCCCTCCTTTGCCCGACCCTCTGGGGCAGATTTCAGGCGGTTGGTCTCATGATTACTTCACGAGTGGCCACTAACCTAATCTACTATTCTGGTGAAATCTTTCGACAGTCTGCGAATTACAATCTGCTTCATGTAATGTGGAAAATAAATCAATATTAAGAAATTGATATCACGAGTTTATCATAAAAATTTCCACTGTGCAAAGTCACCCAGAAGGCGAGATAAACAATAATTGTTGTCCACCTTCAAACAAATTTACAATTTGACTATTCTATTATCTCCTTTTTCTTGCATAATGAACTGTTGCAAACGTGCCTCACCCGTGCACGTGCAGTCGTTGGCAAATTGGGATGTAAATGGATAGTCGTATCCAGGGATAGCTTCCGTACCCTCATATCTTTTCCATGACACCACTAAATTGTGTCCCTATGAGAGAAAGCTAGGTCATTCACAGACATCAATAGTTAGGGTCTTGTAGTGTTCACGTTTTACTGGAGTAATTATTCACTCTGTGATGCCCCGTAGCGGTATCAACTATATCGATGACAACCATATCGATGTTATTTATTGCAAAGATAGATCATGTAATACTGCATAATAAATGAACGCTGCATGGTTCCTTCCAAACTTCCGAGCAGGCGTGAAACTCACAAACTTAAAAGACAATCATTCTTGTCATGCTCTGCAAAGCGCAGCGCACATTGAACGTTTGAGAAGAGAGAGTTAAATATTCAATCAACGTGTGTGTGAAATGAGCAAACCACATTCATATAGTGTAGCTGACATTTATATAATATTTATATATTTTGAATTAATCGCAGTTTGTTTTAGTTCGTCGTGGTTGACTTGTATATTGAAACGCACATCAAGAATACGTATCGCTTTCATAAGTCATATCTGAAACTAATCGTAAAATCACAACTCAAAAGATGATAAAAAAATAAGCAACATTACCCAAGTAAGCTTTACATGGCGTGAACTAGCTATAATTGTATAACCACCTACTAGGCTATTTATGCTCGTCATGTTTATGGGCATTTTAATCCAAGATTTCCTTATAATAGAAAACGAGATTGAATTCTCTCCGCAGCCTTTGGTCTTTCTTGGACAAAATGTTTCATCCTCGAAAAAACTCTCGACCCGGAAGTACAAAATGGTGCATAGCAATGTTAGGCTGACAAAAGTGGCAGGGCATTCTGGGAAACAGAGCCCAGAATGGTGAAACTATTTTGCCCAATAGCACTAAAAGAGTGTGTAGGGTCCTATCAAAGAAAAGAAAAAATGCAATTACGTCGCTTACATTTGTATGATTGTATGGTCAACCTTCCATTCCATTGTATCACAAATTACAAGTTTGGCAACTGTCATGAGGCGTTTTAAAAAAATTATTAGCTTTAGGCAATAGGGCAATCAATTTATTCCTAAAACTGTAAAACCATATTAGTGTTAGAGCCGCGTTGACAGAGACAAATGGGGAATGGTTGTAAAATATCCTTTTGTAACTCATAAACTGAGTAGGATATTAATATTCGGAAAAACACTCATGACAGTGAGGAGTTCATCTCCATCTTTTTCGGCCATGTTATTTATAATCTGCATCTTGTTCCCCCACTGGTGTCGTGTATTTCAGCCAGGATTAAGTGATATCGATTTGACCTTTTGCAAGTATTTCGAGGAACAAGACCAATAAGGGACATCGATTCTTCTGGGGATAGGGAGGGGAAGGGTAGGACAATATCTATGAGATTTATTGGATTTTTATCTGTCTTCCTTGTCATTTGCATCTGCGAAGACATTCCATCAACTCACCACGTATGACGTTCTAGGACAGTTATCTTTATGGTCACAAAAAAGGCGACAACTCTCGTTAAGATTGATCTCAACAAGTAATCGTTCGGAAGATGATGATTTATGATAGCATAATGTTCCTAAATGGAATATGCATTTATATCGAGATTAAGGTTGTATGCGTCTACCTCAGCAATATAACTGCAGCTGGCCACAAGGCTCATGTCTGCACAGGTGTAAAAATAATCTACTCTAACGAATATTACGACAGGAACATAACCTGCCATCGGGAATCTCAATTCATTGATTTACCTGTAAGTGTGTACGAGGTATTTTAATCATCAATACTATCTCTAAGTTTTGAGGCAGAAATTTGTTGAGATAATCGTAAATTCGCTTCGACGTACCGGCTCTTGAGGAATGAGCAGTTTTGCACTTCAAGCGTAACTCGATACTTACCAGCCGCTACTCGTATCAACATAAGATTAGTACTCTTAGTCCACTAATAAGCCTTGCATTTCCCCCAGTTTCTCCCTTTGGTCAAAATAATTCCTGCAAGGATTAAATTTCAAGTCCTTCCTTCGGATGGAAGGTTCATCCAATAAACCCATAAAATCCTTTAAGTCTGCAGTAGGTGCGCACGCATCTAAAGTCAGTTGTTTTTGATGTTTTCTTTTTCTTAAATACCCTGCGTGAAAGGAAGCTGCAAGGCATCATGGGATTTGCGCTATACCCAGAGATAAAAAGAGAGTGAGGGAGGGAGAGAGAAACAAAGAGAGGAGAAGAGATGGGAGGGAGAGAGAAGCAAAGTAGAGTCGATAGTGTGGAGATGTTGACCGAAGCGTTATTTGGGTACTCGCATTTCTTTCGATATAAATAATATTTTAACATTTATGTACGCAATTTGTTTCTTTGTGAGATGTGCATGTGTGTGTGTTTGCGGGAGTGTGTGTTTGTAGCGTGTTGCTGTGTGAATGAATTTATTGTCATGCGGTTGCATGCATCAAAGTAAAGGTATATTTATTGGTGTACCGAGTATTTATTTGATACTTCTAACTGTGTAGGCTTTATAAAATCTTAGCCCAACGCATATGACAAAAATGGAAGGGAAAAATGCAGGGAATCGCTATTCCATTTGGCCTGTCAAACAAAGTAGAGGGCCTGTATTAAGACATCAGCGTTGTGTCTTACTTTCGAAGGGTCGGTGGCTATTGATCATTATTCTGCTTCAACGGCATAATCGTAGCCATGGTAACGGCTAGCCATAGCCCGCCAGGACACTTAGAGTCAAGTGTTTATGCATTCCCTGTCGTTTTAAGGTATTTAACCATTCTCCCGTTTGTTTATTTTTTTTTTAATTCTAACCAGCCCTTTTCCGGTATGACATTGTCATTTTCCATACTCAACCTACCAATTCTATTTTTTGTAACCATAAGAAAATTTGTTGAGTTTCACAAGTCTCAATTAAACAAAGTATTCCGGGAAAAGGAGGGGGTAAATTCAAACTGACAGTACCGCATACCAAGCAATGCATCTTAAACACGCCACGCAGACTCGCTAAGAAATAACTTGCCAAAGTAGCCGATGTTTACCTATCGTCTGGTCCTTTCATTCGTCATGCGTCTCTCTCCTACAACTCTTTCCCTCTCACGCCTCTAGTGCATGTCTATGGCACTAGGAACAAAGGTTAAAATGGCTCGTGTCAACCTGTTAATTGAAGTAATTTATTTTCAGAGGATGTTTGTCATAACGTAATTTGTACAAAATTCCAGTTTGTATTACGATTGTATAAAATTATTGCATGGAAAACGTATCATGGAGAACCATATAGTGAAATGAATATAATTATTCCCTAGCTAAAAATCATGTTCTCTACAAATAAGCTAATAAATGAATTGAGAATAAATAATTAAAGGAATATATAAACGAAAGAGATGATAGAAAACAGACAAATACAAACATGAAAAGATCAGTGAATGAATTGATAAATGAATATACAGATACATTCATGAACTAATAAACAGATTGATAGATAAACATTCTCAACACTCTCTGCATGTTGATTTTCTCTCCCTCTCTCCCTCTCTTTCTCTCTCTCTCTCTCTCTCTCTCCCTCTCTCCATTTGTGATTGGATTCCCACTGGCTTGAACAGCTTTCAAAAACTGGGACGATACATTATCGCATTGCGGGGTGCATAACAAAATGTTCACCAATGAAGTTATCAATCTAACCATAATTATTACAGTCTGTATTAGCTTTTCTTGTGCAAGGTTTCCCACAATGCTTGTGAAATACTATCTGGTGAATTTTACTGTGGTTAACAATGCTGTCATTGATTTTTGTTTCCTACTTTCCATTACAGGGGACCCAGAAGATTTGTATACCATACAACTCGGCCAAGTCGATGTCAGTCAAGCGGATACTGGGGTAAGCAAGTGTACACCGAGTGATGTTCAACGTTCCCATCTCCCCTTGAGAGATGTTACGGCATCATTCTATATCAGTCCCTAACACAGATACTATATTATGACCTTTTGCATGAATCGTTTTGTTAAAAACCAAATATTTGTTACCAGTGCCATAATATCACTGGATGAATTCATAATAAGGCAGCTGTCACTGAATTACGAAGAAAAAAATAAGAAAAATGAACAGAATAAAAACAACAACCAGGAGATGTAGGCCTACAAACGGAATCCTTTACAAGTCTGGATGAGTATATCTAGAAGAGACTATAATGTTAAATCTGAACCTCAAGTAAATACTTTCATTAACTGTCTAACAGAAATCTTTAATTTGTGTTTCCATCGTTTGGTCCTGACTGTGTCTTTGTTGTTTTGCCCCACCCCACCCCACCCCTTCATACAGCTCAATAGCCTCCGCATACTCTTTATTTGCTCCTTGAATATATTTTCCAAGTTCAGAATGGATAGTTTTGTTGATATTTCCTTAAAATGTATGCCGTCATCGAGGAAAGAGTATATTTCCTCAGGGAAAGTTATCTGCATATTTGTCAGAGAGTGATCCATGTCTTTCAATCTCCACTTTTCAGTAGATCAACCTTTTTATCGCTATACCTCTTTGTCATCCCAGCAAAGTATAATGCTTCTCTTATTGTATACATTCATTCGCACATACAGTGTATTTTGTATTGTATGTACTGTATGACTTGTACTTTTTACATATATCGTTAAAACGATATAATTTCTCAAATGTATGATTTGTATTATCAATTACCTATTGTTCGATGGAAATAAAGCGAAATGAATTGAATTGAATGTTATAGGGCATTAATATGCTAAATTCGAAGCGAACAAAAGCCCGTAACTGCTGCCCGAGTCGCAATATTGGATGCTTTAAATGCATTGATCATAATTCGTGTTTCCAGTTTGTAAAATCCCAGCTGAATGGAATTACATACTGCCAGATTTTTGGATATTGTGTTGATATAAAGCAATGACCGAAAATTGGGGAAAATGAAGAGAAAAAATACACAAACATCTGGGAGACACCACATTGAGATTAGTATGTTTTCCATAAGCTTTAGTGTTTAGAATAAACCATTCGAAAAAGTTTTACTAGCATGTAGCCATTTTTTGCTCATAGTGACAGCGTAATTCTCAACACTTTTGTGTGCTGGAGTGTTCTGCAATTTGAAAATTCTCATACAGCTCACGCACCGAAGTTCGACAATTTCTGATATTTAGTCCCCACATTGTCAATGTTAAGTAGTTTCTTTAGAATGCCAAAATGTGTCATATTTTTTATCAATAATGCTGTCAGCCAAGCGGTTATGACGTAATTAACATATAACCAATTCCCTGGGTGAAAAATATTTTGGGTCTGATCGGTACTCATACAATTGCACTCTCCATTATAGGCCGCAGGGAAACCTATTTAAACTGATTTTTCTACTTGGATGAACATGTCGATGCGTGGTCCAGCGGTGGCATAACCAGAGCTTCGTATTCTACATGCTGTATTTATGTGTTACAGCTATTAGAGGCATATAACTCGAATAAAAGATGAAAATGTACCAGAACTCAGAGTCTGTAATAGCTTTTTTTTCCGAGCTATTTTACTGGCCCTCTATCAGACACTGTTATGCTAGTTATATGCAGCGTTAAATGAAAATGTTAGGATATAACAAGTTCAGCTGTTCAGGAGGGTCGGAGAAGAATATAGCTAAGCATAGGAATGTTGGGACTCAATCACACTATTATATAGCCGTGCACGCAGGTATTAGGCAGTGTCTTAGTGTCACTGTGTTGATCCCCGTATCATATGCTTATAATATGATTTCCTTTCGAGAATTTTGACCACGAACTGGATAAGGTTTGTCCCGTGCAGGTTCCGTATGTTTTCCACTCTATTTACCCTAGTATATCATCTCGAAAAATCAATAATTCCCCCCCGTGAGCAGTTTATTGCAGCTGTGAAAATAACGCTAAGCATTTCAGAGACTCCTGTCTATAGTGATGGCATCTTGTTGTTGTTATTGTTCTTCTTCTTCTAGTTATAATGGCATTGGAATGTCGTAAAACGTGACTACTATTACTTTTCAGTAATTAAAGTGACGAATAAGGGCAAACTGAGACAGACAAGGAAGTGATGAAGTATAAAGAAGCGACACTATCACTCTTTTTAAATCCTTTATATGGCCAACTGTGAAAATACGCGAAGCATTTCACAGACTCCTGCCTTAAAATACTTATTTTATCGGCTCTGTCTAAATTCCGTGATTTGCGGTGGGTTTTTTTTTTCATGACGTAAAGAAATACGGGCTATCAATATAGACTTGTACAATGCTGAAACTTTTTTGATAAGTTTATAGGGAAGTAATTGCTGATTTGATTTTGGCATGGAACGCGGCCTTCTAGTAAGTAGATTTCCTTTCGGTTCTCTAATTATACTCAAGTTTTTGACCAGATACATTTTTATTGCCAATAATAACATGCTTTTAACAGAAGGATGGACAAAATGAAGAATTAATCACATGTTTTATTGGATGTAATCTCGATATGTTTTCAAGCGTTGAAGATTTCCTGCTAGCGAATGTAGAAAAAAAGCAATAAAAAAAAGACAAAAATCACGGCGAAGTGATCGTGAAATTGCCAATTGAGGTGTGTTTGATTTTCGTCATTTATAAATGTGCATCGGTGTTCGAAACCCAGAAATATTGTCAGGCCTGTTTTGTTTTTGTTTTCTGGTGAGTAGTTCTTCTTCTTCTTCTTCTTCTTCTTCTTCTTCTTCTTCTTCTTCTTCTTCTTCTTCTTTTTAACAACCCGCGGTGTATCCTCCCGTCTCGATTAAAAAATCATCTACTTTATAGACATCTTACACAAAAACCACTAATTTATGTTAAACAGCATTCAAAGGGCTGTCACCCCTGTGGCGAGTGTGGCAGGGAAGACCTAGTTCTAATGTTATTTCAGCTTCTCAAAGAGTGGTCAGTGGTCTAAACCGTACTTCTCTCTAGAATGATTTGACTTGAATGTGGTTTTGTAGACAGACGTTGGCAGAATTTTTAACATCCTTTTTAAAACATTTCCTTTATTCAGGAGATTTGACCTAAAGATAGACAAATCACCCAAAGAAATCTACACACCGGACATCCAAAAGGTGAGTATAAAACAAGTTATTGTTTCGCAGGGAGTGCGTTATACTGTGTATAATATAGATAAACGGGGAAATTGTGTAATAAACCGGCTGCATCGTACACAAATGCGCACTGCAAATGATACTTTGTCACAAAACGTACAGAGCAATAATGTTTGACTTCCCTTTCGAGAATGTATTTAACGTACCATACTTAATTATGCATAAGGAAAATGCACAAGAGAATATAGTGTATACATATTCCTTACTGTGATACTTTATGAACTTGCTCAAACGACGCCACATTGCATTTGTGAAATGTCACTCTTCCCTGTAGATTTAATCAGCTCGAGAGCCGGAACTGTCGTTCTTAGTTCAATCACATTACAAGCTGCACGGATGTATTCTCTTATGATTGGCGTGGGGGTGGGGTGGGGTGGCATGAGGTTGGGAGACTGAGGAAAGAGAACTTTTAGGAATTGCCGTGTCGCTGGATGTTGGTGTTCTCACTAGACTTCCTCACGGGAGTTTTGTTGCTTATATAACTTGATAGACTGAGATGGTAATTACAGCAGTTTGTGGACGCCATGAACTAACAGGAAATAATTGTCGCATAATTAAAGCAATTTCCTTGGCCTTTGTATCCTATATTGAATATTTTATTGCACGATAGCATGGTGGAGACAGTAATTGATCTTAATCATTAGATTTTTGTCGTTGTATTTTAGCGCAACTACCACCATGGATAATTTGTATTCTATTTCATATAACTTTTTGTTACTATGTAGGAACTGCTACTTCTTGAAGAGCAAGAGGGCTCTGTGAATTTCAAGTTTGGCGTCCTGTATGCCAAGAATGGCCAAAAATCGGACGATGAAATGTTCAGCAATGGTGAGTCCGCCTTCGATTAGTTCTTCTGATGTACTACGTGTCATTGAGCGTGTCTGATCGGGTGCACGTCACGTGTCCGACACCCACGAGTTGTACAGTCCGTGAGTCATACAGTTCACGAGTCGTACATCCCACGAGCTCGCCACTTAAGGAAAAAGGTCCGCGAGACCGACATAACATCACGGGGCTTATAAATACACGCAGTGTCGGACTCATGGGTCTTTTTTGCGAATTGTCAGACTCATAGGCCTTATTTCCTATTGTCGAACTCATAGGCTGTATGACTCGTGGGTGTCGGGCTCGTTGGATGACCCCGTGTGATCTACCCATCATGCATCACGAGGTAACACAAAGTCCTCTACATCAGGCCAAAGTCAGTAACGTGCTTACCTGTCAATCGGATGTCTTGGGTTCGAGACTGAGTGAGTGCCAATGACCAGTGCGACGTGTTTATCATACCACCTTCCCTTGCAGGAGGGAAAACACTCTGTCTCTCACATAGGTCATGGAAGTCATCATGGTGAGGCAGTGCGCATTCGCTGCTTTCGACTTCCAACAAACACTCAGGAAAAAATCCCTGATCTTTCATCCATAGCGCCCTCTATCCAAATAACAGCTACAAGAATAGCATCATGTAGACAGGATATAAAAGGCCATGTAAAATGAAGTCAAAATTTGACAAAATGACCGTTTCGTTAACGAAATTATCATTTCGTGGACGAAATGTTCATTTAGTTACAAAATGTTGTCCTTTCGTTACAAAATAATCATCTAATCGCCGAAATGACTGATTTCGTAACGAAATATTCCATGTGACACTTGGCGCTCCATGGTTTTTGTCCATGGTTTAAACCATGGTTTCATTTGTACCACCTTCGTGAATCCGGGCCAATGTGTGCAAGATTGAAGCTGAATGAGGATTGACTGCAACGAACCAATGACTCAAACTCAAGCAGCTTGGCTTAGACAAGCTTTGAAATTAATCTTGATAATCCTTCCTCAAGAAACAATTGTCAGAACTTGTAGCTCTTGTGATGTACCTGTATGTCCTTGTTTGCTTGCTTTCCACTTTGTAATTTTGTTTCGCCATTTCTCGAAGTAATCTTCTTGGACGAAAACCGGTAAGGCATATTAATATTGAATGATGTACCATAATCACTGTCGATGTAGACTAATGCTAAAAATTGATGATGTCCATGAAAACCCGACAGAACATCCCTCAGAGGCCTTCAGCAAGCTAGTGGGACTCCTTGGTGAGACCATTCCCCTGAAGGGCTGGGAGAAGTTCAACGGAGGTCTCGATGTGAAGAGTAAGTCCACCTGTCCTCACGTTGTAGGTGTGATCGTGATCAAGTTTACGTATTCTGCTCGATATGTGTGTAGGTGTGTGTGATGGTATAATGATAATGTTTTGTGCATTAAGCTGAAGCTAATTGTTATTACAAATACCTGTATAAGCTGTTATTTTCGCGAGGGTTTAATTTTCGCGAATTTCGCGAATCACAGTTTGATGGCGAATATGGTTAATAGAGCATTAACGTAAGCGTCGGCGTCGATTCGCGAAAACAACACCTCGCGAAAATGTCTATGACCTCGTCATTCGTGAAAATATCTGTACGCGAAATTAATAGCGTATACCAGTTGTAACGCCCAGAAGAGAGGGCGTTAGAGAGAATTATTCATTCGAAATAACTTTTGAACTGTCGGAAACACATGAGAACGAAGCCAAGTAATGTGCGTGATTTTTTTTTAATTAAAAAAAAAAGAGTGACATGATCTTAATTCCGCGGCGGCCAATTTCGCAAGATTTCCAGGCCAACACAGGTTCCGTATACATGCTATCAACCTGAACAAAAACAATGGCTTTGCTCTTGTAATACACAAACAGTACAGCTGAGCCGCAGGCGTATTGTCTTTAGTAGCAGCGCTCATTAAAATGCACAAATGACCGCTGAAAAAATAAAGTTGGGCCTGTAGGCAAACCATAGAGTGGTCACGTAATAATCAACCATTTGACCAGGATCTTTATCAACATATTACACTACGTTGTCAGTTTATCGTTATACCCCCATCACCATAAAAGGCCTATTTCCACTTCCACTTGGACTATTACTGCTCCTACTCCCCGTATTTCTTACTACTTTTGAGACCACCACTGCTGCCGGTGCATTGCTAGGCCTATACTGTTATTCCATCACTCAATAGTGTAACTGGCCTCTACAGCCAGTATGGCTCTTTTACTTCTCTTTTGGCCAATTAAGTTGTTTTTATTGCAACATAATGTGTCGATCAGCACCATCGTATCTACATTGCAATCGAAAATGCTTTTAACCATGTCAACGCTTTTTGATTAAAAAAGGTGTTATTGCTTAATATCATCAGTAGACGAAGCATAATAGCTGTTGCAATTACGACCACCATTACTAACAACGACTAATACTACCATTAATTTCACTATCGTCGTGGGGAATATTGCTCTTTTACGACTTAAACCTAATCACATTTTAAAACCATTTTTTTCATACTCTTCTTCGTCATCTCCTACACATTTCGGATAACTTTCATCCCCGCTCATCGTCCTTTTCCATTAATGTTCTATTCTCTCGTTTCTCACCCCGATGATCAATCTTCTTTTTGTATTCTTCGAGTACCTCGTTTCATCGGACATGACTCCTTAAATTACTTCCCTTTTATTATGGTTAATGTTTCACCACTCGTGCTCATATTTCAATCAAATTTCGCCATAACCTACATTTTGTCATTCACACTACCTCGATCGAGCTACTTTCCACGTCTTCTGCCGGCCCCCTCAGAGCTTCGGTCTGATCTCGCTTTCCCACGCTCCCGCTCTCTTTAACTTTCATGACTTGCTTGGTAACGACATCCCCTCTATCAGTCTACTCTCTCCCTCTCCATCGCTCCTGCTCTCCCCATCTCTTCCTCTTGAAAACGACCCGTTCGATACAACTGCCTGCGGAAAGAATGGAAAGAGAGCTTTCCTGCAGCGTTGGTAGTGACAGTGAGGCAAATAGTATGATCAATCGGGAGATGTGATAAAACATGCTAAGATGAACCACCTTGGCGGGTCTTTGCTGCGGGGGACTCGTGTGAGAGCAGGCCGTAAAATAATGCTCACGAATGAACGGCCGAAGAGGATGAGGGGAGAGAGAAAGAGTAGGGAGGAGGGTGTTGCCATGGTTACCGAACCCGAAAGGAAGCCCATTGAGGATAAAACGTAAACGGAGAAGAATTTCAAAGAGACGGGGTTGCACTCCCGATGAGAGCCTCGAATTTGATCGTTCTTTTCCTCGGCCCGTCGAGATCTCAAGGAAGATTGAAAACCCCTTACAGAATTGTCTCTAGCTTTTCTTTTTTTTTTCCAGTCTGCGACCACATACCGGTGAAAAGGAATTACCATATGGACAACTCAATAGCATCGAGCGATGTCTCAGCACGGATATGTCAATGGCCCAACATTGCTAGGGAGAAGTTAAGATCGAATGCCTAGTATTTTTCTTTGCATGGGTCTACACCAAATATTTTATCTCGCCTTGTTCATAATGCTCCATTTTTTTGATTATCCCTCCACAAAATGCCCATACTCAGTCGCTCATTCAGATATATCATCCATCACCGATTCTTAGAAAAGGGCTGCTCAGCTACACTGAATAATCATCCCGATGCAATTTGTTTTTCACTCATAGACCACACTATGTGTCCTATCCTGTGAGATCAAGTTTGTGCCGGTAAGAGCTTGTCACGTACAACGCTTGATGGAGTCGCGATGAATATTCAACATGCATTTTGGCGGGAAAGACTTGCTCCGGAAGTAGACCCTACATGTTAAAGAAAAGGAAATCGAAACATTTACAAAGTGTCGTCCGTAGTCCTGTTCTAGTTGTAGACGATCAGGAAAAAGGTGTATTTTCATGGCAAGAGGGAAAGGAAGACACACTCTTTAAGGCTCTACCTAGACACATTCTGAGCGATTGAATGTTGATGCACTATCGATCACAGAGATTGCCTGAATGTCGATCGGCGTGAAGTGTTTGTCGGCTGCGAGGACTCACGCCAGTGCCTCCAGCCTCATTTCAGTCGCTGTCAAAATAAAATAATCCTCTAGGGGGTTCTGTACTCACACTAACCCTATGCCATAACGGACTAGTTGTAATCTTTAGCATCACATAACTTCACACAGATCTGCAGAAAAATCCAAATCGGTCTAACCGTAATAAACCCTTTCATTTGAAGCCTTCCCGTAAACCTGAGTCTCCTATCATGATATGTTGTTATGTTATGATGAAATATTATTTCAACATGTTTTATACATGTCTTTTCGTATGAAGTTTATTTCTATTCTAGAGATAAAGCATTTAAAGAAAATAAAGGTCACAGTGCCGTTCATTGTGAACTTTGTGGGGATATGAATGATAGATTCTATAGGAGAAGAAAGAAAATACATTAAGTTTGTTTGTTTGGTTTGTTTTTAGGGGAAAGGTTTTTTTTTGTTGTTTGTTTGTTTGTCTGTATGAATCGTTCGTCATAAAGTGTTATCATTTCAATACAGCCTTGATAACCAGCACCGGAAGATACGGCAGTGGTCATAGAAAATCAAAAGCAGCTATCATTTATGTGAAAAATAAATCTAGGTTGGAGGCCAGCAATTTGGCTACGGTCCCCAATGATGAGTCTTTACCTCTATACTGATATTTATAGAGAGGAGGAGGGGATCAGGGCAAAGACCTGTCCATTGAGGTGGAGGATGACTCCCACAAATATTATCACAATCCGAACTTGATTAAGAAGGAATATTGAGCTTTAATAAGAGATGTCCAGGAAGTAGGAGATAAATCCCAAGATATTCCTGACTTACCGTGCACTTAAGATTAGACAGATTGATTGTATTCTCTTTTCCTACGTCATCACACACACCCACACATCCATGCATTCAAACACACACACATACAAACACACACACACCCACATACCCACACACACGCACACACACACACACACCATATATCAATAATGTAGGCCTATTCTCTAGCGAAACTCAACTCCTTCTACCCAATATATGTAGAATTCATTAATTTCCGTATTCCTGTCATATCTATTGTGATCTGTCTATGCATTTATACATAACTAAGATTATCTCTGTGTCATTAATTTATTTTCTATGCCGACTTATCATAATTGTGATTATTGCGAAATAGTAACAGTCGATCAAGGCCGAGAAGACCGAAAGCTTGGCGAAAAAAAAAATGCGGTAAAGCAACGTCACAGGATATATCGGCCTTCATTTTGTTCATATATATGATAAAATAAAGAATATATTGTATGTGATATATCATGTATAATACTTAATGCATGAATATACGACATAAAATGATACATACATACGTAGAGAGAGAGAAAAAAACTTCATCATTGGTCTATGTTTTTATTTTCGGTGCACATCATGTACAAAGTATATAGGCATTGGAATACTGTAGTTGATTTTATATTTTCATCTACTCCATGGTAAGGGGTGTTCTTAAAGTCTCAACGTTTATCATGTTATGCCTGCTTATTTTTGAAGTTTTTGCAAGCTCTGCGTTGAATTTCGCCTTTGATTGTCCTTATATATACCATGTAAATAATATATGTTCCTAATCCAGTGTAACGGATTTGCTTCACCTAGGTTCTACCTTTGAAATTTAGCATAATCGATCGAAGAACTTAAGCAAAGATATCTCGAAAAATCTCTTGGGGGAAATTGATTTGTTCTTGATTCAGATTATTGATCAACTGACTGTTTTGCCGCTGTTAAATTTTAGTTCTTTCTTTTTCTTCTCCTTTTTCTTACGGTGAAATGCAGGCTTTGCAACATAATCTTGCAATAGTTCGTTGCATATGAGACCTACTTTCGACGCAGGGTTTTTTATTTTTAAGTATAATCATAATATTAATTTCACCGTCTGTTTACGAAGTTCTCGTCTGCTTGTTACTCGTATTTCAATAAACAGATAACACAACGGGCACAGAATCTGTGTACACGATGTACGAGGGACACGAAATCATGTTTCACGTTTCTACCTTGCTGCCTTATTCCAAAGATAATCGTCAACAGGTAAGAAAAAAAGTCCAGCGTATTTCACCCTTGCAAGAAATCTTGGGCAGGACTGAGCTAACCCAATCCAAACTAATTCGATTCAGATTAGATCATGGAATGTATTCCCATGCACACAAGAGAATCCAACCCTTCAGAGAATCGGAGAATGAATTTATAGCGTGTGTAGGAGCGGCGAAGCAGTACTTGTTTTATCTAATTGATATTCCACAAGGGACGATGTCGTTTGTCTAGCACCAAAACTCATCACAGATGATGTACTTTCCTCTTTAAAACTGATTCGTCCCAATAATGTCACTGCATGGTATGGATAATTTGCTAATAAAATGTAGGGTGATCTATGCATTTCTGGGCACAGATAATCACTGAAAATCTATTCCGCTCTATATACTTATTGTTTCTATTGTTTACTGGAAAAAAAACCCAAGAAATCATAAATCAATAAATTGGCAATTTTGTGAAACATACAAGTAAGCAAAGATTGCTTGAATGGTAACGCGGCAAGGTGGTACACTGTACTACAATAAATTGCATGTATATGTCTTGATCTGCTAACACTTCAAGTGTGTCATTTCATTGTTTTGATGGTCTCTTAGAAAAACGCCCCGTAGAGGGAAGTGCGTGGGCATGCACTGATTGAGTGGTAGAGTTGAATCAAGAATGAGGCCTTCCTATCTTTTAACACACTGCTTACAACGCCTCTCACTCACTTCACTCCGCGACGGAGACGTAAAAAAGCAGCAAAAGGCGCCAGAGTGGAGAAGAGTTCTTCTCTTCTTTAAACTATCTAGATGATTTACAAGTACCTTCCCAAGCCTAATAGAAACTTCATACAGACACATTGGATTAGTCTTTGGTCAAGACGTCATATCCTTCCACTTGTTTTTTTTTTTTTGTTTTTTGTTTTTTGGATTAATATAATATGCAAGTTACTTTCCCTATTTTGGTATAATTTTACAAGTAATTTAGTGTACTAGTAATTTTACAAGTAATTTAGTGTAATTTTACAAGTAATTTAATGTAATTTTACAAATTAGTCTTTGGGTATCTAATCACAGAGAGATTGATGATAAAATCAATTTGCCGGCAGATTTAAGACGTTTATAAATATCTGTAACTTTTAGTCATAATTCATAACGTAAAAAAGGTAGAGCGTCAGATGTTATGTTACTATGATCTTTACTTTTTCAGAAGGCTTTAACCAAATCTAACACTTTCATTTTTTATTCATTCTCGAGGTGTTGGTTGATTTAGGCCCTACTAAGGTTAACTAGTCCCCCCACCCCCCATGTCATGTAGGCTTATTCGTACAATGGAAAATACTTCGCATTCATGATGAAATTCGGCTCCTCCTTAACTGGCAGCAGAATAAAAAACTGATTTTATTACCCACACTGCAGTAATTGTCATTCAGGTTTCTTATAAACCCTTATTTTTTTCTACTGAGAAACAGAGGAAGAGAAAGAAAGAGAGTGAAAATGCTATACTAGTAGTATTTTGTAGTAGAAGTATTTAGACAAAAAAATATTGAATTTCTTCTGAACGATTAATATTCGAAAGGTTTGGTGCTCAAGCTGACTGAGCTTGTTTACTTATATTTGACTTATACTGTAGAGGAAAATATCTTGGAGAAAATAGAATCTCATTCCATGGCGATTGCCTGGTGCAATGTCAAAATGTCAGTGCTGACACTCTTTAATTTCCGCAGGAAATTGCATTTTTGCACCTTTACAATTCCAAGGCCGAATGGAATGCATGTCAGAACGCAAAAGAATGTCGTGTTGCATGCCTTCAGATTTGGGCGATTTCAATATCTTTTCACTTATTATGATAACAGATAACTATCAACACTTACAATATCTCTGAAGCATTATGCTCGAGGAAAATCACATGGATGTAATTATTGTTCGAATATTTGGGCAGGTGCTCTATCTAACAAGGACGTCCTGAAACAAGCCAGAATCATTGCAAACTTTGATATTTAACGAAACATCTGTAATCCGGTAGACAAGATATTTCCTCCTAGAGCAAAATAGTGAAGAAGCGATGTCTTGGGATTGATGGTGTCGGAGAAGAAAGAGATCGGTTTTTACAGAAAGAGGAACAAAATGATATTGAAGGACCAAAGGAGAAAGGAAATAGCAACGAGCAAAAAGAAAAAAAATGTTACAGAGATATAGGGAGAGAGATAAAGAGTAAAAAGAAAACAAACAGGAATAGAAAGAGATAATAAGTGATAGAAAGGAAGAGGTAGGAAGACAGTGGTCCTAAGTGATTGTTATATTGTTTCAAGTGTAGCTGTTTTCACATCATGGCTTTAGGTTCAAATTTATTCCAAACGTCACCCAAATGTCTGTTCCACCATCGGATGAAATCCTATTCCTGGCAGTCACGCTTTCTATGGGAGAAGAGATTTCTGCACAATTTCGTATCTCTTGCTCCTGGAGCAACTGCATTGTCTGAGATTAATTCATTTATTAAGTTATTGGACCAAAATGCAGCACAGATTAGGATGCTGCAAATAACTTTTCGTATACACTCCTCCGGTATGGTTGTATAATCGACATTGTTTAATGTTGTCAAGGCAACAACATACATGGTGACGTTGATATTTTGACATGAAGGACAGATTCACTGAAAGGTACCTTGATAAAATGAATTATGACCAGAAATATTCCAAACTTTCAGTGTGTTTCAATGAATAGGCAAACAAATGCTGAAAGGGAAAGGCTTGCCAAACATGGCAATGTTCTCTGGTCACTGCGAGTGTGACCCGACTGCTCATTTTACCAAGCGTTTGTAGAAATCATGGGGGGGTTGTCTCATTTTCATAACAAATAAACACATTTTGATTTTCTTTATTATGACAGATTCCAATGACTACAACTCTCTATGAAACTGTTTCAAGAGATTTGGCAATCTGGTGTAAGAATCCATATTTCTTTCCCATACTAGGTCGAGAGAAAGCGACACGTTGGAAATGACATTGTGACTATCGTGTACATGGAGACCGATGACGCGGAAGAGGAAATGTTCTTCAAGCCTTCCATGATTAGGTCACACTTTACCCGTATCCTTAACATACTCCATGTCGACGGAAGTCTTGTTGCTTGCACGTATATTGGCTAATCGCATTACCGTGCATCTATTATGGAATTTACTCAAGAGACCACGGATAGTGTCATAAGCAGTGTAAAATCGAATGCTGAAGCATAATGACATGTAGGACACTTTAAAAGCAAAAGTATAAGCTTGGAAAATATTTCTTTAAGATCTGGACATCTGATCAGTAGAAGTAGCAAGATATACGTATATGACAGCAGAAAGAACTTTTAGACATTCATCATAATTATTATGAACAGAAGCTGCAAAAAAGGTCGCCTTATCCGACTCGAGATGGAAGAGTTGATAAGGTGGAATGTACATTTGCTTACAAAAATGACATTTGGTTTATGATAAAACTGATCTTTATTCATTTATTTGATAAACATATCTTTTTGTTTCGATCAATCAATAATGTTCTGATAAAGAACCATTCTCCCGCACAACGATTGGACAAATCATTCTTGACTCTTTTGTTTAATCCAGACATATTTGCTTTGGTGACGTACAACAAGAACAATGATACTTACAGGTAAGTTGGTGTGATGTGTGTGCTACCATCGACAACATTTAATCAACCCTGTTGAATTATTGTACCTTAAAGAAACAATTACAATTTTCGAGCTTTTTTAATGTATGAATATTGGTAGGAGAGGCCTTAAGGAGTTTAACTAAAGTTTGATTCAGTTTGTTATCTCTAAATATCGATGAAATTTCCTATATTCTGTTGATGAAATGTGCATTATGTCTTCATTCTTTCGCAAAACATGTCCAGATCTGTCGTGTTCTCGACAGGGCGGAGGAACTTGAGTTGCACAACATTGTCATTTAATTGCCTTTCTAGAAGTCCATCAACATACACCTGTTAGTGGAATATTTTAACTTCTTCCATGCCCCACCCTCGTCTCTCTTTCTCCTGAGATCGGTCAATCTAATTCCTCTTTCTGTTCTTTCGTGAAGGTTACGAGTGTATTCTGAAGAATCAGTGCCTTTATTTGGTCCACCCCTGCCTGCCCCCGCCGTGTTCGACGACCATCAAGCATTCAGAGATTTTCTGCTAGTCAAACGTGAGTTGCCTTGCCCAAAAACTTTTGTTTCACTTGTTTACTATATTGCTTGTATCCATTTCAAAAGTGTATATGGTGTGCATGAAAGAGTATTATTGTAACAAATTTTCCAACGAGAATCAAACAATGCATGCAAGGAAAGCATGAATAAAGAAGAAATATCATCAAAGGTAAGTTCTTGAGATTGAGGGATAAATATCGCGAAATGAAAGCGAAGAATATCAGATGTATTGCTTCACCTGAGAATTTTGGCCTATGTTGTCGCTGGTGTTTCATGTAAAAACCACTACAAAATACAATGAGAAAATTAAGAAATTATCATCAGCATAAGTGAAAATAGGATATGATAATTAATATGATACAAAACAGGATATGATACTCTTGATTCAGAGCAACTGTAAGCGAAGTAAAATTACTTGCAAGTACAACATGCATTTCTGCTACAATACAAAATAAGTACATCACACACTCACAAGCCACAACAGATCATAGATATTTTGTAAGATGCGTTTTTGTTTGTTTATTTGTTTGTTTGTTTGTGGGTGGTTTTTTTTTTTGTTTGTTTGTTTGGTCTTTCCCATGCCTCGAATGACTGTAATTTATTGTTGCGTAGTAAAAATGTTACCTAAATGTGAAATCAAAATTACATTTCCCTGAGAGTGAACGTCAAATTAAGATATGAAATTTGGAGGATTGTAGAGGGCTCGTGAATTAAAACATCTAAAGTAAAAGACTTCATTTCTAGTTTGACATCATGTGAGAATAACTATGGTGAAAAAACAAACAAAAAAGGAGATCGAGGCGCGCCCCTTACGTCTAAAATCACACTAATACGACAGTCACTCAGGTACTATACCTCCTCATTCCTTCCAAGAGAGAGGAATGTCAGCAATTATCTGGCGTGATGTAAAGTCTGTAGCCCTGCACTGGCTTGCTTGTCTTCATGCTTGATGGCGAGTCAGTCGGAGTGCGCTGTATTTTCACAACTTTTTCCTCGCTTTTTAACAACTGTCGTCTGTGTTCGTCCCTTTTTTTATCCTCGTCTTCTCTGTTTTTATAACAATCGAGCTAAAGAGCCAGAAAATGGGTAGATTCGAAGGAAAATATCCCCTGCCTGTCGAGTCTTCCGCTGACCGGGTCACCAAGCGTTTCGATCAGTTCTCTGCCAAGCAGAAAGTGGGTTTTCCACTGCATTAAACGTGCCTTCTCTCTCTCGCAAAGTTAGGGTGACGCCGGTGGGCAGTAAGCATCGGGAATTTTACTCAAGGCTATTTCTTTTCTTTTTTTTCCCTCTATCTTAACTGTATGTCAGCAGCGGAAGAAATCAGCTCAAAAAGTGACAGGATTTTTTTTTCGCTTGATCAGCAGCATTTTAGTGTTCTCATTTTTACCATTGCTTCCTGCTGAATTGCCTTGCCAAGATTTTGCCAAAGGAAAAATACACTTTTTGAATACGCTCTGCTGGGTGATCCAGTCGGTTGGTAAATGGAAAGTTAAGTATTAAGAATGAATTGTCATCATCAAATCTGACATTCCCGTAGTCTTGTGACATTGAACAAAATAAATAAATGAATAAATGAAAAAAATGATGCTTTGGTAAGAGACCCGTCGAGGCATTAAGAAAAATGTAAATAGGCTTAGTTTATCTCTTAGTCGCTAGAGGATTTAAGTGATTTTACGTTGATGTGAAAACAGCCGAAGTCATTCCGCCCCTTAAGAACTTCATCGGATCTCATTATGTATGTATTAGCTTGAAATGCTCTGCCAGGTTGGATTTCCCATTACTGCTCTATAGTCATAACCAAAGCAGCTAACGTCTGGGATGTGATTTATGTTACTTCTTGTTCGATAAGTCTATAAACTGCAAAAGAGCTTTAAATGAAAAGTCGCGTTATATTACATTGACTTCAATATAGTAAAAGCAAACAAGCAGAAGGTCTCAGTGTTATCGAACATTAAAGTCATGATGTTCGGAAGTTTGACATTTTTGTCACGAAACGATGATATTGCTTACACTTGCACATACAAATCAGATGATGTGAAGATATCATACTTCAAAATGTTTTGTATCAGAAGATTATTTATGAAATCATCAGCTCACACCCGTTGCTGTTCCCATATGCGTCGATTTTTCGGATTTGCACTAATTATATTCATTGGCTTCCTTTTCTTCAGTGCTTCTTCATCAAGTCGCGCCAAAGGAAGAAATTATATAACTATAGTTGTGCTGACGTCAAAGCCATACTTCATGGTAATCAAAAAATTGACAAGTTCAACTTGATAAACGTAAAAAAAAACAAGTGTGAAAAACATATTCACCTTGTTTTCTTTTCCTCGGCGTCTACACGACTCTTTTGTAGTTGTTTTTTGTTTGATAAGGTACTGTTTCGTTGTTGTTGTTTTCAAGTAAAGACTTACGACATGCAACCTGCAGGCAGTCAAATTAGATAAAAAGAGAACTCTAAAATGAAACCTGTGTAATAATGATAATAATAATGCAGTACATTAACGCGCTTAATATAGCAAGGGAAAAAGAGATTCAGACGGATTTGCTACCACACTTGTGCTTTTTTTCGAACTTCGAACAGCAGTCAACAGATTATCTTCTAGATATAATGAGAGCTTGTTAAAGAGGACTCCTATCCTTTCAGAAGAAACTTGCAAAAGAATAATACTCCACCAAGAGAAACGGGTTGAGTTAGAAAAAGTGTATAGATAGTAAGAGGCAGAAACAAAAGGAAACACAGACACAAAAATGGGGACGCTAGTCAGATAGTGGTTGTAGATAAATTTCGTCCTTGCTGGAGGAGCTGTTGAAAATACTGTGAGACTGAGAAGAATATTTGATAAAGATCTTAGATTATCGGGAACTGTCTTATTTGTAGGATTTTCAAGGAGTCTTGTAACACATAAAATTGGCCATATTCTATGGGATTATTTGACTCTATTATCAGCTTACGTCAGTATTATTGTCAAAAGTACATGTATTTGTTATTTTTGCCCACGCGCCTCTGCACAGTCCTTCATTTGGATATTTCTATTATTAGCAGTATAGGATACGAAAGCATGATGTAAGCTCATAATCTGGGGTTGTCTGGTGTATTTTTAGATTTTACTCGATTTAAAAACACACACACACACTCTCTACAGGTATTACGTCCTATTTAAATCAACGTTATAGTGCACAAGTCGTTGAATTGAAACGCTGAATTGCCGTGAACTGTTGGGACGTACTAATTCTGTTCTCTCACGTAGCGTATCATCCTAGGAACAAAACAATTACGTAAGCGATTATCATATTATAGCGATTGCAAAGTGTACAGAGGTTTAAATTGCTTTACCTTTCTGATCGAAGACCTGACCCCAAAGCTAACGGGATAGTATGACAGTAAGGAAGCTCTCCTCTCGTCTTTCTCCTTTTCTCTGCTTAAGGTGAAACGTCAATTTGCCGAATCGTTTTATGAAATGTTTTGTCTTAAATTGATGTTTGTATTCTTCCAATAACCCATTATTATCTTTTAATAACTGAATTTCACTCATCCCAATATGCATATCGTACTGAGTTTCACAAATATTATCCCAATAAAGTGAAGGTGTTGTTTTTATTGAAGTAAAATTATGTTATTTACTTTTTACTTGGGCAAAGAGATACCAAAAACGTTCATTACAAAGCAACCAATAGTTACAAGAAGGAAACAGTGATATTGGATGAACACACTTCATATATACCCACACACAAACACATACACGTATCATACACTTACACGCACTTTAGTCTCGATATACTGTATGTGTGATATTCATCATACAATTTTCTTCCTTAGCACGTATAGAGCCCTCTCCCCCACGTACAAACAATCTTTCTCTTTGCAGTGCTATGCGATGCCTGAGGTTATATTTCTGTCCTGACAAGCGTATATTCGATACTTAAATCTAATATCAATGATTTGCATCTGATAAAGTCCCTTTTGTATGATGTTAGCAATTCGACACTTAGCTATGCAATATGATACGATGAAGAACAATGCTATAACGACATCAAAAAAAAAAACATTTGATGCTCACGGGAACGAAGCTTGGCACAAATAAATCGTATGGAAATATTGTTATATTTCATTTCATTTATTAAGTTTCCACACCAATTATACGGTGTTGTATTTGGAACATATATCCAGAAATCAATGAAAAGTAAAGAATATTAATTTTGTAAATTCAGTATATAGAGACTTGAAACGATATTTCACGACCAAATATACATATGAACTTAAATCAGTCTAAAGTTCGTTACAATCATATTGGTGGATTAAAGAACAAGTCCACCTTTATATACATAAGGATTGAGAGAATGCAGCAATATTAGTAATAATAATAATAATAATAATACAATACATTTATAAGGCGCTTAATACCGATGTTTCTAAGCGCACAGTTTACCGGAAAAATTAATATCTATACCAGAATAATACCAAAATACCAAAATACAAGTACAAACATACCAAAAAAAAAAAAATAGATACAGTGTATAATTACGATAAATAATGAAAATCAAAATCAGTGTGCACCTCCATCGACCGACCCACAACTGGACTATTCCAAAGAACTATCTACTAAAAAAATAAGTCTTAAGCAGAATCTTAAACTGATTAACGGAAGTGGCTTGATGTATATAGGCGGGTAGAGAATTCCAGAGAGAAGGGGCAATTGTAGAAAAAGCACGATCACCGTATTTTAGTAGAACATATCACTGAAAGTTTGAGGAAAATTGGACAATCCGTTCAAAAGTTACGAATATTTTAAGCATCTGCGCAGTCACTGCTGGAAGAGAAGACTACTACAGTGTATGATGTCACATGTGTACAACTATATAAGGAAAATAAAAAGAGAATTTCACAAAACTGTACTTTTTGAATAAAGTGCACAGTTCTTCGACTTGCTACTGACGTATGTTAAGGTTAATATTATTCCCCCTGCCTTCTGAAAGAGAGAAGTCGAATGTTCTTTTGTTATGCGAGAAAAATGGAAATATGTTGATTTTTCTTTATTCTTTCTTTATATCGTTGTACTCATGTGAAATCACAAGCTATAGTAGTCTTTTCATCCAGCCGTGAGTGAGCAGAAACTTCAAAAATTCATAACTTTTGAACGGATTGTCCGATTTTGCTCAAACTCTCACTGATGTGTTCTACTAATATTGCTGCATTCACTCAACCCACATGTCTATGAAGGTGAACTTGTCCTTTAAGATTATGTGTTGGGGAACCCACACATAAAGTCGCATAAGCAGAATTATGCTTGTTGGGGTAGGTCCTAAGGAAAATAAGAATGCAACGAAAAGATTTGAATTACAATCATTATTTTTCTTTAGTCATCAACGGGGAGAAAGCTGCCTTCAACACGCCTATCTTTGCCAACAAGCGTCAACGTACTCTGGAAATGTTAATTAAGAACCTGCAACAGGACATGATGCAAGAAACAAACAAGGTAATTATAGAGGCAGATCACCATGGTGATTACTTCAGTCCACCTCCTGTCTTCTCATGCCATGTCGTCTTCTCGTCTCGTCTCTTCCCGCCAATTCCCCCTTTCTGTCGTCTGCTAAAGTTTGGTTTGAAACACATTTCTTGAAGAGCGGCATTTCAGACTCAAATCATCAGAGTTCATTGCTTAACCCTCTACATAGCAGATTGTGTTGCCTGTCCATAGGTTTGCGTGAAATTTGTGCACATTTGAGTCATTGCTGTATAAAGGGTTAATTGATTTTACTTAGCGAAGTCGACAAAATAAGTTGTTATTCTCAAACTTTCAAAGCAATGATCGTTACATTTTTTTTTTATTTGGTTGTGTGGCGCACCTGTGACTTTGAGTGTTATGATAATAGGTGAGCGTTGCTGAACCTGTTATTTGTTATGCGTCTATATTTGTCTATAAAAGTTTCTAACATGTTCTTCAAATGTTATTTTTGTCCAATGTTCTGAAAATAATGATCTTAAAATAAATCAGCGTGATTTCTTTTCCCCCGTGCTGTCTCGATGTTGTTTTGCAGCAAAACATGCTGAACAAGAGGTCATTCAGTGACGTCATCCCTGACCCCGTCTGGGGCTGGCGGAGTAAGAAGGAAGAAGCAAGACAGGCTGAATTTGTCAGAATAGGACAGGTAAAGACAATTAGTATAATTGTGTCCAAAAATAAAGGAAATTGTTTCATGTTCAAGGGGAGTATGAAGCTGAACATTTCTTTTCCTTATGCTCGCCATCGATCAACCCCATGCACATCGCCAAAAGTAGAACGTTTAAAAAGAAAATCGATCCCAAAGATCCAGGGCATGGAACTAACTTTTTATTCTCCTGAACGTGCTGAAAGAAATGTAGTTTGCACATTGCTGTCGGGATGTAGGATATCTTGTCGAAAACAAACTTTTTTTTTTCATTCGTTACATGAAAACGACTTTTCAAGACTATACATGTCGCTTCACATCCTCTCACGCTGTGTGACAGACGCGCGAGGCAACTGAGAACGTCACTCTTGGAAAGGTCTTAGAATGTGAAGATAATGTGAAACAAGACTGCCTTGAGTTCTTTCGATATGGGGTTTAACCCTCCGTGTACCACGTTTATTTTTCTCCCCGTAGGAGTGTGTGTAAAATTTGTGCACATTAGACTCAAGGGCACAGAAAAAGGTTTGAGGCTCAAGTGGCGCGTTGCGCAGCTGGTGTTTGCAGACGACACTGGCTGATTTTTAATTGCTCTCCAGTCGAGGCCGTTGCGTGGAGACGAAGTTCCACTGGTCACATGACTTATCATCAAAATCGCCTTCAGTTATACATCCTTACAGTTGAACAGCATAGGGAAGAGGTTGATGACACCGGTGAGGGAAAAACTTCCTTCAGATTAGTGGGACTGAAGACGGCTGTTTTGATTGAAAGACGATAAACGCAAAAACGGAATGAAATAATAAAAATGCCCAATTTCAGCCATCTGTCTCGCGGTCATTGCATTCTAGCTTACTGACATGGAAAGGGATATCAATCCATTGTTTTTCTCCCCGACGCTGCGGTTTTTCTGCTGATTTATCACTCAACCACTCGGCAAACGTTTGCTTTACCTCTGATTGGTTTTTAATCATTTTCTTTGTGGTTATAGGTGCTTAAACTCAAGACTATCGTCAAAGGAGACGCCCCCACGAGTCTCGCAACGACTAGTCTGCTCAAACGAGAGGTATGCTGGAAGTATTATCATGCATGAGCTTGTTCCTTTCTATTCTCCCCCTTTGTCTCTAGTATTATAGTATGGGTATGTTTATACAAGGATAACGATGGTGTAATCTTCGATGGCGCAGAATAGTGCCAACAAAGTAATCGTTGCTTGTACGTCAAGCCTTTTCGACATACATTTCCCAGGTGTTTGCTGGTTATTTCTAAGGTTTTTTATTCGACAATTTTTTTTTTTTTTGAGAACATGAATTGCGTATTTCTCACGGTATGACAACTATACTCGAACGAGAGAACAAAATTTAAGGCTAAAGTTGTCACCAATGTGTTACTTAACATACAAGTTGTATGCAGATATTACATTCAAGTTTCATGTATTTATGTCATGTGCATATAAATACAATACAATATGCTTACTTATATAGCGCTCTTACAATGAGTGAACACGTATGACAGCGCTTCACACAAATATAATATCCAACTTACATATAGAAGGTGGGAGAAAAATGTATGTGTTTTAATTCTTTATGAATGTATGTGCATTTATCACTATTATCAACATCTATATAACACTTTATGATGCAAATGATTAATCATGCAAGTGTTGTAAGCTGAGCTGAAACATAATCTCATTCAAAAGTCAGCTCTCCATATGACCAATGAGCTTGAATTCTCAAGATGGTTCCAAAAAGTATGAGGCCTTGGGAAAAGAATTTCCATCACCATCGTGAAACTTATCTTTGCTTCACTCTTTTTCTCCCTGACACACAGCCGTGGGAGCCACAGTGCATTCAAAACGACTTCTTATTCGAGATTGTGTGCGGTGATTCATGGGGTAAGTCAGAGACTGTCATGTCATTCTGTCACACAGCTAGTACGCTTACACTTTGACATGTATGTGTATGTTTGTGTGTGTTTGCGTGTGGGTGTGCGTGTGGATGTGTATGTGTGTATCTTATCTTCTTGAACATAATGAGTTATATTATTTATAATCAATCGATTCAGTGCTAATTTAGACAAAATGACGCAAGTTGTATTCATTTCGTTTTCATCTTCAAGGAGTTACAGACAAATCGTGCACCTCATATCTATTTTAGAAATAGTACCACGGTTTTGTTAATGACGTCGATTGTGAACTTAACCCTTTCCTTAACATTGATAACTGAACTACATAAGGTGTATAGGGTGGTCACAGGTGGTGGTCCTGTCAGTGTTAACCTCTCAGTCGTCTTTATATATTAAAGGGATAGTACAGTACTGGTGGAGATGAGAATTGGGCTTTTAACTTTTTGCGAGATACCAAGAAAACACTTATTATATAGTACAGAGCATACCATTTTAAGAGGAATTCAAAGTTTATTTGATGAAAATCGGGTCTGGAATGACTGAAACATCCAAAAACAAAGTAAAACAAAGCAATCGTGATAAAGTGTGGGTCCCACACTTTAGTAGAATCGCTCTTTTTAGCTATCTCAGCCATTTCAAAACCAATTTTCATCAAATAAACGTTGAATTCCTCATAGAATTACATGCTCTTTCATATTTCATAAGAGGTTTCTGATTATCTCACTAAAAAATGTTAGAAACCTGAAATTAGGTCTCAACCAAAACTGTACGATCCCTTTAAATCATGTTACTATGAAGCACCATATATCGTATCCTTACTCCCTATAGTCAACTCGAATTCTTTCCATGGTATATAAATCTATTATCTTCAAGGATTAATGTTTGATATCTGTACAGACCCTCGCTCTCTCGAGAGTATGTTAATAGATGTCCTCTTTCCTCTAACTCCAATTATTCCAATTCCTCTAAACAGGTGATAAGCTCATTGTCGGTACAGAGTCGGGAGTCTTCATCATCGAAGGTAAGGCTGTAAAACGAAGAAATATCTTTTCTTTATTCTTTATCTTAGTATTGGAACTTGTGCTGTGTTTGTCGTTGTTGTTTTTGGTTTGGTCTGCTGTCGTCTTTTGTACAGTGGTTGTTTTGTCAATACGATATGTATTCTTTATGCCGTAGAACCTCCATAACGATTCCACGCCATAGACGTAAGTCGGTTTAAACCAATTGAAATTAATCGTTGATGCCAATTCTAGAAAGATAATCGTTCTACACAAGCAACAAGATTTTACATTGAAAAATTCATATTATGATTTCATCATCTCTCTTTTTTAAGGATTGATTCATTGGTGAGAAGATAATAACTAGCTGTTAACCTTCAAGTACAACGTACGCACTGAGCGACTGATTTTGAAATATATTGTTGAACTTTCACACTGACATCTCAGCTGCGGAGTTGAGATGACCATTTTGTTTGTATGATAAACGATTCTTAGTACACACTCTTTTTGTACATTAAATAATTGCCTTTATTTTTTTTTCTTTGCAATTTGATGGTCTTTCCTCATTTCGTAAAATGAGTTTTTGAATATTTTTTTTCTCAACTGAAGCATAACTTTGTATTTTTGCTAGTATGCATGCATATGTTTATCTGTATCATTTATCCTTTGCAAAGTCGAATGTATATGTTTATGATATAATTCCTGATTCATTATGTGTTATATTTTGTCGGAAAAGAAGATGAAAATAAATGGATTGAATTGAATTGAAAATTGAAAAAATATGATGTCTTGTTGTTTGAATCCAGAGGGGCTGAGTCCTCGGATGATCTTTGACAAGACAGTGTCCTTCAAGCAGCTCAGTGTGGTGGAGGCCCACGGGCTGCTTCTCGCCCGAGCAGACAAAGGTAACTTGATGCCAAGATGCTTCATTCGAGACCTCGTCTCTTTGGCTTGACTCATCATCAATATTTTTGTCATTGTGCTGTGTCATTGAAGACTGTTCTTGTTTATGCTGGTTCCAGGCTGATTGGAAGTTGTCACGCTGTCCTCGAAAGGGTTATCTCCCACCAGGCTTTCCGCAGTCGTGATTTTATTTATTTCGTTGTATTTATTCTATTTCCACTCATGGGAAGGATTTTCCCTTTAACCACAGCTAGAGCTGATTGTCAATAGATGTGGGGGAAGAGCCAATGGCTGCTGAGGTTGTTGTCCTTTTTTTTCAACATTTCTATTACCAACGTCATTCTTTTAAAACACCACTACTAATGATGGGGTTGCCAACGTAAAATCTTATTAAACATTGCTGGAGATGACTTTTTTACTTGCAGTCAAACTCTCACTCATTCCAGACTGTTGCACTATATATTGTGTCGTCGCAATTTGTGGTCAAACGTTCATAGATATACAAGTTGATGATCCTTGATAACAGTTTCGTGTGGACTTGATTTAACCACCGCTGTATTGGGGTGCTAGTCGTTTATTTCATCCTTTAAGGATATAAGCAACTCAGTTATATGAGTTTAATATCTTAAATGTTACTTTGTCTCTTTTTTAATTTATATAGGTTTCACGAAGGGCTTCATTTTAATGAGCACAAAATATATCACCTTGATCGAGCATATCGTGTGCTCTATCCACATTTGACTCCGAACGCTTAATACCAAACATTGTTTAAGTCACACCTGATTTGTAAAATCATCACTATTCGTCTTATTCTCCACGCTATTACAGGCAAAGACGGCCGCATCTACGTGTTTCGGCTGTCAGACTTTGAGGGTGAAGAGAACGAGGGGATGGTGAGGACTAAAAATGACTGTAGGAACCACAAGATCGAGAGGTCAAAGGGTAAGTTGGACTATTCCATTTAGTGTAAAGAGGCTGCCAGCCCACTCAAATGACATAATCACGAGGATTGTACAGGTGCCTATGCACGGTCATGATACATGAAAGACCAAAGGCATTACGTGATATACTGAAAAGGGGCAGCGCAATCGAGTATTTCATTTGTTCCTTGACATGAGTGTCATGGTAGGTCTTGAATCCAGGGTCCTGTCTTTGATTACATGCCGCACAAACCATTAGATCTAAGGCTATAGATACCACAGGAAACTAAAATCTATTCCGCGCTCATAGCATGATATTCCTGACTGGACCATCAGATGGGACGTGACCATAGGAACAACCTTCCAGCACAAGCTATTTCGTTCAAGATGATTTTGACCTTAGCGATCACAAAAGCAATATCAGTCATAAGTGCCATTATTCATTTTTGACGGTTAAGTCGGAGAGTAGAACCTCGATCCAGTATGGAATGATGCAAAAAACACAATCCATAATATGAATTTTGTCTACCTCGACCTGATATCATGACGTCATTTTCCCTCCATTATGACGACATCGATAGGCTGCCATCTCTTTGCCGTCAGCCGGCCGGGCGGAAGCCACCTTCGGATGGTGATCGCCGTAGGGAAGAAGCTGGTGCTGATGACATGGAAACACAACGCGGCCTGGTCTGCATGGTGCAAGGCGGCAGACACGGACACAGTAGAAGGCTTTCAGTTCACCAGAGTAAGTTTGTGGTCTATGGGGGAGTCCCGACCACAGGGGATTTCCCCCTGTTATAACGTTCACGAAGGGGAAAGTCCCCACCATCTCCCCCTACCAGCTTTAAAATCACTTTTGATAGATATGACGAGGTTGAGCAAAGATAATTCTTCTTCGATAGACGCATCAACGTTTATGTTAAAGGACAATTCTGAACCAGCAGCAATAACTTGACTTAAAAAAGACGAACAATTTACGAGCACGACCGTGAAAAGTTTATCAAAATCGGATTAAAAATAGGGATGTTATGAATTGTTAAAGATTAGCTACTATTTGCATGATTTGTACAACAGTTCTCGGACAGTTTATATGATTATGTAAATGAATGATCTGACACTGTCATCATCTCACAATTTATCATTGATCGTGTTGGAAAAAAAATCAAAATTTCATTTTTTGCTATAGATGGGTAAAATGTGTTATTCTATAATTCTTGGCTAAATAAATTATCAGTAAGACAGATCAAGATTTGAGGCTGGGTCGTAATTGCGTTTGAACAACAACAACAAACAACAGCAACAACAAAAGCAAAATAGAAATATCAAGATTTTGTGTACAAACTATAATGTAGCAAGTTGTGAGAACTGTTTTGCAAGAACTTTTTTTTCGGTGAAAACTAGCTAATCTGTTATAACTCATAACTTCCTAATTCTTATTCCTATGTGAATATGATATACACATTACCTTCATGTATAAATATATATATGAATGTATGTATGTGTGTATATATCTGTAAGTATGTGTATTCATATAGGAATATCATATTTGTCTACTTGCAGGAGCTGTCAGCTGGTGACGTGCCCAACCTGATGTGTCTGATCGACGGCGGGCACGGCGATAACCACATCGTGGTCGGCTATCGACATCAGTTTGATCTCATTAATGAGAAGAACGGGGATACCTTCAGGTTACACATGGTAGATGCAAACAAGGTGAGAATATCTCTGTCTCATTCACCCGTAATATATCAATATGATAGAAATATATAGATATATTATATCTTTCTATCTCTCTCTCGCTTTATATATCCCTCTCCCTCTCCCACACACACAGTGACATACGATATATTTCTCTTTTATAATTCTCTTCCTTTTTTTTCCTCTTTCACTCCTCCACTCCTCTCTCCCTCATTCTTTCTCTTCCTCAGTCCGTCTTTTCCTCACATCATCAGTGTGTGCCATTCATTTTCCATTTAAATTGATGCTCTTGAATGGGTTATGGAATGAAATAATTTTATTCAGATTCCTTTCCACATTTCACATACAAAATGACACAAACTCGAAACCTGCGGGTGTGTCATACGTCAGGTAATAAGTACCCAGTACCACAATAGAGACATGGAATGGAGCCCCACTCAAGAGCAACAATTTTGGAAGTATGGAGTATACTGTATCAGTCGTGAAGAAAGAGTATTATACATGTGTGAGGTAGTGGATGAAACTTTGAAGGCTCTTGGGGAAGAGACAAAATTCAGGTTTTTTTTTAACCTGTAAGATTTACAAATTAGGCATTCTTTAACAGAAGTCTTTTTTTATTTATCTATCTATTCTTTATTCATTTATTTATTTGTTTGTTTGTTATATTTATTTATTTATTTGTTTATTCATTTATTTATTTATTTATTTATTTATTCAATCATTTTTGTAAAAGTAAATATGGATGTACTCACAGACACTTGATCTAACTAGCAAAAAGTGCCCTGAAGCGTAGTGTCTTCCTGGAAATAATGCTCTGTAATTTGAGGAACACACAAATAAACACAAGGGTTGTTCATTGATGTAGCAAAGTTTTCATCTTGGAGAGTAACGACTGCGGAATTTGATTTTGATTTGTATACACCGTATTATTCATATTCAATCTGCGCGGAATTCAAGCTGCCTGCAGAGAGCCTTGATGAAATTACCCAGCCAAATTCAGTTTCCGATAAAATTAAAGCCAACGCCCGATAACACTGAAAAACATGGGACGAGAACCCAATCTGGCTACCAGAGCATTCCCTGTAAATTCACCCTTTTTGCAGAAAACAGATGTGCTGAAAAGGCATGATAATCAAATTTACCAATTATGAACTTCACGGATACACATATCAGTGATAATAACAACAGCAGTGCCAATGTAATCAATTCAATATACGGGTAGCTCATCAAATTATCAGCATGTCACAGTATCAGGTTACGTTATGTCTCGAATATTATTAATTTTTGGCCTGTTTGTGACGCATCGAATATCTTTATACTTCCACTCGATCAGTTTATAAGTGCAAATTCTCAACGGGTCCGCCGAGTAAACATTTTCCCCCTCATAGACACTATTTATAGCAAATACCAAGGAGGGCATTCCACCGAAAGAACGGAATGTCCGCATGTAATATAGGGACTTACATGAATATTATCATCGTACTGTAGGATTGATTTTAAAAGATGTATTCTTACGCCACTGACTAAAGGAAGTAGGATTTTAAGATATCATGTCAAATACATGTATGCGTATAAAAGTGCATATATATATATTATATACATATTAGAGAAAGAGAGAGAGAGAGAGGGAGTGATTGCGAGGTCGATGTCACTGTTTCCTCAGAACAGGGAATTTCATTTTAGGTATTTCATTTCATTTATTTTTCATTTCCAATAAGAATTAAAGCATAACATTTGCATATAATACCATGATTATACTAAATCAATGCAGTGTCGTTTGGAAATATTATACTTCTGTCCTTGTTTATTTAACACCACGTGATTCGAATCTAATATTTCAAAACGTCTGTCCGTGTTCAGGTCAATCTCGTATCAGCGGTTGACATTTATGAGGACGATGAACCGGAAGTACTACTGTCTTACAACCGTGAGTTTCATATTTTGTGAACATTTTGATTTTTCGTTGATTGCAGTGGTCATTTTCCAAGAAACAACAAGCAAACAAAGAAGAATTCAAATGAAGTAGGAATTCAGCTTCAATTGTTAACAACACATGTCATATAACAATTAAATCTACCCTTGATATGTAATTCTTCAATCATATATAGGATATGTGGAAGTTTCTCGAAGGTGACCTAGCTATCAACAATGTAACCCTGCTTACCTTGGCATCGACTGATTAATACATTCCAAGAAAGATGAATTGAGGATAATTATTGGACCATTGTTATGATTATCAATTTTTGGATTACACGTTTATCATTAATTATAAAGATTGCTATTCATGTTATTATTGTTATTATTACCATTATTGCTATTATTGTTATTATTATTATCATTATTATCGTTATTATTATCATACTACTGCTACTTTTATTGTTGTTGTTATCATTATTGTTATTACTACTACTACTATTATTATCATTAGTACCATTTTTCTAGTTATTATTAATTTACTATCATAATCATTATGATCTTCATCATCATGAATCATTAACTGTTTTGTAATTTTACTGTGTATCACAGACGTGTCACAATTTCGGCGATTGAACGGTGAGGCCTCGTCAGATTTTGACATGTACTGGAACTCTGCCCCGAGAGCCATCGGTAAGTCTACATCATCGAGTCTCTTTGACCTTTGACCTTTGACCTGTACACTTTGGTCAATGATTGCCACCTGTAAATTCCTCTAAGTCATTCCAGTTTTAGAATGATTTCAGCTGAAAAACAATGTCATTCTCATTAGTATTTGCCGTTTGAAAAGTATATGAATATCATAAATTTTTAATGTCTTTAATTGACAAAACAGGGGATCGGAGGGGACGAGTTAAGGGAAATAAGATAAAATTCTCATTAATATTTTTTCTATCTATAGGCAAGTCAACAGAATGACGTCATCATCTCTTCTACTTCACGTTGTGTGAAACTTTAGAACCTCATATTTCGAGATTCATATCTGATGTTTATAATATATCATCTACGTATATCATCCTGTCTCTGGTTTTACTTAGTGTAATGGGATAAACGTTGAATACCATAGAATTTAAGCATTTACAATCCTTCCCCAAAACAAGTTAACTTTTATGTAGACTCTATCATAAAGTTACTCTTTGAGACACTTACCATATATATGACCGTTAACTTTTGTGTTCTTATTTAGTGCCGTCAAAAGACATGGTTGTATACATTTGGTATTCTTATTTGCTGTAACGAAGTTTGTTATTTCTTGGAGAAAAAATGGAAATATGAAAACAAATTGAACTGAATTGAACCAAACGTTATAGATACATTTCTGTACATAATAGCCTTCCACTTAAGATGTTTATTCAAATTTAACTATTCCTTCTTTATACTCCAAACAGTGTGCGCCTTTCCGTACATACTAGCCTTCACTCCAGACTCCGTGGAGATTCGACTCGTCGTGAATGGAAACCTTGTCCACACCATGACGATGCCTAGAATTAATCTCATCACGTCAAAGGTATTCGCCTTTTCCTAACAAACAAACAAACAAACAAACAAACAAACAAGAACTCGTATATGGTTTCTCCTATTTCTAATCAATTAGAACCTCTATATAACGAATTTAACGAAACGAGTAATTGGTGAAACCTTATAACAATGATAATGACTTGAAGAAGAAAACCCTTGGAGCACCTTACACCCTACATCTTTTTGTGCATTAGAGAAATATTTGTTCTAGGAGAGCATACACTGTATAACTTGATAGAAGGAAAACTCGTATAATAAGTCGGGGCAGTCCCAATACATCCCTTTAACTCCTCTCACACAAAATAAAATTACATATTTTTCCTTTGTTCTATAGTATTTCATAATGCCCAAAGCTTACTTACGTCAAGGTCAGATATGAACATGTACATAATGTTTTGAACTTTATAGGCATGTATACCGTACATTGCACGATATGCAAGGCCCCGATATCGAAATTATTTGCTATATGAAGATTCAGTTGTTTCATATTTCATGTCGATATAGGAAACTGAAAATAACGCCTTCAAAAACAAAGTACTTAACACCTTGTAGATTCGTTCATTCGTTCTAGTAGTATAATACTACTTTGCAAGACACTGTTTCTGCATTATTGTTTTAAGTAATTATGATATGGTAGAAATTCATTGACCAGATCCGATTTCCACCTCCTAGCATGGTTATTCAAACCGATATTTAACACTCTCATTATTCATGATGCCAGCCGTGGACAGAGTTTCAGATTTGAAGGACTTGCTAAGATGGCCATCATTTTTCTCCATGTAATCATGCACTCTATGATATTTCTTGTTCTCTTGGTATGATGTAGTGTGACATGTACTTCACCTCCACGGGAATGGACATTCTGCAGCCCAGTCCAAAGGAGCCAGTACGGACCTTCAGCCCGCTCCCAAGTCCGACTTCACCTCCGCAGAGTAAGTTAACAGCTTACCGGTGTCATGGAATCAAACCGGCGACTTAGCGAGTGACCTACAACTCCAAAATCAATGTGGTCGTTTATAGATAGAGTAAAACAACGGGTAACATTTTCTCCACATATTGGGCCGAGTATCAGAATAAAATAACTCATTCACATGTTTTAATGAAGGAATTGAATTAATGAAAGTTTGATAGGCCTATTGGTCAGTCATGTGATATGCAAATTAGACGAAGAGATGATGTCTTCCCATGACCCTCAGCAGTGCCTCCGGTCATTTTCAGTCATCATCATTATCAATAATTAGTACATTTGAGATCCGTATCGTTAAGATATTTAAAGATATTTAACATTGTCGGAGAGATCATAATGACCAATTTGGGCACGCCTATAATCCATAATTTCCTTTCCACTGCCATAAACTTGTCTCTACCGCAATCCACTGCCATCATTATAGAGCGGTTGCTGAATAGTACTTAAAGAAAATGAGAAACCACCTCAAGTTTTTGTTGGTCTATGGGGCCTTGGCGTCATACAGTAATTTTCGAAGGCCAATGGCTCCCCAAAGTAAATATTTCACTTGGCTGATGAACATTTTGTCGCTCTTTGCAAGTAAAGGTGGTTTCATGTGGTCTACAACATGGTAAAAAAAATTACGTACCGAATGTACACATCTTCAACACGATTACGATGTCTTGACCTTCATCCACCAACTCTTTCTAATAACTTGTCAGATCCTGAAGATATTGGAAAACGTTTATGCATTTGATTAGTAACAAGTAGATCCCTTCTGCATATTTTATTTTCATTGCCGATAACTGGGAAAAACACAAGCACCACAATCCGAAAATTGGACATTAAACTCGTCGCACTTGTGTATTTATTCTCACTAGATCTGAAAATTTGTCTGTTCGTTTCCCCTTGCTTGTCGTTGCCCGCAGCATACGGTCCATTCTCGAGCGCGGCGGTCAGAATCTTCAAGATTCCACTCATAAGTCTGGTGGGTCAGATGAGCGAGAGACCCGTACCGAACCCTAACAACAACTGTCGACCTCGCTCCTTCATCTCGCCCCTCGTCAACATCGCCGAATCACCACCGACCCCTGCTCGCCGCTTCCGTCTCTCTTCCGGATCGCCGACAACCACGGAGGAACAAACGGACGCGTCGTCCGAACCCGTGCATATAGTATCCATTCCCGTGGCGCCATTACCTTCACAGACAGTGTCAAAGGTCAAGGCTGGTCCCAGACCTTCACAAGAGTATTCGGACTCTGGCTACTCCGAGTCGGACTTCTCGTTTGAGTCTACAGACTCTCTCCCAGGAAGGTATCCGTCGTCGCCTTGTAAAGGATTGGAGACGGCGGAAACGCGAAGACATAAATTTGGTTGTCTGCGTTCCCCGCGGTTGGGCAGACGGCAGCAAAACTCCACGCAGGCAGACCCAGATGCGCGAGCAGAGTTGTTGGGCACGCCCGGCAAAAGAGTGGGCACGCGTACGCGTTTCACATCGAGTACGTCAAGCACACAGTCGGACTCTGTGTTCTACCCACTGCCACCGCGCATCGAGACCAACAACAATAACAACAAGGTCGGCGACAGCGACGTCGGGATGGATTTCATCCCTCCCCCACGAAGCCCGCTAGCGGATCGTCTGAGCAGCACTAGCAGCTCGATATCGCAACAGTCGGAAGCTGAGATGCGAGCCGAACTACTGGGGAGGTTGATTCATTCTCCACGGCTCGAGAGACCCTCCAACACCTCTTCCCTACAGTCAGAGGATGGGGGCTCAGTCTTTCTGGACCAGCCTAGCGTTGATAAGACCACGAACGGTCACCCACCGAGCCCGAGCCCATTTGCCTTGTCAACGTCCGTGGATGATGACGACATCGATTTAAAGTAGCTGTACTGGAAAACGAATCAATTATTTGTATTGATACTTTTCTTTTTTTCTACGTTGATCTTAAAATCTTAGTTGTGTTCCTGTTAGTCTTGAAAAGCCCAGGTCAGTGACCTGCCGAATTACTGGAGTCTACTTCTCCTCAAGTATGTGCAGTGTACATTTGATTGTCTAGCATTGACACTATATGACAATGATTGTGCTATTTGTGTTTGAGTAATTTTATCTTGGACGTGGAACATTTTTCTAAATGCTGATAATTTTCGATACTCATTGTCAACAACGAATACCTATTAATATCTTCATGTAAGAGCATTTTGACATAACATGTATTGTATAAGAAAACTGCTTAATTCCATTCTTTGCCAAGTTAATATCTTGTTTAGACGGTGCAATCGATGATGGAAACAAAGTCACTTTTAAGAATACAATCCGGCAGCTTAAACGGACTATTATCAATGTGATGCAACCTTTTGCAGTTTTGCATGTGAAGAAAGGTTGGTGCATAAATTGATAAGATTTCACAATCACAAGTTTTTCATGTGTATGCCTTTGAAAGCTCGTGGCATGACATTATGACATTTTTTGTATGTGATGTGAAAAAAGTAACTGTGCGCGATTAACAGTAGGCCTACACTGCTTTTGAATTTATTTAAACTGCCAGAGAAAAATAAAGGCAGAACATGTAAAGTGAAGCATTGAAGACTAGTTTCTTTATTCTTGTCATAGCCTAAAGTCACACCGCGAAAGTCTTACGACTTGGTCGCACAGGTGATATGAATTACAGCTGTATACGGGTTGCGGGATTTGTCGATTATAATCATTTCTTCAGAAATAGGCTTACCACGTGACAGAAACGTATGTCAGGTGATATAACGTCTAGTAGAATGTAGCTATTAGCCAGAACGAAATACTTGAAATAATGATTTCATATTTGATTTATGTTGTTTTCTCTTTCCCACTGTGTTCATAATCTACCAATGTACATGTATCTATCCAATTATCTATCTACCCATCATTTTTTTTCCTTTTGATATGACCTTTCTCTCCCTATTGCTTTATTTGTCCGAATATGTCTTCTCATTTCTCCTCCGTGTATTTGATGAATTTTTGACATTTCCTCTCTCAAGATAAGGCATTACCTTCTTGATTTTTCCAAAGGACTGTGAGTTATAATGAGATTGTTCTTCAGTGGATTATCTGCTCATGGTGAAAGTCTCAATTGTTGAGCCTTCCATTGACATGAAAAGTCCGTGAAGCCAAAATAATGATTCGCTCTATGTTTTCTCATCTAGGGCGGATTTTTTTTTTCTCGCTAGTATACGATCTGGAGATGTCTATTTGTATGAAGTTCTTACAGGTGACTGGTATTTTGTGTGGTGCGTTTTTTGTTGTTCAAGAGGTCGTCATGGTAAATGTGTTCACAAAAACAACATGGGGCATGGCATGGCGTCTAAAGTGTGTCAATCTTTTCTCCATGAAGGGAATACGCATTTTAGTCCAAGCCGTTGCCAATTTGCATGAGCTGGTTGAAAAGGGATCAAGACAATGATAGAGTAGAAGAACAAAAAAAAAAGAGAAAGCAAAATGATATATTATATTAATTAGTGTAAAGAGAAGGTAGGTATTGTATGTGGTGCAGCTTTAACATCCGTTGTGCCTTAAGAAGATTTTATTGTACATGCTAAACGCAGGTTGGCTGTGGATTGGAAGGAACGCAACATGCATCGGTTTGAACAGTATTGTTTGGCTGACGTATACTTGCTGATATGAGTATGGTATCATGTCTGGATTAAAAGGGTCCTGATAGAGCGAAATATCATACGTCATTGAACGATATAACACAGGTATGAAGAGAAATATTTACACTAGCTAAATTTATATATTTGTTTCTTATTACTTGTAATTGTATTAAGTATAACTGCGCGTTTTGAATAAGTGATAAGGGACAATCAACACGCACTAATGGGCATCAATATAATTGGCTAATTACAAAATCAATCGCGTTAGCGATGTACATTCTTTTATTCAAAATATGTTAAGTTCGAGTAGGCCTACCCATGAGTTTCAGCCACGGCTGGCTTTCGGGGAGATTCTTCTATTGAATATCTTTTACAACATACTTTGTTGTGGGAATTCTTTTTACTTTATAAGTGCGTTTACTTGCCTTGAAGTCTTCATAAGAGCAGATACACGTTATTTGAGAGATATGACCGTAAAGTTTTGTTAATGTCATTATTGCAGTGCAACAACATCCTCCTACCATACACCACATGGGGTCATGTAGACGATCCAAATAACTGTGCAATAGACTAACATTATCCTGAAATCGTATCGTGAGCATGCGCACAACTGTCATTCCGGAGATTAAACATTGACGTTGCATATCGATACTATACTGAAGAAGACTAAATACAACAGGAAAAAAGAAAGAGGAGCTGGAGATTAACTCCGTGCAGTGTTAGGAGTTACTGTTCTTTTGCTCTTATGGTGACTTTCAATGACAATTATATCTGAATGGTATTGCACTGACGGGATTGGTTAATTTTTTGTCTGTTTTGTATCATAATCTGCCGAATTTTTTTCATTAATTTCGTCATATCATTGCAAGCCAGAAATTTCCACTAACATGACCAAGATTCCATTATCTTAGGCCTTTGATGTTATATTTCAGGAACTGAAGCTCAACGCAATCCTCAGTCTTAGAAGGCGATGAGGATGGTTTTGAAGTTGTTTTTAGTTTTCTTCGGATAAAAGTTTCACAGACTTTTAAAGCAACCGGAAGATAAGTTTGTTACACTTCCCACCCGAGTTATATAGTCCCTGTATTGATATATGGGCCGGGTTTACAGTCGACAATAAGTTGCAAATTTATCACTGTCCGATGGCAGATAAACAAACAAACAAACAACGAAACAAATAAAAAGGTGAAGAAAGTATTAGGAGCCGAGTGATTTATCTGTTCAGTGGTGCCCAAGCCCTGTCAGGGCAGAGCATGTATTTTGAGTTTCTCATTTCCGTTGTTAATTTTAATTTTCGTTCTTAAAAGACACCCGTATCTACACTGATCGGGGTCATAGGTTAAGATATAGTGTAATATAACTTTGACAAGTCATCTTAGAGTGATAGCAGATGGTGCTATTTCCTATTAGTACTGAACACATCATTCTGTACGAAAGAAGATCGCACAGACAAACAACTATTTTTAGCCTACTATTAGTTGGATTCTTGCAATATGCATACTGAACGAAATTTCTATGTTCAGTTTGTTGCGTAATATCATTTTAAACGATTGAACAGAATAAAAGGGGTGTTTTCATTGATTTTAAATATCGACACTTTGATCGGAGCATTGTCTTGCAGACCTTGCACAGCTTCGATGTACGAATCACAGACACAGTGTATGCCAAGAAAGCAGTGTTTATGAGCTACCTCAATTTATTTATTCCATGCTACACGTCGCGGTGTGAGAAGTTTGTGTTAAAACATGAATTCATTTCAGAATGGTAATTGTATGTTTCTTTGTGGGTCTCGTGATTTGTGATGGGCATGACATGATAAAACTGTAACCAGCTGACTAATTATTAATTATTTTGACAAATTTTGTTCTAAACGTACGCAATTTTTAATTATTTGTCTTTATTTCCGTCGAAAAAATAAAGGAAATATAGTAACAATAATGCATGTTGGATGAAGTATCGTCTACCGCTGCGAATGATGTTTGCCAGACATGACTGCGTAACAAAGGTGTAGCTGTGGCTTATGTAAAAAAAAAAAAAAAAAAGAGAAAGAAAAGAGAAAAGTCCAAGGTGCAATTATTCGTTTAGATTTAAACGGACTCACAGCAAACAGGTATATAAGTCCAAATGCAAATACATCGTACTTCGAAGACATGGCATCTCGACTTCAGTTTACTCGACTTTTTACAAAGTGGATTCTAGTTTGGTATGCTGCCTACCATTAATAATGCTCACAAGTAGGAAATTATTGAAATTTGCGCTGTGTATTTTTACATTACTTAATATGGCTCCTTCTAATCATAGTACATTGTACTGGGAAGTCAGCATTTTGAAAAATTCTCGATCGTGCTGACGGAAGGATGAAACTTAGCTCCAGCAGGTATTTGTAGATTTTCAGACAATCCTTGTTCGCACAACTTTCAAAGAGCAACGTGGTAGCATTTAATATGTGTGTAGCTCTTTCGAGATTTAGACGCAAATTTGAATGTTAGTTAAGTTTTTGTACTCGCATTTTGACTATTATATGTATTTTGGGTATTTTTCGTACTACGTCTGTGGTTTGTCGAAAATGTTATAATTGCGTATTTGTAGATAAATATATAGTATAGAGAGGTACTTTTTATCTGTACTTTATTTATGAAATTCTCATGGATTTTATTATATTGCAATTACAGAGTTTAAAAATAAAAATGCATTTAGTACTTGAGTCATTTGTACAGGTATTTAAATCTTCGACGTATGATATGTATTTGGTATACATTTGCTCAGTGAAAAGTCCATGACATGGTCTTTGCATGAAATATTTGAGATTGAATATAGAGATATCATATTTTTATTTGTAAAAACAGACACACAAAAATGTACAACGAAATATGTATCGCAGATATGCGCATGCCTTGTTCAAAAACACATTGATACACTTGTAAAATGCGAGTTTTTCACGGTCGAGGTTTCCTAACTCTGTAATGTAAGTCACGTGATTGTATATTTGCATCGCACTATGATCTTGTGCTAAAGTATATTCTATGGTCGCATTACAACTCAGCAGTTTGTACTAAGAAGTACTGAATCAATGTTACAAATCAAAATAACGATGTCTCCGCTTCATTTCTTTGCGTCACGCGTTTGTCTCGTTGGTATTAAAGCAGAAGTCGTACGGAAGCACGAGGTACATTGTATGTAGTTATCCGAGTGCGTGAGGGTGTGTGTGTGTGTGTGTGTGTGTGTGTGAGTGTGTGCGCGCGCGGTCATCTGCGTGCGCCCTTGTTCAGGTGCGTGATTGTACAGCGTGTCTATTCAAATTGAATTTGATAGAATTATATCAAACGAAAAGAATGTTTATGACATCAGACAAAAACAACGAAAGTTATGGAAATCTCACGTTTCACAGATTGTCATGGAATTAAAGGAGACATCCGCATGGTTTTTAGACTTACATTTTTATTTTGAACAACTATAGATTGGGTAAAGAGTTTCAGAATTGATAGTGACTGGGATGAGGAATAAGAATGTTTCAAAAATGTATAACAAATCACAAAAAGAAGGATGATGACATGACACCCTTACCATAAGAATGCATAAGTGGGGGCTGAAGGAAGCAGAACAAAAGAAAGCATGCACAAATTCTACAGGTGAACTTGTTAAGCAAGAGGTATAATCGTAATGAATTGCATTGCTACGTTTCTGAAATACATATGTGAGCCTCTTATGTCATCATCCTTGTTCAGTGTAATTTGTTTTGGGTTTTTAAAGTAAGAATATGGGTTTCTCTGCTCAAGGACCACAATAAAATTCCAAAAATCTGTTCATGGAGTTGTCGATTTATGTACTACGTTGTACATGATGTGAAATTATGAAAATCGCCTAGACTTCCCCTTTAATTCAAAGTGAGACAGGTGACGTCATCACCTCAAATCATAGCCCCCGTCTGCTACTTTGTAACTGCAGCCCCCCCCCCCAAAAAAAAAAAAAAAAACACGTCATCGTTGCTGTTATCATAAGATTATATATACATTTATTATGTGTGGTTATTCAAAGTCTGCCTGTTTTTTATTGTTGGTGTAGTGCCTATATATAGTGTAAAGGTATACAGTGTTGGTGTCCGTAGTATTACGCTTAGGCAAGTGTCAAGTGTGCAATTCTTTGGGACACCCGTGAGATAAAAACATCATCACTTTTGCCAACTTGAGTACATGGTTGCAACTACAGTAGTTCCACTAATGATTAATATACATGTGCTGTAGTTTGTGATGTCACATGCGTGGAACAGTAAGGAATATGTAAAGATGTTATTTATTTGTTTATTTATTTATTCATTTATTTATTTATTTATCTATTTATTTATTTATTTATTTATTTATCTATTTATTTATTTATTTATTTATTTATTTTGAGAAGCACACATTCCTTCGACTTGTTACTGACATATGGTTATTCATATTCCTGGTTATTCATATTCCGCCTGCCTTCTACAATTATAAGAGAGGCAAGGTAAGTGATCTTTTATATTGTAAGAAGAGAGAAAATTATGTTGAATTTTCTTTTTTTTTTAATCTTGTTTAGAATCATTCTATGCAAGTGACATTACAAACTGTAATAGTCTTCTCATCTAGCAACGACAGCACTGAAACTTCAAAAATTCAAAACTGTTGAATGGATTGTTCAGTATTCCTCAAACTTTCACTGATGTGTTCTTCTATAATTGCTGCTTCTCACTCAATCCATGCTTTTTGTAAGGTGAAATTGTCCAATTTAGATGAATCCTCTACCATTCTGATCGTCCGATTTTACCTTAATCATTAAAGGGTTGGTATAATTTGGGTTTCGATGGGGCTTCAGGTTTCCAATGTTTTTTTTTCTTTAATGATAATTTTTGAGATGAGAAATTCTCTTATGAAATGTAAAAGAGCATATATAATTCAAAGGAATTCAAAGTATATTTGATGACAAATGGTTTTGAAATGGCTGAGGTTTGGCGAGGTATTGACATGGCCGAGATATCCAAAAAGTAGTGATACAATGTAAAAGGAGGGACTCACCTTTTACATTAGGATCAGCTTGTTTTACTTTGTTTTTGGATATCTTAGCTATTGCCAATTTTCTTCAATTTGAATTTGTGTTCATCTTAGAATTGTGTTTTTTAACTTTTCATAAAGTGTCTAAGTACTGTATCTCGCAAAAAAAGTTTAAAGCTGAATTCTCATCTCAACCAATACTATCTATAATCATCTCTTTAAAGCCAATTGAACATGATGTGGAATGTCACGCAAAAGTGTGTTTCCTTTGGTAATCATAATTATTATGTAATATATATATATATATATATATATATATATATATATGTATATGTATATATATGTGTGTGTGTGTGTGTGTGTGTGTGTGTGTGTGTGTGTGTGTGTATGTGTGTGTGTGTGTGTGTGTGTGTGTCTAGTGCGGGAAGATAAAGGCATGCACGGACGTAGCTACTTCAACGTATACACGTATGTAGCTTATTTCCAAGCTCTCAGTCTTTATAAGACCTTCATCAGTGCTGTGAAGTGATACTAGTACATAAAATCGACTCACTGTCTATAATGTATATATACATACATGTGTATATGGGTCAATCCACGTCAAATCATCAAATTTTCAGAAAAGTTGTCACCCGACCCCCTCCGATTTTCATAAAAATCGCACCAAATGTTTCCTAGAGTGTCTGACGGAAATTCTGAAAATATTTTGCTCCAAGGTCAATTGGTTGCTAAGATACAGCCTAACATAGCAACCGGTGCACATTCCAAAATATTAGTTAAAAGAAAATTAGGCATTTTTGATTGACTGTTTTAGCATGGATATTTATGCAAAAGTGTTCATTATCTGGAAATTGAGAGAAATTTACAGTCTTTGCCAGAAAAACTGACTGTAACGCAAAATTGACTTTTCGTTAACGTGCACGAGGTCACCGAAAATGGTGTTTAATGTTAATTTCGAAAATCTTAATACATATTTAGAGGCTAATATCTTCCACATTTCATCACCTTGGGTTCTAAAATATTATGCTGTTGAAGGCTTCGACTTGCTCAGTAATTTTGAAAATAATCAGCGGATTCGTGCCCACCATTTTTACAAAGAGCGCCCTCAAAGTTGACAAAAATGAAAAATGTGCCAAATTCAAGGTCACAGATCACCCTTCGTCCCACCTCGGAATGGCATCAGTTTTTGTGTATTGATTGACATTTACCTATATTATCTTGGGTTACCAAAGAAATGTTGCTCCCGAAATGTTCAATGGCAAATTTACCCCACTGAAAATGGTCATAAACGGCCAATTTCCCATGTGATATCACATATTGGGTTTAGAAGACATTTCAAATGTCCACGCTTTCAAGATGAAAAGCCCTAGCCCTGTGATATTTGCAGTAGGGATAGTCTGTTATACATATTTTAGTAATATATACCACAAAACACTTTTATTACATAATAATGACCTTGAAATTTAATCCAAAATTTGATAAAAACAATAAATAACTCCATTTTCCTCATTGCACTGCATATAAATATGTGTTTTGAAAGACTTTTCACAGAGCTATATTTCAAGAATTATGAAAGCTGACAGCCCACTATATTAAGGTTCCTAACTATTTGTGTTCTTGTTTCAGATTTAGTGTCACTTTGATCATGAATGTTATACCCTTGACCTTGAAGTGCTTCTAAAAATAGCTGTAAATTTGTTAACTACAAAATACGCGACAGGTGTTTTATGGCATAACATACTAGTGATTCTTTCACAAACACAAAAGTTTTTATGGTGTAAATGTTATATACTGGAATTAATCTATACGTGCTTGCAAGCTATGTGAGGCTGTATCTTAGCAACCAATTGACCTTGGGGCAAAATATTTTGGGATTTTCCGTCAGACACTTTAGGGAACATTTGGTGTGATTTTAAAGAAAATCTGAGGGGGTCGGGTGACAAGCACTGGATGATTTGACATGGATTGACCCACATATATATAATTATATATACAAATGTGTGTATATATATATATATATATATATATATAATTATATATACAAATGTATATATGTATATATATATACATATATATATATATATATATATATATATATATATATATATATATACATGTATGTATATATATATATATAACTAAAGCTGTACATGCATCAAGATGTAGCAAGGTGGAAAAAAGGGGGGTCCGACTAGGTTGGGCACTATGAAGGGAATGATAAGAATATAGAGGGTCTGGGCAAAGCATGGCGTGAATGAATAAAGGGAATAAAAGGGAAGAATAAGGTTAAGGTAGCGGGCTTAAGGGCATGGGACGACATTGTAGGGAATCAAAGGGGATAAAGAAGAATGACATTTTTGATAGACAGCTGGTGATCTTTAAAGGAATAAAGAAATAGATAGAGCAGAGAGGATAAGAGTGTATGTTTGACAAGGAGTTGAGGTGTTTAACGAGAATATTGTGGTAGGGTGAGTTAAATCGGGAATCCTGCTGGAGGAGAAAGTTAAAGGGCTCGTAGCAAAGCCATGTTTTGTTTTATAAATAATAGGAGGAAGGGAGAGTGTCAGATTGGGTTCGAGACGCAGGTAGGTTACACAGGTGAGAGGAAAGGGTCATGTTGGGGACAGGTAAGCAGATTGGTCGAAAGAGGGCTGTCAATAATTCAGGTGGGAGAAATCAATTGTGATGATTGGATAATAGAATGGTAGGAGGGATTACGGGACTACAATAGTTTAAAAGAGGAGTCACTGTTAGGGAGAGGGGGATTCTCTTTTGAGATGCGACCGATATATACAATTGTAGGGACATCTCAGACAACAGAATATAACACAGAATACAGCATACAAAGTATTCCACAAGATTAATTAATCTACACTTGTAAAAAAAAATCAAATATCAACACAGTACTGTTTACTGTACATCATCAAATTTAATCAAAGTCAGCTTTCACAAATGTCTCCAGATTTTTTCCGATACCTGTATCAACAATGTTCAGGGACAGCTGTATGAAGCAGTAAACAAAACCATGGGATCTAAAACATCTACAACGTGTATCTAAATGAATATGCTACTGTACTTTCACAACGAGCAAAATTCTTGCCAAGAAATGCTTGTAGACATACAGTCAACCTCGCCTTTCATCGCATAGTCAAATCTATTTAAACTGAAGAAATAGCTTCAACTTTGAGAAAATTTAACTTATGAGGGATTAAAATCAAAAGAATATAACAAGAGGACTGGAAAAGACTTTCGAATTGGGCGATTATTCAACTCATGTGAGGTCGACTTAAGCAAGGTTGACTGTAGCTGTTTTGTACCCATGTAATCTTTCCTACAGCAGTAATTCTTTTTCAACCCTTCCCACAAGAAATTCCTAAACTGGAGCCTATTTCACGTAAGATTTTATGTGAACACTGTACAACTGTACATGTACTGTACTGGAGGGTATGCATATTCAAGGAAGGTACCCAAGTTCAAATAATGACAGGTTCGCTGCTGAAAAAGGAAAAAGGCAGGATGTATGAAGCCACTTTCTCACTTAAAATTGACAGTGACATGAGCACTGTAATGTACAAATGTACTGACTTTGCTACAAGTAGGACTGAAATAAATACTTTGCATTACAGTGCACTCCCGTTATAACGAAATGCTCGGGACCGTCAGTTTTCTTTCGTTATAACGAAATTTCGTTATAAACGAACAAATACAATATACATGTATAACGAAACAAGGAAGCCACGCATATGATATTCTGTTTGTTGAATACTCGTCATACACTGGAAAGCTATGTGAAAAATAAAACAAATAGTAAATCAATTTCAGATTATTTCATTACAATAACGCAAGTCCCCCTCGGAAACTGCATGACACACCAAGCGAACACACAGTGATGTGACGCGTTCGCCGATGCAGAGACGCTGTAAATACCTTGTTCCGCTAAGGTATTTTCTAAAGCGATCCGCATTTCGTTATAACGGAGCACATTTCTTTTGTTTTTCTTTGTCAGTGGTGCTCGAAAAAGACTTCGTTGTAACGAAAATTTCTCTATAACCGTGTTCGTTATAAGCGAATTTTGTACCATAGACTTTAATGGCGATAATTTTGAGACCAGAAGTTTTACTTCGTTATAACGAAATTTCGTTATAACCGTGTTCGTTGTAACGGGAGTGCACTGTATTCACTTGTAGGACTCATCTTGGAGGAAAGAATACAGATTTCATCACCGTGTTATCGTATAAAGAAAGGTTGATTTCAGAGATCAGCTGGGGGTAAGGACCAAATCACTGTCAAATAAAAAAAAAAATCTTATTATTTATCTATGAATACAGATTTCCTCAGAGCTTATGTTGTTATACCGAAATTCTCATTTACAACAAAGTAAAAATTCAGATTCCCAAACTATCATGTACATTAGATTATATCTTGGTATTCTTTACTGTTTGGCTATGACGAAATTTTGTATAACAAAATAAAACTGCGTTTCCAAGGACTTCGTTATAACAGGAGTCCCCTGTTGTACTGCAATACATGTATAGCCTACGTGTATAATGACATTAGCCCACGGCTGACTTTGCACCAGGGTGAGCATTGACTGAAAGTGTTGTATAAAAATGTCCCAGCCAGGTACTGGCAAAATCCAAACGCTGGAAATATTTCCCATCCAGTTCCAGCAGCGCTGCACGTACCTACAGTAAGCAAGGAGCCATGGAGAGCCTTCTCCTTCTTTGGTAGGAAAAACAAAAAGTACAAACCAAGAAATGCTGACCCAAAGTGGGACTATGAATAAATCTCAAAGATACATCATATTGTTGTTGTTATTGCTGCTGCTACATAGGGTCGTCATGCAGGATGGAGTCTAACTACTACTGAGAAGAAAGCTGAAGCTCCAGCGGTAGGCAAGCCCCAGTAATAGACCAGCCCTTGGGAAAGACAAGCCACTGGTGACAGGGAGACCCTAGTGACAGGCTAGCCCAAACAAGAGGGTCTTTGGAGCCCCATCTACATGTAAATGTCTTTATTTTACACCCTTGTATGCATTGTGGAAGTGCAGACTTGTGTCTGAAACTACCATAATTTTTTTTTTCATCATCTAGGCTTGTAACTTTTTGAAGCTAGAAAATGAGTTTTGCTTTTGGCACCAACATATGTGTAAGCTTCATGAGTTACAGCTTTATCAGACAAGTAGGGGTCCTAACCTTGAGATACATATTTCTGCTCAGAATCTCACTTCCCAGACTATAAAAATGGAGCAACAGAAAAAAAAAAAAATGACACGTATCAAGCTTCTGGAATTTTGTGAAGAGGTCTGCCATCATAGCATGTAAGGCTGATCACAGTGAATATCCACCTCCATGGTTCAAATTCAACCGACTGCCGATCCTTTATGTTACAGGCAACACTCTTTGATGCTGTCTCTACGCACAGAATTAGAGGAGGTGAGATAAGTACATTGTAATGTGTTCCAGTTCAGAGGTTTATCCCTGCATATCCACCAGACACTCATTTATCCACGATTTCCTCCACATCTGGACTGTCTACCTGCTGGTCGTCACCACCGGCAGAAAGTTTCCCTTTGTCTTTCTCCTTTCCATCCGTCACTTCTTCAACCTCTTCTACATCATCATCGTCATCCTCTTCATCATTATCATCATCATCCATCTCCTCCTCATCATCCTCATCGTCTTCTTCATCGTCATCATCATCATCTTCTTCATCATCATCCTCGTCACCTTCCTTGCTGGTGTCTTGGTCCTCTCTGTTCCTTTTTCTCTGCTCCGATGCCTCTTTCTTGCCCTTCTGACTGGCCCTGAAAGCTAGAGGAGATACAGAAAAGAAAAATATGCACAGATTTATCAGAAATAACATTCGGTTGAATGCAAACACAAATAAAATCTATCTGGTCTACACATCTCAAATCAGATGGGCAAATCACTTTTATTCTGGTATGAGACACAATAAAATGTACATACAGTACACCATACTCAATAGAAAAAGTGAACAAAAAAGAAGTACCAACACAGTTGCCAAACTAAAAGTCACTTTCCTCAACTACGCAGTGTATTGTAAGTTCTGCATACTGATTACTTTAAGAGTGATGCTTCTTGAAATGAGTGATTAATACAATCAATTCTCTAACATTTTTGGTACTGGTGTTTGGATGGCTTTCCTCCAGTTTTGTTATTATGAGCACAGGACATCATAGCAGTCAAAATAATGGTGGTCCAGCCATACAAAGGTTTAATTGTTCATATTTTAAAGAACATTTTTTTGTAGAATTTTGATGTACTGTATTAATTACAGTATTGATACTGTATTTACAACAGGGATAAAAATATAAGAAAATGAAAGGCATATGGGACCTGCAAAATTTCCTCTTTAGATTGGGTACATGTATCTTGCTATACCCAACTTTGTTATAATGAGGCTCCACTATAATATTCTTTCAAAGTCCCTTTGATCATATTCATTCAAATACCTACAATGTCATGCAGTTGCTATAAGAGACAAATAAGTTTGTTATGATATGTCCATTATGCCCTCATTACCAGAAAGATATGTGGATTGTTTAATCCTGTCAGGATTACCATTTGAAAATGCTTTTGAGATCGCACATAAATGTCCAGACAGCAGGGCTGAAAGAGTTAATCAATTATAACAAAGATGAAGACTTACAAAGTCACATTACATCAGGATTTGGGGAAACCAGGGGGGCATTTCATGAAGGAACTTGTCGGATAAAATATTTGACAAGTCAATTATATCCGACAAGTTTTGAGAAATTCTTAAGTCTGATTGGCTGATTTCTCTGAACTTGTCGGATATAATTGACTTGTCGGACATTTTATCCGACAAGTCCCTTCATGAAATGCCCCCCAGGTCTACTTTCTTTTTGAAATGTGAAAGATGTTATGATTACCATATTTAGAGATATAAGGAGATTTATTACTTTACACATGGAGGCAACTTTAATACAATGCAGTGTGGGATGTTGAAACTGATTTAATGTGGAAATAATTCCATTAAAAACCCCACAACAATGCTCTGCCATAGGGACTACCAGATGCAAAAGAGAGGAAGATGGTTAAATTTCCATCCAGACACAGAATATTCATGGACATGGTAGGTTTAATTTACATTTGTCTTATCATTTTCTCACTAGTCTATTCACATTAGGTCGTAGTTAACATCCCATTGTGTAAATGTAGCGACTTTGTTTGAGCACAGACATTCAATAACACATTTTATACGTTTGCAATGCACAATTGAAACACACCAGTGAAATAAATCTGAAAGTGGTATTTCTTCTTTTTCTAATCTCATGGGTAAAGCATGTTCATGAACTTTTTGCACTTGACAACCCTGGGTCTTCAAGCAATTATGGCTTCTCTTTTCTCACCTTCAAGATTTGCCTTCAGAGGTTCAATAAATTCCTCAAATTCCATGTCCTCCAGGGCAGAAAATACATCAGTAGCATTCAAAGTCTTTCGTTTTCCCTTGATGGCATGTGTGTTGGCACTGGACGTGGGAAGTTGAAAATGAGCAAAGAAGCAAGGAAAACATGAAATGAGGATAATTTCTTTCAAATTAACACACACAACTTAAAATGCGGTAAATAAGTTATCAGCATGAGCTACATTTCAAAGCATTGTAATTTCATTTTGATCACTACGTAAGATACGAGTAATGAATTTTCTTCAGACAAGACATTAATGAAAGTTCCACAAATACATCAGCTCTTTGCAATAAAATAATGATTACAAGAAGAATACCATGGTAGAGTTTCTCATATTTGATGACAAAAGTAAAATGTATACTGCAATAAATTTCGAGTTTCTACTCATTAGCGCAATCCCAAACTCTTATCAAAATTTATCTAGTTGAATATATTTTACCTTAGTACCAGTATGAAATTCATTTTGAACTACAGTACAATGACTGAAAAAAAAGAGAAATACATGTACTAAGAATATAAATTTGAGGCAAAATTCAAACATTCAGAAAGACAAGACAGTTTGTATGTCAAGTCTAGCAAAGATTGCAGTGAGCTGCAATGAAAAATAAAGACACAGACACAGACACACACACACACACACATACACAAAACCTTAAAACAAACCCTTAACAAACCTGTCCTCATATGACTCCATGCATGTGTATTAATTGTGCAATGTGAAAATAAAAAATAAAAAACTCACCATGACGTTGCATAGAGCACAAACACACTTGCAGCTTTGGAGACTGCATTTCTGGCTTCCTTGGACACACTTATTCCATCTGGTATCTACAGAAAGAGGATAGATTGATCATGATGATGATTACTTCCAATATGAATAATTTTTATAAGTGAACACATCTTTAAAAGCTCCTTTGTTGTGTACACAAGCAATCATACATCTACAGTATTTCCTCAATCTCATTTGTTTGTGATAACTTCTCATTACAAGTTCTGTTCTAAATGCTGTACTGTTTCCCCAGTAGATCTCAGTCTTCTTTATACATGTACCTCTACCTGGTAATTTTCATGAAAGCAAGTGCCCAACTGATTGATGGTCAAACAAAGTTGAATAATAGATTTTTTTTCTTAATTTCAAGTAAAGAACAGATGAATTGTTCTTGTAAATGTTGCATCAGAAGTGGTTCGAACCCCTGACTGTGAAAATATGAAAATTTCATAAATGTCAGAATATATTTCTATTCTTCAAACATACTGCCTGCTGGTAACTTCACGATAATATGCTGGAGTGTCATGTTTTGAGGGATGTTTTCTCATTTATTTCTGCCTTTATTTCATGATCACAATACCACTCCTTATTTAGTCTATATCCCCCCCCCCCCTTCTAATAACACTATTTATGTTGTATACATTTACCAAGGTTTTTATTTTCAGGAATTCTGCAAGTCAAGTGCTATTCCTGAATTAAAAATGCAAAGTTATTAACTTTGACCTTAACATGAATCCAACATGCACGTTTACATGTCTCCCTTCATTACTGTACTCCATGACTGCACATTTTACCACTCATGAAAGGTTGGAAGTCAAGATTTGCAAAAAAAAAAATAGACTGGCTGAATATATGGCATATACTGTAAAAGTGGAAATTTTCGCGGTGTTCAAATTTTTGCGCATTTCGCGCAACCAGAACAAGCGCGAAAATAAAAGCACGCGAATATTTTTGCTTGCCATATGTGCCTGTACGTGATGTCTTGATTCCGCGGAATTAAAAACATGCGAAACTCTTCCGACCCGGCCAAGCGCGAAAAATTAGTCACGCGAAAATATCCACTTTTACAGTACACATATTGTAGAGTTAACAAGTTTGAGGGAGAAAACGAGGACACAAAATATGTTAAGTTTCTTTAAATCCATATGAAAAAACAAACATACAAATGCCTAAAGAACTGTCTAACTCTAAACTGCAATGAACCAATGACTTACAGCATCTTTCATGATTCTTGTGATGACAGAGAGAGGGAGGTTCAAGTCCTCTGGTCGCTCAGCCATTGTCACTAGAAATAAAATCCTGTTAACAGAACAAAGGGATGAATGATCTTGTAAGTTCATAGAGTAGTGCAGTGACCTGTCATTTCAAGCCAGCAGAAATCACCTGATGGCAAAGTCAGTAGTACAGTACAGTACTGGTATTTAAAGTTGCTAGAATTGTTTGGGGGAAAAAAAAAGAAAAGCCCTCTATAAGAGTGCAGTAAATCTGGAAATATTGCATTGCAGGGATGCCAAGTTCAAAAAATTTTTATGAGTGAGATTTTCATGAGTCGGTATCTCGGCGAGCGAATGTGCGCGCAAGCAAGGGTGTGGGAGGGGTTTCCCCCCTGTGGCCTTCCACGGTAGGGAGCTTTTTCATCTTTTAGCTCTTAGTGGTAATATCAGGTGCATTCTCAAGTGACTATTTTTTACTTATTTTGAAAGACAAAAGGAAAATATACCTTCAATTGCAATTATCACTTTAATCTTGTGAGCTATGTTCATTATTAAAGGCCTAAGTTGAAGACTTCCCAAGATGCGTGAGAAAAATGGGTGCCATGCGTGAGATCCTGAGACGGCCCCTAAATGCTTGAGTCTCACGCAGAATGCGTGAGACTTGGTAGCTCTGGCATTGTACAGTAGTCTGATATCCAGTTTATAAATATTAGGTACAGGGTTCAAACATCCTTCTTTTTTCCCCTCAGGATTGGATTATTAGAGGGCTATAAACAATGAGCAAAGAAAGTGGACACAACGGTAAAATACATGCACTGTAACTGCAAGTTAATAGGGCCTAGCTAACACTAACAGTTAGACCTAGGGCCTACTTTTGTAAAACTAAAGTAAAAGTTAATTCATTCAAACTTATTAAATAAGTTTAGATCTAGGTCCTAGGTAGGCATGATGAAAAGAAGAAAAAATCCTATCTGGTTTTTTTTCAAAAATCGAGTTTTAATCAACCGATGCAGAGCGCCCATTTAATCACCGTGCAAAGTTGCGACAATTTATACGTCAGATGTGAGATGAATAGAAATGAATAGGGGGGCCTCATGAGGCGGGGGGGGGGGGGGGGGGGGGGGGGGGGGGGGCGGTCCTCATGAGGCGGGGCAGTCCTTGTACGCGGTCATCATGAGCGGGTTTCCCGGACTGTGTGTTACTTATAAATTCATTAGTCAGTGTAAATTTAAACAAAGTAAATTTAGGTCTGGGTATGCCTAGTGACGGTGTAAGTTAACAAACTTGTTATATTTAACTGTTAGACTGAGAAGCTCTAGAATCAGTGTAGATATACAGTGCACTCCCGTTATAACGAAATGCTCGGGACCGGCCGTTTTCTTTCGTTATAACGAAATTTCGTTATAACCGAACAAATACAATATATAACAAAAACAAGGTAACCACGCGTATATCATTTATGTTTGTTGAATACTCATCATACACTGGAAAGCTATGTGAAATGGAATGGTACCCAGGCTTATTAATGTCGTTTGGAAATTACATATAAAAGAAAGCATAAAGTTGTTTTTGTTACACAATCACAGTCGCGTAGAAAATGATAGTTTAGGATTCCGTTACAGTTCGCTATTCCAAAGATTCGTTTCTTACTAAAGTTCGTTACTCCGAAAGACTCTTTGTTCCGAAGTTTCGCCATTCCCGAGAATCCAAAGGTTTGTTCATTATTTTGAAGCTTCGCTCTTCCGACGATTCGTTATTCCGAAAGTTCATGATTTACATATAAATATTTTATTGTTCGTTTTCTGAAGGCTCGTTGATCGGAAAATGAAATGAGTTTCGTCATTCCGAAGGTTTCTAAATGAAAAAAATGAGAATGGTTCACTGTTCCGAAGGTTTTTTAATCCGGCAATGAAATAAGGTTTGTTATTCCGAAGAAGGTTTGTAAATCCCCCCCCCCCCCAAAAAAAAAAAAAATGCGAAAGGTTAGTTATTTCGTAGGTTCGGTTATCTTAAGACGATTATGAAATTTGCGATTCTCAAGTTTTGATAGTGGACACACCTTTTTTCACCTTTGGATTAACGAAACTTTTTTTAATGTTCCATTAACGAAAGTTTAGAATTCCTATCATTGCCTGACTAACGAACCATCGTAATAAGAACCATATCGGTTTAACGAACTTTAGTAATAAACGAACTGTTTGAATAACGCCAAAATGTTCGTAATAACAAACCCTATTTCATTTCCGAACCAACGGACATTTTAGGTGTATTAGAATCTGTGTGTTTTGTAATAAAGTACCTTCGGAACAATAAAACGAACCTTTTGTTTAATTTCAGATTATTGGTATTACAATAATGCAAGTCCCCCTCGGAAACTGCGCAGGACACAACGAGCGAACACGTACACAGTGATGTGAAGCGTTCGCCCATGCATGCAGAGACGCTATAAATGCTTATTCCGCTACGTATTTTCAGAAGCGATTCGCGTTTCGTTATAACGGAGCACATTTCTTTTGTTTTTCTTTGTCAGTGGTGCTCAGAAAAGATTTTGTTATAACGGAAATTTCGTTATAACCGTGTTCGTGAATATAAACGAATTTTGTAACACAGATTTCAATGGCGATAATTTTGGGACCAGAAGTTTTACTTCGTTATAACGAAATTTCGTTATAACCGTGTTTGTTATAACGGGAGTGCACTGTACTAGCTAGTTAACAGTAAGTTTACAAATACAATGATTTAAGGGCACTGCTACCATGGCTACGTACTGCCCTGGCTGGTACATCATCCTATTCAAAAAAATTAAAAAAATTAAAAAAAAATAAAAAAATGTTTCTCTTTAAATGTGGAATTCAATGAGTGACAATTAGCACCTCTTTTACTGCCTAGGATGAATATTTTACATATAAATGCTAGGTACTCAACAACGCAATCCAATATCACAGTGCAGTGTCCGTGATATGCGCATGCATTAGGAATATTAATAGTCCCACATTATAATTTCCACGTTAGTGTTCATCAGCTTTGAAGACAACGCTAATACAAAACCGTGATATTACACGCAGAATCATCACATTTTCTAAAGAATTCCTGACATAATCCATAAACCTCAATAAACATAGATTACTTACCCTACTTTTTACTGGGTAATTAGAATTTCTATGTAGAGTTCTACCGGTTTCCAGCATAAGCCACCTGTAATGTTATTTTTTCAATTCCCGCGTGTTGATGTTCACAGAAATTGTCTAAATGTAATAAATTTAGATTTCTATATCTACATTGAGAGTCTCATTAAAATGGACTTCATTTTGTTTTATTTATATAAATACATTTCTTATATTTATCTTTGGATTTTTTTGATGCCTTAATTTGGTAGAAAAGATGATCATACTGACTGCAGAAAATCAATTGGAGAACGAGGCGACTACGGGGACTATGCATAGCGTACGGCAACGGTTGGTGTCACGGCAAGCGTGCAATGCCATGGTGGTTTTGTAATTCTCGAACACACGTAACACGCGCTAACCTGCTGGTGGCCTGGGACAAGACTGCACGTTGCATGCATGCTAGCAATGCTGCTGCGGGGAGGAGGATCGAATTGCTGACATCCGCGACATAGCGCAAACTGTGGTGTAGAATCTAGTAGAATTTTAAGACTGACCCGACACCACTACTTCCCCCAAATTTATATAGCGGTATTCCAAAATGTCTTCGGCATATGGGTTTCGATTCATAGCAAGATCACTTCGGAAGAGATGGAATTCACCTCGGGTATGTATGGCATATCCCACCAGATCCAGATCCAGATCCAGATCCATAGATTTTAGAGCGGGAAGTGCAAGTGAATCGTGTGTGAGACAAAGTCAGAGTCAAAGACTTCTCTATCTGGACAGACGGATATTTCTGTCCCCTGCAGCTGCAGCCAACAGCCAGCTGCACTGTGCATACATTATAATTATGTAGACATGGTAGATGTAGATGTAATTTAGGTCTGTACTAGCTAGTCGGCACTACACTAGGTCTAGCGTTAGACTAGTCAGTGACAGTGTAGGAATTCTAGGATGGGGGGTTGGGTGTCCAGACGCTTAAGACTCTCGCGTACTGACTTGCTTATTTTACTTTGAATACGCATTTACGCACAGCTCCTCACTGACAAACAACTGTTTACGTAGGCGCGTCATTGTCACACCTTAGACACAGGGATGCCAAGTTCAAAAAATTTCTATGAGTGAGATTTTCATAACTCAGCATCTACTGTAATATTAATAAGCGCGCGAATTTGCACGCGAGCGAGGGTGGGAGGGGTTTTTTACCCCTCCCATGGTATTGAGCTTTTTCAATTTCTAGCTCTTATGGTATAATGGTGGAATCAGGTGCATACCATACTTAAGTGACTTTCTTAAATACTTATTTTGAAAGACAAAAGGGAAATACACCTTCAATTGCATGCAGCTATTATTGGTTTTGAAGGATTTTTTGTGGGCGTATCCACAGATCCAAGAAATCTGTTCAAAGAAAAATAGAACTACTAGAAGAAAAATTAGATTATTATGGAATGTTTCTTGATATCAATAATTAGATAATTTCACTGTAAAAGTGATGTTGAGGGTATCATAAATCAACACAAATCAAAATGCATGTGTATTCCAGGGAATCTTTTAGTTTTTGTAGTAGAATATTGTTCTGTTTTATAATTTCTAGTTTGATTGTGAATAATGCCACTGTTTTTTGAAAAGATGCATACCAAGGTAATTTAATTGTTTTTTACAATGATGGTAACCAAAAATGGTTTCTGACTGATGAGTACACTTGTATGTGCATACATTTCAGAGGACTTGAAACGTATTTAGTTCTCTTTCTTTCTCTATTTGTCGCTGTGAACAGCAATGTAGACTCCTGAATCAGCATCAGAATTCAGGCCTTCCTTCCTCACCTGTGCAATTAAGCAACACCCAGCGTTTGAGTTCTACCCAAGCCAGCCAGGGAGACGAGAGCGGCTCCACAGCGTTTAGCAATCTCCTGCTCATCATACCTGTAGCTGCCTTTGGCCTGGGAACGTGGCAAGTGAAACGACGCGAGTGGAAACTTGGTCTCATTAGGGAGCTAGAGGAGAGGACGAGTGCTCCTCCTGTCCCATTACCATTAGAGTGAGTTTCATTTCATGTCATTATGGTTCCAAAGAAAGTGATCCTGTTTTTTTCTGTATAAAGAGAGAAAGCAATGCCCAAGATCAACTGCTTTTTCAAGTCTTTTGTCTTAATTTGATGCTACATTTTTAAATACATGTAGGTCATATCGTAGACACCAATGAAATCCTATTTACCACAGTTGTGAATTCACTAGTATGTGTATTCGTCAACTACAGTTTTGTAACAGAGCAAAGTTATACTCTATATCACATCTTTTCAACCCAAGAATATTTCATTTTGCAAAAAAAAAAACTTCATGTTTGAAGTGATCTGATCTCTGTACATTGTAACTCAGTGCCAGTGTATGCTTCCCCCTCACACCTCCATTTGTGTAGGGACAACAATGTGTCTATTCGAATGTTTGTTTGACAGGACTGATTCCATTGTTTTGTCAGCAGACAACATTATTGGTAAATATTTAAGCAATGCTTACAAGAGTTTTAACTAGAATTTTATCTTTGATATTGATAACAAGTGTATGGATAATGTAAAAAATTGTAGTTAGGAAATCATATTTGATATTTCCTTGTTCTTTTGACTGCATGTATATTCTACTACAGGCCTTCAGAGTTGCAGGAACTACAGTACAGGAAGGTCAGTGTAAGAGGTCAGTTTGACCACTCGAGAGAGATGTATGTCCTTCCACGTAGTAGACTGGACACAGAGGGATCAAACCAAAGTCCCATGGCAACCGGAGATTCGGGCGTTCATGTCATCACACCGTTCCACTGTACAGATCTTGGGTGAGTTAAGAGCCATTCCAGGCACACCTGCTTTATGGTGAATACTTTAAAACCCATAATTTTTGTGTGCATAAAATTTTGCAAAATTTGCAAGGAGCCAATACTTGTGAAAGTGTTTGTCTACTCGGTGCATTGAACCAAAGATAGTAGAGATAACAAGATACGAAGGCGCGCGATAAAAATGGACACAAAATGGCTACCCTACATGACGATACAAAAGAGAGCTAAGTACAAACTCAGTACACCTAGAAACATCATTCATTTCCAAAGGTAGTGGTATTTTTATTATCTTAAAAAGATTTAAAAATTACACTCGTAGTTTTTTATAGATTAAGGGGATTAGTTTGAAGAACGAGATTTTAAAGTGATAAGGATTATTTCATGGAGGTAAAAATTTAGCAACAACATGATCTAAAAATAGAGTTCAGGCTACACTCCCCTAAAGACGCTTGATAAACAACAACAACTTCAAAAACAGCGCGTCTCAGGCAAAGACGCACATCACCTGAGACGCGCTATCTTTGAAGTTAGGTACTGTGGTCTCAGGTGATGTGCGTAATACGCTTGAGGACCACGCGCTATCCATTTGTTTTGTACAGGATTAGCGCGCACTTTCGTGTCTTATTAGTTAAGCGTCTTTGATTGAACGCCAGTAGCAACTATCAAAGTTTCATGCTGTGAATATTTCAGGACTCAGCACTCCACTGTGTAGATTGCTTTGTCAATATACTGTAAATGAGGTGAATGTGTGATTTTTTTTTTCCAGGCAACAAGATCTTTGAATATTCTGTAACCTATGTGTATTCAGTCATTCATTCAGGAGGTTGTACAGTTTGGCAATTATACTATCCACATTTTATTTCAGGTGATTGTTTTCTTTAAATGGCGAAGTTGTGGTACCTAAAGTCTACATACCTCTGTTATTTTCAGGGTCGACATCCTTGTGAATAGGGGTTGGGTACCAAGGAAAAAGATGAAACCAGAGACAAGACTTCAGGGGCAGGTAAGATTCAACCAAATATGAATTCATCATCTCATAAATAAGTCTAATGCCTCTAAAATCAAATCGCCAAACAACTGTTGCACCTTGTGCTTCTTATTAAAGATGTTTTTCTATGCCATATTTCAAAGTGAATCAATTCCTTTTCATTTAATTCACTGTGTGTAGTTTTTAGATGAAGGGTTGAACAATATCATTCAGAGATGCTCTCTATTCTTTGGGCTTTTCTTTTTTGTTTGTTTTCCAGAAGACTTCGGCATTTATCAGCAGTGGCCTAGCCAATGAATCTACTCTTTCACTCATTACATGTATCTTTTCAACAGGATTTTTGGTACAGGTGACTTCTGTCTTAACAAAGTCCTTGTGACCTTCAGTTTTCTTACGTTATATCGAAATTTCATTGTTATAGCTAACAGAAAAGGTATATAAAGTTGTATTGGTGGTAATTCTTAGACTTTGATATTTACATTGTGGTAAAAAAAAAAAAGATTGTCATAACCATATTTGATATCACAAAAAAATGCATGTAGATATTGATGATTGAATATATAGTTATCAAAATATTGATATGGATCCCTTTATGCTTAATTTCAGATTCCAGGTGAAATAGACCTTGTTGGAGTTGTGAGACTTACAGAAAAGGTATGTATTTATGTACCATGAAATTTTAAGAGTTCATCCTCTGCAGTCCCCTGTCTACACGTTGTGTATTTGTTCCATTTTGTACATGTGAATGTCACCTGTGTCTGCATAAGTATATTTTATTATTTGTACCATACAAATGATAATGTATGTCTGTGGCTACTGTGTATGAATGTTGTGTTTAACAGTATAATTGGGAAGTGTTTTATTTTGCCTATGAAATAGTCATGCTTACAACATTCAGTGTTTGCATTTTGGAGCCAACAAACTGCCTCAAATGCATCAATTAAAGAAGAAAGTGTTTATTTTTACGTGGGGTCTGTTGCGTCTGTTTTGTTTCCAATTAAACAGCATAAGTCATTTGGTTACCTTATAAAGTTTACAGGCTGAAGTCGAGTAGCGAGTTGTTCCTTTCGCCATAGCTTAGAGTGTGTCTGCTGATCACTAGCAATGATTGTAATACTGTATTCCTGGTATGATCTTTGTACATGACTTTCGTTTTACCATCAAGGAAGTGATGGTGGTACTCAACTGCAAAAATGTCATTTATGTGAAACTCAAACAATAATAAGGCTGCATCACCACTAATGTGTAAGAAATGCTGATAAACCAACTCTATTTCTTGAGTGCCTCGTCTTGAACTTTCTCTCCTGCAAACTTTTCCATTCACGTGGGGTTCCTTGTTCTAATGTATTTGCATATATGCATATTCATAGCACAGCTGATAACCTGGTGTTTCTGACAATAATCTGACAAATCTACTGACTTTCTTCCAGCGAGCTCCATTCATGCCTAACAATGATGAGGTGAGGAACGTGTGGCACTATCGTGACCTTGATGCCATGTCCAGAGTGGCTAGTACTGAAGCCATCATGGTGGATGCTGTGTCAGGTGTGTAGCATACATTGTAGTTTATTTTTGTCTTCTACTTCCTGCAAAATGAGTTCCACAAATTTCGAAGAACCTGCAGCAAATTGCAGAGATGCTGAAAGGAAAACAAAAAATGCTTATTCAATTGTTGCAAGCTAGTGGTCTGAAATTTAGTCAGGAGTGGTTTGAGCTTGGAATGGATTATTTAAGATGCCATTTGACATTTGATTGTGAGATTTAGATTAGTGCTTGCATTGTAACATCTTTTCTCACATACTTTTTGATGTGCTTCTCCATGAATTCCCCAGTGAAAAGAATATATTGCGTATGACTTTGTTGTACTTGTAATTCTAATGACTTATCTTTATGTAAGATGTTCTCACCGAAAATTGTGTTTGTTTCTTTTTTTGCCAATGCGCATTCATACGTGCCTTCAATAAAAAAGAGTTAAAATAGTATGGTCAGTTTGGGATAGGTCCGTCTGAACATTGCTGTGTCCTATCCCTGCAGAAAGCACAGTCCCAGGTGGGCCAATTGGAGGGCAAACCAGGGTCTCTCTCAGGAATGAACATTTACAGTATATCCTGACTTGGTAAGTAGTGTGTTGCAGATCTAACCTCTCTTTGAGACGTTAAAAAAAAAGAATTCTTTAGTACATTGCACTCCTGTAATAACGAACACAGTTGTAAAAAAAATTCTGGTTACAACGAAATGAACATTCAGGCCGCAACATTATCGGCTCTGTATTTTCATTGTTTATTTGTTCGGTTTTAACAAAATTTTGATAAAATGAAAGAAGAACTGCAAGGCCTGAGGACTTTGTTATAACGGGAGTCCACTGTAATCATGATTTAACCTCTTTTAGACGAATTGTGATCATTATTTAGGTATTTCTATCTGGAGTCTGATCACAAAATATTGTGACCACAATTCTAGATCCTGTAGTTGCAAATTAAGGTCCAGAGGTGTTTTCGAATGTTGATTTGCTCAATTTGTGGTGCACGCTGCCCATCTAAAAGGCTTGATATCAAGGAACTGGAGCTAAGCTCAACCCTACATTTACTTCTGCCTACAGACCACATGAAATGTAACCTGCCTGCATTACACTAGCCAGCACACACTCTGTGAGTTTGATTGACAGGTTGGGTAGTTTGTACCTCCAAAAGCCAAATCAAGATTACTATGATTTATAGAAATGCTTACAAGATGTCATGATTTCATCTGAAAGAGCTCGTAGAGAGAATCGCACAAACATCAATGAAGTGGTTCTCATTCTGTGTATATGACAGCGAGATATGTGGTAGCTGAAGTTCGCAAAGCACCTTTGAATCACGAAAGCAAAGTGTGAATACAAAAACGTGTGAGAACAAGAATGCCAGACAATTCAATTCTTCAGAAAAAAGTACAATAATAAGCCATGCACTGGATCATGCAACTACAGTAGGTCTAACATGCTACATGTGTCAGGATACAATGATATCTAGGGCAATGACAATACTCTAGTAACAGTACTTCAAATGCAGAACACATTACTTATTTATGTACAGGGAAATCGCTAAAAACTCAGTACATGTAGGGACTACTAGTATTGCCGCTTGTGAGTCATTCTTATATATTTGTGAGAGGTGAAGTAACGATTACTAGACCCTAGCGTAATTTCAAAATCAACAATATGTGAACATGTCCAGCAAGTGGTCCTTTGGGAAAGTGTTTGTAAGTGAACATTTTAGTTTGTACAGTATTCTTTATTTCAAAGAAACATGGTTGAAGGCTCATTCAGTGGTACAAGAGTTAGCATATGTGTGCTGATGTTCACCATTACACATAGTACGTTCTGATGTCCCAGTATCAAAACCCTATAAATGAGGGACAAACTTTCAAGAAAAGAGGACACTATTAAGACAGAGAAGGAAAGATTTTATTTCTTGTTCGATCTTGGCAGAGTAAGTTTGACAAAATGAATAAATGATCTCTGGAAAAAAAAATCCTAGATAAAAGGTGACTTGATCTTCACAAGTAACCACCAAACACATAATAAAAGATTAACCCAGTAGGTTTGTTTGTTTGTTTGTTTGTTCAGGTGAGATACAGTGCTGAAGCTTATTTTTGGTTCAGACTCACAATGAAATTTTCCTCGTATATTAGTACTATAAGACCGGAAATTTTCATGTGCATGAAACATTCACAAATTTTGCGAGGAGCCAAGATTGGTGAAAGTAAGGTACACACAAAAGTATTTTTTGTTCTTTTTTTCCCTACACAATGCATCGAATGCCATTGGCAGTTGGCAAAAGTTTCATTCTGTGAAAAAGGTTGTCTGCTCTAATTCACAAGAGTGTCATGTCACAAATGTTTTGTGGTCCTTCATTAGTCTGTTCTGCTACCAAACTCAAGTTAAACTCGAGGTGAAATTTTATGTTCCTCTGGTCACACAGGTACAGCTTGTCACTGGCCACCACTCTGATGTGGTACTACGGAGTCTACAAGAAACGCAAGGTGCCGAGGATATAGCAGCTACAAGATGTTGGACCGTGCATCATTGCAGCTCATCAGGTTTGAAAACCAAGGTTCCAAGGATATATCAGCGTCAAGCTGTTGGGCTGTGCATCATTGCAGATTAGGTTTGACTGGCCAGCATATTGTTACGCTGTGTATCAGTCAAACCAAGTGTCATCTCACAGCCACAGAAAAAGTTGTGAAAAGCGACGGACATGTTGCCTTGAGCACCTTGAGTTGTACCAAAGAATGTAATTGTGAGTCTTTTTTCTCGTTGGCTCATGATGTTTTCATACAGAAACCGTGATTAGGCAGTGGCATCATGGGTTTTTATACACTTGCTATGTCCACAGTTTGCAGCAAATAGGGATGATGTTGCAAATAATGTGAGAGTGAAAACAAGGTTCTTGAATCAGAGAAGTTCCTTCTACAGGAGTATAGAATTATGTTTGTTTTTCATTCAAATGACCAGTAGCTACATTACTTTATCTAGGCATGACTTTTGCACACAGAACAGTGACAGAAACTAAGAATTTACATGTAAACCCAGCAGGGGACACTGCTTGCCTGTCAATCACTACATAAAACGCAAACCATATAATGTGAGAGGAACGGAATCACAAGAAACGTTTTCATTGAACTGTGGCATTTGAAATTTTTGCTCATTTTGCGCAACCGAAAACTAGTGCGAAAATATAAAAGCATGCTAATATTTTTGCTTGCCATATGTTTGAGTCATTGATGTCTTGATTCTACAGAATTAAAAACATGTGAAACTCTTCTTACCGGCTGAAAGCAAAAATATCCACTTCTACAGTAGTCAGGATGTCAGTATAGTCAGAGGGAATATGTACTTTTCATAAGAATAGATTTTGTAAAAGTCCTTTTTAAATATTTTGTTTATATTGTTTTATGCATTACATACTGTACTCCTCTCCTCCAGCCACGGGCACTGAAATCTAACAAATTTAGACCTTTTGGTCGGATTGTCTGATTAAACTCAAATTTTCACTGATGTCTTGTCCTGATATTGCTGATCAATATCCAACTGATGCTGGAATCGTATATCTTTGGATTTGTAGCCGTGAGGAGCTATGTTGCAGGATATCCGATATTTAATTGCGAGTTCCTATAATGACACAAAAGCGAAGTGTTTAGAAGAGAAGCTGTATTTAGACCTTTTGATCGGATTATCTGATTTTCCTCATACTTTCACTGATGTCTTTTACTGATATTGCTGCATTACTCACTTCACACTTAGACCAATATAAAGGATGTAAAGGTGAACTTTATTCTCAAATAGTCAAGTGTTTCCTATTCCAACTTCTTAGATGAGCCATCGTCATCCCTTTTTGTTCCTCCTCCTTCTCCACCACCATCCAGATCCTTCTCTCAGCTGATAGAAGAGTCATAGATTTTTGGAATCCTGAGGTGGGACGAACTGTGTTGTATCATATCCCATATTTCATCAAGACTTTCTGTAATGAAACAGTGGAAATATGCAGAACATGTGTACGTCTAGGACCATGACTTGAGACCAAAGATGATAGAGTGCGGCACTCTGTCATTTTGTTAGTTTCTGTCATCTTTTACAAATCTGATAATGAAACCTTTAGCTCTTGAGTGTTCCTAAAATATGAAAAATAATTGAGATGAATCATTTCATAGTTAATATGTGTTAATTTATTCATTAATTAATAACATGTGGGGCCAGAAGAAAAAAAAGAACAGTGGTTTTAAACCTTGGCTGTGTTCCAAAAAAGCTCTGGATTCAAAAAGCACATGTAGGTATCTTCAATAGACATTTGATAAATATTATAAGGACAAACATGATACGGCAGCAAATCTCCCTCTGGGTGAAATTAGTCAGAAGATACCCCTTCAATCCACCCACTAGGCCTGCCTGAATGAGATGGTCATCGTGGTTGATCTCGGGAAGACCATGAAGCCTGGCATTTTTCATGTTAGCCTTCATCATGAAAATCTTTTGGTTGGTCATTAACTTTGCTTTACCCTAACTTACCGGGGGGGCATAATGAACTCTGCGACCATTCCGCCGCGCAAATTTTTTTGACTGCGCCACTCGCTGACTTTTTACTTTCAAGTCTCGCGCAACTTTTAAGACCAAATTTGTCGCGCCTGGGCATACCGTTCCAAAGCCACGCCCCTTCAAAAAATTTTGTCAACCCCAAAATTGCTGAAAAACGTGATTTTGTGTTCATCGGTGGAGGCAACATGGTACAGGGATGCCTTGATGTCACGTTTCATTTGGTCTGCATTACCCTTATTAGAACGTACAGCAATCCCGAAGTAGTTCTGTAGTGTGTCTATGTTTACTTTAGAAAGTCTGCCCTTGCCACCAATCATCTTCCCATCTGGGAACTTCTTACCAGCCCATGATGATACCTTCTTGCGTGAACGACTCCCACACCTCTGATCTTCTGGACATGGCCCACACATTCTTTCTTTTGAATGATCTTCCTGTGATATGGCTTGCTTTCTCTTACCAAAGAAAAGGATTTGGTATCACCATCCCCAACATATGTTGTGTATTACACATGCCTGTTTTCTTCTGATCGCTTGAAGATCCTGAGTGCCCCATAAGGCTCCATACGAGGGGCAGAACTGGCGTAGTTAGACTGGCAGTCCCCCCTTTGAATATGCACTGCATGCCAGATAGCATATTCTTGGGAACTCTTGTCCTTCTTAGCCCAAGGCATTCTCTACACTTGCTTGTCATGATTTCATAGTCTATCACCTTCCCAGACTTCACATCAATGGCTGAAACCACACCATTCAAGGAATTATGTCCAAGTCTCTTTTGCCATGTTCCATCCGCAGAGACAACGCATTCAGCCATCCTCCCCTTTTTAGCTTTTGCCTCTTCCCTGATGTTTCTCCCAACAGCATTCATACTAGCTGTTGCAGCCTCTTCATAGGCAGAAAGCAAAGCAGTTACATGGCCTTTGAAAGCAGTATTTCCAATAGGATCTGGCATGTTCATAATCATAGAAAATTTGGTTAGATCAGGCATCCCGAAACCAATTTCCCGCAAGGCCATAACTGCTCTTCAATTGACTTCATATGTTGGCCGACCACTTCTGCCACTAATAATCTTTGAAGATGACTGGAATTCATGCACAAAATCACACTTTGAACATGATAGTATCAATGTATTTGCAAATCCAAATTGTCTACTGAAGTCATTTTTGAGGGTCATACTTCCATGACATTTCCTGCACTAAAGTCTCCAGTTTGAGTTTGAGTTTGTGTTTCTTCTATTTTTCTTTTGCTAGCTGAACACGGACTATCAGGGCTTTTAGGCCTACTTTCTTTCGATTTTGGCATTCCTTTGTCATTTTCACCTTTCTGACTCACATTCTGATTTTGTAATGTGTGGGACTGAGGAGTTCCCTGACATGCCTGACCACGTCTTCCTTCTCATTGATCTTTTCTTGTCACCCATGTTTATTTTATTCTTCTAAATCAATAGAAATGAATTATCAAGCCACTTACCAAAACACTATGACAGTTACACATATGTAGTAGTTTGATTTCAGTCAACTCCTGGTAAATGCTACAGCACACAACGAGAGCTTGTCCATAGACACTGTACAGTGCCATGCATTGCCCATAGACAGTACACATGTTTCTATAAAGAGTCATGATCTATAAAAGAGACAAACCAGGAGATATCATTTTTTATTCAAACAACAGCTTACACATCAACAAACCATTACTCCAAGTTTGGGCTTAATCTATGCTTTCATTCTCACAAAATCTTTCACTGAAATACATCACCTCACATAAAATCACACTTTTGTTAAAACCAAGGAGGTACTAGGCAAAGCTTTGCCGAGTACCTCCTTGTTAAAACAAAGGAAATAACAGCTGTGCAATTTGCATTACTTCACCAATGCAGGCACACACATGCCAACACCTGGATGACACAAAAAAGGGCAGAAATGCATTTTCTGATTGTGATAGATATATTTGAATATTTTCAATGTCAAATGAAAAATTTCCAATTGGAATTTCATTCATTAATATTATATAATTAGTCACTAAAACTACAATAAGGGCTGGAAGACCCAGCCACCAGCATTATTGTCTGTATGGGTGGCTGGGCCTTCCTGCTATGAATACATAAATGTAGCTGCTGGGAGTGGGGATGTGGTAGTGTCTGCTGTTCCCTGAAAGACAAGGGTAGTACACGTGTAATTACATGAAAGACAAAGAGAAAAATTGAAACAATTGAATTAAGAAAATAACTTTCTATCAAACAATATATTATACGTATACACACAGGAAAATAAACTTTTTTTTTGTATGGCAACTGCAAATACAAATTAATCTTGTTTGACTTGCACCTTACACAGGGTCTAAGTGATTCTCATTGTCCTTCTCTTTGCCTGTTTTCTTGTACTCACACCATGTGTTCTCGCCATCGGGACAATATGACGTTCATCAGGATCAGGCAGTTTGACTGAATGATACAAGATGGCCAATATTGCCCTTCGCATCTTCGCTACTGCCCTATCCCTAGCCTCCTTATTATCTAAAGCCCCCTTATCAGCATGTTTGCGTATTGTACTCCTATATAATTTACATATCCTACCAATTGATCCCGTGTCTGATGTCCCTTCTAGCCTACCCTACCCCCTTCCCATCTGCTAATTTGCATTCGTTCTGTTTCCTTACAGTGTCCAATGCCTTGTACATTCTCTTACCTAACATTCCTTTCAAATCCCAGTTCCGCTGTATACATGTATTTTTAATTTCTACTATGACATTGGGAGATTCTCGTTTGAAGTAAGGTCATTAAGACTGTTCCAATTATATTGATATACATAAGATAAGAAAGAAAAAGAAGCAACAAGTGATTCAGTACCCTTTTGAAGGGACCGGAACTTGTTTATACCGTCTAAAAATTCTGAAAGGAATGTTATATAACCACCTTCTCTCCATGGCCACTACGTGAAGCCTGAAGGAGCTTGCTCTCCTGTGACCTCACATTACTGGCCTTTGACCTCTGATCCTTCTAGTTAATTGGTACTCTGCTGAATTGAGTAAGACATTGATTCTCTCATGTACAATGAACCAACTTTTCCTCTACAAGGAGAACAAGTTGACTGCTGCTAGAGTCATAGCTTTATTTGACATTTAAAAGGTGGGTTAAAATGTAACTCACCTGAATGGCACATGTTTCAATGTGAGTATGAAAATTAAGGTCTTTGGCTTTCAAAGAATGGTGTCTTTGGTGGTACTATCAATTTTGTCTTGGACACCTATCCTTTTTTTGGCAGGTTTACTCAATTAAAAAAAAAAAGAATAGGATGTTCTGATAGCAGCCATCTTTTTTGCTGTGAACAGCTAGTATGGCGTAACCACGGCCAGTGCCAAATCCAAGGCACAGGTGTTTGCCCGTGGAAACTGGATGCTGTAACTTTGAGCTTCGGGCAGAAACTGCAAATGTCTGAAAGACAGCGCAATTTTCTGGCCAAACCCGAGGGGTGGGGGCCGTCTTAGCCCTGTTGCAAACTGCAACATGGACTCCAAGCCTTCATCCTCATCTAGATAAGAAAGAAAAGGAAGCAACAAGTGATTGAGTACCCTTTTGAAGGGACAGGAACTTGTTTATACTGTCTAAAAATTCTGAAAAATTCTCTTTTTGGACCTCCTAAGATCTACACAACAATGTTTTGGAGAAACTTACATATGCATGTAAGCAAGGTATACACAAAATGTGTCATCCATAATTCTTAGCCCACTGAACTAAAAAAGAAAACAAAATTCTCAGCATACAAACTGACTCCACCTTCTCTCCATGGCCACTACATGAAACCTGAAAGAGCTTACTCTACTTAGACCTCGCATTATTGACCTTTGATCCTTCTGGTTAATTGGTACTCTGCTGAATTGAGTGAGACATTCTCTCCTGTACCATGAACCAACTTTTCCTCTATAGGAAGAACAAGTTGACTGCTGCTAGAGTCAAAGCTTTATTTGACATATAAAAGGTGGGGTAAAATGTAACTTGCCTGAATGTCACATGTTTCAATGTGAGTATGAAAATTAAGGTCTTTTGGCTTACAAAGAATGGTGTCTTTGGTGCTACTATCAATTTTGTCTTGGACACCTATCCTTTTTGGGCAGGTTTACTCAATTAAAAAAAAAAAAAAAAAAGGATACGGTGTTCTAATAGCAGCCATCTTTCTTGCTGTGAACAGCTAGTATGGCGTAACCACGGCCAGTTCCCAATCCAAGGCACAGGTGTTTGCCCGTGGAAACTGGAGTGTGCAGCTTTGAGCGTCGGGCAGAAACTGCCTATGTCTGAAGGACAGAGTAAGTCTCTGCCCAAACCCGAGGGGTGGGGGCCATCTTACCCCTGTTGCAAACTGCAACAGGGACTCCAAGCCTTCATCCTCATCTAGATAAGAAAGAAAAGGAAGCAACAAGTGATTGAGTATCCTTTTGAAGGGACAGGAACTTGTTTATACTGTCTAAAAATTCTGAAAAATTTCCTTCTTGGACCTCCAAGATCTACAGTCTCTTCATTGCAGAATACCACATTTGGCTTTTTACTCATGGCAAAGGTTATTCTTGCCATTTCTTCTTGGGTTGATTTCAGCAGCTTTTTTCTCTAAAAAAGCATGCTGACAGACCCTTCTAATTTGGTACCTTCTCTGAACAGTCGGACTTCCTCTTGCAAATGTCCATCTAATGCTGTGTCATCTCTGTAAGAAAATACATACAAAACGGGGGAAAAAAAATCAATTTGATTCTCTCCTGTACCATGTACCAACTTTTCCTCAATAAGAAGAACAAGTTGACTGTTGCTAGAGTTAAAGCTTTTTTTTGACATATAAAAGGTAGGTTAAAATGTAACTCGCCTGAATGTCACATGTTTCAATGTGAGTATGAAAATTAAGGTCTTTTGGCTTTTAATACAAAGAATGGTGTCTTTGGTGCTATCAATTTTGTCTTGGACACCTATCCTTTTTGGGCAGGTTTACTCAATTAAAAAAAAATTAATAAAAAAAATGGGATGTTCTGATTGCAACTGTTTTTCTTGCTGTGAACAGCTAGTATGGCGTAACCACGGCCAGTTCCAAATCCAAGGCACAGGTGTTTGCCCGTGGAAACTGGATGGTGTAACTTTGAGCTTCGGGCAGAAACTGCCAATGTCTGAATGACAGGGTAAGTTTCTGCCCAAACCCGAGGGGTGGGGGCCGTCTTAGCCCTGTTGCAAACTGCAACAGGGACTCCAAGCCTTCATCCTCCTGTAGATAAGAAAGAAAAAGAAGCAACAAGTGATTGAGTATCCTTTTGAAGGGACAGGAACTTGTTCATACTCTCTAAAAATTCTGAAAAATTCTCTTTTGGACCTCCAAGATCTACACAACAATGTTTTGGAGAAACTTACATATGCATGTAAGCAAGGTATACACAAAATGTGTCATCCATAATTCTTAGCCCACTGAACTAAAAAAGAAAACAAAATTCTCAGCATACAAACTGACTCCACCTTCTCTCCATGGCCACTACATGAAACCTGAAAGAGCTTACTCTACTTAGACCTCGCATTATTGACCTTTGATCCTTCTGGTTAATTGGTACTCTGCTGAATTGAGTGAGACATTCTCTCCTGTACCATGAACCAACTTTTCCTCTATAGGAAGAACAAGTTGACTGCTGCTAGAGTCAAAGCTTTATTTGACATATAAAAGGTGGGGTAAAATGTAACTTGCCTGAATGTCACATGTTTCAATGTGAGTATGAAAATTAAGGTCTTTTGGCTTACAAAGAATGGTGTCTTTGGTGCTACTATCAATTTTGTCTTGGACACCTATCCTTTTTGGGCAGGTTTACTCAATTAAAAAAAAAAAAAAAAAAGGATACGGTGTTCTAATAGCAGCCATCTTTCTTGCTGTGAACAGCTAGTATGGCGTAACCACGGCCAGTTCCCAATCCAAGGCACAGGTGTTTGCCCGTGGAAACTGGAGTGTGCAGCTTTGAGCGTCGGGCAGAAACTGCCTATGTCTGAAGGACAGAGTAAGTCTCTGCCCAAACCCGAGGGGTGGGGGCCATCTTACCCCTGTTGCAAACTGCAACAGGGACTCCAAGCCTTCATCCTCATCTAGATAAGAAAGAAAAGGAAGCAACAAGTGATTGAGTATCCTTTTGAAGGGACAGGAACTTGTTTATACTGTCTAAAAATTCTGAAAAATTTCCTTCTTGGACCTCCAAGATCTACAGTCTCTTCATTGCAGAATACCACATTTGGCTTTTTACTCATGGCAAAGGTTATTCTTGCCATTTCTTCTTGGGTTGATTTCAGCAGCTTTTTTCTCTAAAAAAGCATGCTGACAGACCCTTCTAATTTGGTACCTTCTCTGAACAGTCGGACTTCCTCTTGCAAATGTCCATCTAATGCTGTGTCATCTCTGTAAGAAAATACATACAAAACGGGGGAAAAAAAATCAATTTGATTCTCTCCTGTACCATGTACCAACTTTTCCTCAATAAGAAGAACAAGTTGACTGTTGCTAGAGTTAAAGCTTTTTTTTGACATATAAAAGGTAGGTTAAAATGTAACTCGCCTGAATGTCACATGTTTCAATGTGAGTATGAAAATTAAGGTCTTTTGGCTTTTAATACAAAGAATGGTGTCTTTGGTGCTATCAATTTTGTCTTGGACACCTATCCTTTTTGGGCAGGTTTACTCAATTAAAAAAAAATTAATAAAAAAAATGGGATGTTCTGATTGCAACTGTTTTTCTTGCTGTGAACAGCTAGTATGGCGTAACCACGGCCAGTTCCAAATCCAAGGCACAGGTGTTTGCCCGTGGAAACTGGATGGTGTAACTTTGAGCTTCGGGCAGAAACTGCCAATGTCTGAATGACAGGGTAAGTTTCTGCCCAAACCCGAGGGGTGGGGGCCGTCTTAGCCCTGTTGCAAACTGCAACAGGGACTCCAAGCCTTCATCCTCCTGTAGATAAGAAAGAAAAAGAAGCAACAAGTGATTGAGTATCCTTTTGAAGGGACAGGAACTTGTTCATACTCTCTAAAAATTCTGAAAAATTCTCTTTTGGACCTCCAAGATCTACACAACAATGTTTTGGAGAAACTTACATATGCATGTAAGCAAGGTATACACAAAATGTGTCATCCATAATTCTTAGCCCACTGAACTAAAAAAGAAAACAAAATTCTCAGCATACAAACTGACTCCACCTTCTCTCCATGGCCACTACATGAAACCTGAAAGAGCTTACTCTACTTAGACCTCGCATTATTGACCTTTGATCCTTCTGGTTAATTGGTACTCTGCTGAATTGAGTGAGACATTCTCTCCTGTACCATGAACCAACTTTTCCTCTATAGGAAGAACAAGTTGACTGCTGCTAGAGTCAAAGCTTTATTTGACATATAAAAGGTGGGGTAAAATGTAACTTGCCTGAATGTCACATGTTTCAATGTGAGTATGAAAATTAAGGTCTTTTGGCTTACAAAGAATGGTGTCTTTGGTGCTACTATCAATTTTGTCTTGGACACCTATCCTTTTTGGGCAGGTTTACTCAATTAAAAAAAAAAAAAAAAAGGATACGGTGTTCTAATAGCAGCCATCTTTCTTGCTGTGAACAGCTAGTATGGCGTAACCACGGCCAGTTCCCAATCCAAGGCACAGGTGTTTGCCCGTGGAAACTGGAGTGTGCAGCTTTGAGCGTCGGGCAGAAACTGCCTATGTCTGAAGGACAGAGTAAGTCTCTGCCCAAACCCGAGGGGTGGGGGCCATCTTACCCCTGTTGCAAACTGCAACAGGGACTCCAAGCCTTCATCCTCATCTAGATAAGAAAGAAAAGGAAGCAACAAGTGATTGAGTATCCTTTTGAAGGGACAGGAACTTGTTTATACTGTCTAAAAATTCTGAAAAATTTCCTTCTTGGACCTCCAAGATCTACAGTCTCTTCATTGCAGAATACCACATTTGGCTTTTTACTCATGGCAAAGGTTATTCTTGCCATTTCTTCTTGGGTTGATTTCAGCAGCTTTTTTCTCTAAAAAAGCATGCTAACAGACCCTTCTAATTTGGTACCTTCTCTGAACAGTCGGACTTCCTCTTGCAAATGTCCATCCAATGCTGTGTCATCTCTGTGAGAAAATACATACAAAACGGGGAAAAATCAATTTGATTCTCTCCTGTACCATGTACCAACTTTTCCTCTATAAGAACAAGTTGACTGCTGCTAGAGTCAAAGCTTTATTTGACATATAAAAGGTAGGTTAAAATGTAACTCGCCTGAATGTCACATATTTCAATGTGAGTAAGAAAATTAAGGTCTTTTGGCTTACAAAGAATGGTGTCTTTGGTGCTACTATCAATTTTGTCTTGGACACCTATCCTTTTTGGGCAGGTTTACTCAATTAAAAAAAAAAAAAAGATACGGTGTTCTGATAGCAGCCATCTTTCTTGCTGTGAACAGCTAGTATGGCGTAACCACGGCCAGTGCCAAATCCAAGGCACAGGTGTTTGCCTGTGGGAACTGGATGGTGTAACTTTGAGCTTCGGGCAGAAACTGCCAATGTCTGAATGACAGGGTAAGTTTCTGCCCAAACCCGAGGGGTGGGGGCCGTCTTAGCCCTGTTGCAAACTGCAACAGGGACTCCAAGCCATCCTCATCTAGATAAGAAAGAAAAGGAAGCAACAAGTGATTGAGTATCCTTTTGAAGGGACAGGAACTTGTTTATACTGTATAAAAATTCTGAAAAATTCTCTTTTGGACCTCCAAGATCTACAGTCTCTTGGTTAGAAAATACCACAATTTGCTCTTTACTCGTGGCTAAGGTTATTCTTGCCATTTCTTCTTAGGTTGATTCCAGCAGCTTTTTTTTCTCTGAACAAGCATGCTCACAGAGCCTTCTAATTTGGGATCTCCTCTGAATTGTCAGACTTCCTCTTGCAATCCTTGAGCAGCTTTTTCCTCCTTACCAGTATGCGCACAGAGCCTTTAACCTTGCGATGGTGTCTTTCCTGATTTGCAAACTGCAGAAAAAGCTGAAATCCACAGCAAGGGGTTCGCGAGGAGCAGTGGCAGTAGCACCAACATTGATTTGGGTGGTTTGGGAAGAGAAAGGGGAGGAGAATTTGAGTGAATCTGAGGCACGCTCAATCCGTTGAGCTATGCTCAGTGTTTCGAGCCCCATGCTCATGGCATGTTGCTTGCATGTCTGGGCTGAGTCCAGCTACAAATCTGCAAAAAAAAAATCATCTTTATGGGCGGCAGAATCTAACTTCGGGAATGCTAGATTGCTAAGGCAGTTTAACTCTGACAAAAACACTTCCAGGGGTTCATTCGGCTGTCTGGGGCAGGCATTTAACATTCGATGAAAAGAAGTAGCTTCATCTTGTTTGGAGAATACTCGTTGTAGTTTCTCCGTTGCCTTCTTGAAATCTTTCTTCGTTTCTACTGGGAAAGCGTTCCATACTGCAAATGCAGCGCCATGGAGACGGGATCCTCGCATTTTTGACATATCAATGCTATCTGCATTTGGACAGGCATTAATCGCCACTTCTAAGCATCTACACCAATGGCGGAAATCAGAGGTGCCATCACCAGAAAAGGATGGGGGGAATTGGATAGGGACAAAAGCACCAGGAAGATTATTTTTTCCATAATACACATGTCTATGGAAGTGATTTAAATTAGTAATTTTTTCCAAAAAATCGGGGTGATTTAAATCTCGATTTAAATCAAAGTGACTTAAACAGCGCCAACTCTGGTCTATGATCATAAGTACCTTCACTTGGGGCAACCATGTCTTGCCCATCCACCTCTGAAACTTTTGGTTGTTCTGCCACTCATGGGTTGTCTTCAGCTTGGAAACAGCCAATGTCAGTTCTTGCTCATTTCTTGCCCTGGCACAGTTCCTCATCAAGGTCAGGACAGCATCTCTTGATACACCCACTCCATTTTCGATTTTCTCAGCCGTTTCTCCTTCTCTTCTGCAAGTTTTTGTTTTCTTGCAGCATGTTGTTCAGTTCCATACATACACTCATATACATCAGTGCGACCAATAAAAAAGGGATATTCATCGTTGTTTACTACATTGTACTTATCCACAAAATGGCTGTTCACTCCATCATCTGAAAAGAAGAAAAAGTTACCAACTACCAGGTTACTTTGATGAAGAAAGTTTGGGGTGGAAGTATTTGCGTAGTTGATTTATAAATTCCAAACATCTAGGTTTATGATCCAATATTAAGTTAAAAGTTGATTCTAAATAGAATAACAGAACATGCTCAGGTATTGCACAACCAGAAAAGGGGGGGTGGGGGGGGGGGGGGGTGTTTTAGCCATTAGATTTTTCTTTCATTCTAATTTCACACAAGAAAATGTATCGTAACAGCTTGCAGCCATTGTCAACACTTACTACTGCCTTATAATGGTAAGAAAACTGTGTTTGTTTATTTCAGTAGACAAATTTTTTCATATATAGCATTCCATCAGCGAAAATTCACTGAAGGTTACTTAATCAGTTTCATGCTTTGAAGCCTTTGAGGTGGGACTAATGGTGTCATTTGAGGAGGGACTGATGGTGTCATTTGAGGAAAGAATTTGGTAAATTTTTACATGTAGACTGTCTGTAGGTTTCGTAACCCTTGTACTCCTGAGGTATTTTTAGTCTTTTTAGTCTGTCTTGGAAGGTTGTTTCTAGCTCCTCATCCAGCCCTACCCCTACACCTTTGAGAGTGCTGATGCAATTCATGTCCCAAGTGGTTTGCGAAACGTGCATTCCGACGAACTTTGTTTTATGAAGTCAAAAGGGGCCTGAGCCGACGATCCTAGCAGAACTTTGTTTTACATGTATTTACTCAACCCACGTGTGTTGAGACAAACCACGGCCCTTCGATCTGGAAACACAGACCAATTTCTCTCCAAGGCTAGTAGCTGAAGCCTGCAGGAGTTTGCCTGACTGGGGGCTCACCTTACAGGCCTTGGAGTTCTGAACCCCATTTCAGAAAGGTAGAACGACTACGACAAGTCCTCTTTCTAACGACTAGTTTCCACTTTCAACGACTATTTTGAATTTTGTCGTTGAAAGCCATTTCATAAAAATTGTTGTTGCAGCTGGAACGACAAAAATAAAAGACTCATCTCTCTTTTTACTTTTGCGTGGAATAACCAAAAATTATACTTAATAATTTGGCAGAAATGTACCCATCTTATTCTTCTATTTGTGATAGATCTTTGCCTTGTATTTCCACGAGCTCCATGTATTTCTCATTTCCTCCCACGTCGTACCCTTAGGCATAGGCACGCCAAGTGCCTCAAGAATTTGGAGTAGCTCCTGCCATCTCGCCTTCTTGCGATCTTTTACCTAAAAATGCAAGCATTAATATGTATCTCTGATACTTCCCAAAATATGATTTCTTTGTATAATATTATCTCACCTTAAACTATATCTTTGGTCCAAAAATATTGATATGTGAAAGAAAATGTGATATGTCAAAGAGATATATTTTAGTAGTCTGTTGCACCAATAATCCATAAAAAAAGTTTACATATAAATGAAAAAGAAATACTTTAAAAAGAACTGAATCAACAAGTCTGAAAGGAGACTATCAACTTTCTTTTGTTCTCAGGAACCAGAAGGGATTAGGAACTAACCATAAAACGTAGTTGTTGTTGTTTTGTGTTTTACAGCGTTTATCATTCAGAGTTGAATAATTATGCGTAACATAATTTTGTTGTTGTTGTTTTTCAACTAATTGACAACAAAAAGGTCAAAAGCATGCTCAGAATTATTGCACATTCATTAGATGCATCTGCGTATTCCAGGTAACAGCCAATATGGATAACTAGAGATTCTGAATAGGCTCAGTGAAACGTGGAAAACATTACCAAAACAAAAGTGCATTCTACACAGAAAGGAAATCCCGCAGTGTGTAATCAGCATATTTCCTCTTTAATCCTGCGGAGATTGCATGAATATGCACATCCCCATATTACACATCCTACAACCTTGATGTGTTACCCTAAAATCTGGGATCATGCAACTTACAGACAAAATTTCATCAACTTACCGTTGTGAGTTCCATTGTTACGATGAGGTTTCTGCTTTTCTGACTGTCCCCCATAAAAGTCAGTAGCCTCATGAAGTGTATTAGAACCTTGTGTAGGCCTTTTACCTGAAACTATAAGAAGTCAATGACATACTCCGAATTATTGCATGTTCATAATATGTAAGTAATAGCAAATACAGACAAAGAGATTTTAAGCAACCTAAATGAAACAAAGAATACATTGCCCATATATTCCTATAATGTTGTCGAGACCAAGGCCCTCGGCTATATTGAATACAAATTTTTAAAAAAAATACGCAAGGAAGGCCTCTGGCTGAATCAGCCATCTTGCTTATATGAGTGTCAGAATCTACATATTCTACTGATATGAACACATGAATTTAATTTGCTTTCTGCTCAAAACTGAAAAAATTGATGCAACTCGAGGTGGCATCACCCCGAATCATTTGCCATGGTTTACAGCTAGCATCTAGTTACAGTATGTATTTCGACAATTTTTTATTACCAAGGTTGAGATGTGAATATGATAAAGAACTGAAATCTGAGGAACTGAAAAGTTAAGGAATTAAGAAAATGTGAAAATGTTGATGTATAGAAGGTGTAAATAATCAAACTTAAGTGGGTGTGGATGTGTAAAGCCCCACAGAATGCGAGCCGAGAGGACCCGCTATTCATCAAGCCCCACCCCAGCACCTTGCTGAGTGCTGATGCAGCTTTAGCTTATCCCAAATATTTGCGAGTATGGACTGCTGGTAACTAGAACTCTAATAATCGTAAAATCTCAATCTTCATTTTGATATCACAGCACATGCTTTCATTTCATTTACATTAGTTTTATTGTGAGTTACAATGTTTTCCTTTTTACTTACTGAAACCAAATATTAGATTTAAAGCATGTTGAAAATAAAAAACTGTTAGAAGTAGATCTCCTTAATAACAAATGAACAACCACATGACTACTAAAAAGTACTATAAATAATTTATTCTTTTCACTCCAACACTATGTACTGCCCTTAGGTATTAAACAGATCATTCAGAAATACATATTGATATAAAAATGTAATTAATCTAACCTGCATATTGATCGAGTACCTGTTTTTCCTGTTAAGGAAGTACAGGGCTTGTTCCCCACCAGGACTCCTGATGTAGACATGAGTCCCATCGATAGCACCTATGACTCCTGGAAAGCGGCAGTACTCATAGAATCTCTGCTAGGTAGATTCAATCTCTTCTCTCGTAGTTGGAAACCTGATGAATTCTCTCTTCCTTCTTGCGATGGCTTCTGAAACGTCTCTGATGACTCTGCAAACAGACGACTGTGACATTGATGCCTTGTTCCCATGCATCCGTTGGAATAAATCTGAATAAAATATGATACCACTCAAATGAATTTTTGGGTGGATAATCCTTTATCAAATGCAATTGTACACATTTGATTAAAATACAAAGAAATATATGATTTACTTTAAGCCTGTGAAAATGACTGATCCTACTCTCATACAAATAAGTTCCAAATGCATAACTTTCCCATTTAACCTGGGGTATTTTTGTCCCCCTCCCCCAACAATCCCCCCCCCCAAAAAAAAAAAATGAATAAATAAATGGTACAAAATGATACAAAGACGAACATTTGGCAGCTCTGTTATATCACTGGTATGAGGAAAACAATTAAAAGTCTAAATATAAGAAAAGCTGAGCATTGCTCACCAGGGTACACATAATCTCCTGTATTACCAACCTTGGGTTACCTCCAGCTCCCTCCCATTATGGATGGTCCCACAGAGATTGGTTATAAATTCCCTCACTACTCAAAAAGATTAAAACCACCAACAAAAGGACAAACATATAAAATGCAATTTGTAAAATGTAATGAACAAAAATTTATGAACTTACCAATGGCATAAAAGTTATTCCGTCGTAATTGCATCTACAAGTATGTACTTCCGTTGGCTTCGCAGACGACCTCCACCAACCAAGGGAATGTTTGCGGTTGAGGAGCTGTTCAGAAGTGCTGCCTGGCCCACTATTGGTGAGGTGAATAGCACTGCTGTCACGAGCCGCACCATTTCGGGTGTAAGTTGTGGTTGTCTTGGGACTTGTTGCATGAAATGCGGAATTCATTGACTCTGCTTTCTAGGTTGAAGACATTGTACAAGTTTTTTTGAGCATTTCTGGTGCGATGTGTTTGCGAAGTTCTCCATTTTATTTTACTGCGATCCAAAAAGTTGAACTTGATCATGTGACGCATTGATTTTTGAGAGAAACGGAAAGCTGTATTTCCCCCTGCAAACCATGCTTTTTGTCATACATTGATCATGCTGGCCAACATAGCATGGCAGAATTGCCTCCACACTTGCACTGAGTTGTTTTTCACAGTTGGATATATCTCCTGACTGACTGAGGGCACTCTTTAGTTCAGCGTTGAAACTGTGCACAATGTCATCGGCCATATGTTTTTGCTGCTTTTGCCTCATCCTCCCTGACTTTGCTGGAAATGCACATCAGCTGAGTCGAATATTGGACAGAGTTCTTGCAAGCGATCTGTTCAGGTGGATTACGCACAAATTCGCTTCAGTTTCAAGTCCTGCCTCTCTCTCCATCACACTGTATACACCTGCGGCAAACTGACCATCACTATCGGTTACAACCCATTTTACAGATAGCTTCTCGGCACCTGATAAAAGTTGCTCTGCGCAAATTACACCGCCTCTTCGCTTTTACTTCTATTTCGAAGGCGTAGAAGCTCGCGATGACGCTCTCGGTATTCGCTGTCCCTCTCTCTTTTTCTTGCGCTGTAATCCATAATACTTCGAGGTCTTCCGCGCCCGGTTTTCTTTCTTTCCATTTCTTTTCGTGGGCTGTTCTCGTCAGTAAACGTGGATACTAGTAGCTTTCGCTTTCTACACACAGCAGCTCCACACGGCGTCTGCTGGTGGTTGGGCATGGGCTGATTAGCTTCAAAGCATGCTGCTGCAGCAGCAGTGCAGCAGTGGCGATAAGCCCTTATTGTAGGTGAGCCATGGCAGAATTGCCTCCACACTTGCACTGAGTTGTTTTTCACAGTTGGATATATCTCCTGACTCACTGAGGGCACTCTTTAGTTCAGCGTTGAAACTGTGCACAATGTCATCGGCCATATGTTTTTGCTGCTTTTGCCTCATCCTCCCTGACTTTGCTGGAAATGCACATCGGCTGAGTGGAATATTGGACAGAGTTCTGGCAAGCGATCTGTTCAGGTGGATTACGCACAAATTCGCTTCAGTTTCAAGTCCTGCCTCTCTCTCCATCACACCGCATACACCTGCGGCAAACTGACCATCACTGTCGGTTACATCCATTTTACAGGTAGCTTCTCGGCACCTGATAAAAGTTGCTGTGTGCAAATTACACCACCTCTTCGCTCATCACCAATTCCATCCTGCATTTGAATGTTAGCTGTGCATTTTGGATGGTTTTGGCAAGTGGGTTTTTTCCCTTCTCTGATCATTCTCTGTCCAAATCTACACAATTTATTTGTGTGATTGTATGTGACTACATACTTGTCCGAGGTCACGTTTTCTATCACAGCATCCCTTGCCTGTGTTGCTGGTCGAAAGGGCGTTTTTCTGCGGCCATGGCTTAGAGGGGTATTGTATTGACGGTCAATTTCCATGGTAACAGGAGCGTTCCTTTCCATCCCCCTGTACTCCATCACTTCCTGCACTTTTCTCCTCTTTGTCATCATGTCCATTTCGTTGGCTTGCACCATAGCATTTCCACATTCATTTGAAGTTTTTTGAAGTGTGCTCATCACAGGTGTCGGTGTACTGAGTGCAGTTAGCAGACGACGGACTGCTGTACCACTTATGTTTGTTTGGTACAGCCCCACCTGGAGTGACATATTTGGTACTGCTTTCTTCCGGCCAGGACCCTTTCTTCCTATTTCCCAGTAGAGTTTTTGTGGTGTACTCACAAATAGACATGACTAGCATAAGAAAGATGCTGTTATTGCCAGTCCATGTATGCAAATGAACACCATGCCCCCAGCTCTCGAAGCTACCCCGCCACAAGTTTCCAATGTTCTTAGGTAAGAGTCTGCCAGAATGCATGGAAGGTGAACTTGGGATACTAGGGTGAGCACGAGACCCTCGGGTCTCTTGTTTGCTATAGGTCTAGATCATCTATAAATTGAATGTTGAATTGTTTGTAAAAATGAATATCCTTCCTTCTTCCTGAAATGTGATGATAGAGGCCGAGGCCGCTTCTTTGTCCCCGCGATGATGCTCGAGGTGCTAGTGGTAGATGTTGGGGTGATGAGGGCTCAACCCCGAGTAGGCCTACATCTGAGTTGGAGGCATATGATGGGCCAGGCATTTCTGATGCTGATGCCATGGACGTGGACGTTGACGGAGGCACTGGAGCTTCAACCCCAAGTATGTCTGGTGCGTTAATGTTGGGAGTGGCGTTGGGGAGAAGTCTCGGCAGCAATTTCCTCAGTCCAATACGATGCATGCGCATCTGGGTCGAGTCGTATTGGGACTCATCAAAATGACGCCCACAGACGACAATATTTTTTACTTTGTGGTGATCAAACACGCATTTGCAATTGATGAAATTAATCCATCCCATTTGAACTTGTGTGAATCTCCGTCCTGCTGCAGCAGGAAAAGGGCCAGGCATCTTGTGCATGGAAGTAGTTTTGTGTGTGGAGCCACAGTTCATCACCATGCACCGTTCCCCCGCAGATCTGCCCGACCTTTTTCCACCTTTTTCCTCTAAACTGCCGCCGTCATCCATCATACACACTGATCGTTGAGACTGTAAGGATTATATCTAGTAGTACAGTGGGACGCATTATACTCAATTACGCTGGAAAAAAAAACCAGAACCTGAAGAGTAGGGTTAGTACAATGCAACTAATGCTCGAATGAGCCTGATGAGTGAATTCACATTTTTTGACATCTTATAAACAAAACTATATTTGCATCAAGCAACAAAAATAAATAAATTAATTAATTAATTAATTAATCAATCAATGAATTAATACATACATACATACATACATACATAAATGAATAGATAAATGAATAAATTATCAAAACTGCATGATGAAAAAGTAAGTACAAGTATAATAACATATTCTTTTTTCCTTTCTTTTTTACCACTGAATAATAAGTCTCCATCATGTCATTCACTCCGTATTTAAAGGGCAAGAAAAGTTGTCTTGGAGTTATCATTTCTAAACGAGACTAGAGTATAGACCATTGTATGTGCATTGTTATACATGTACATGGTGCTCCATAGGGCGACTGTGCTCTCATGTCATTGCACTGTGCCTAAATCAAGTACTGTAAAATTGGATATTTTTGCGCGACTAATTTTTTGCGATCGGCGGGGTAAGAAGAGTTTTACGTGCGTTTAATTACGCGGAATCAAGACATCACTACTGGAACATATGGCAAGCAAAAATAAAATCAAATTTTCTCTAGGTTGAAGCTATTTCTTCAGTCTAAATAGATTTAACTTAGGCAAGGTTGACTGTATTTGCTTCATTGAAGCAGACGAAGTGCTATGCAGTATTTGTTATGTATTCTTGTGAATTTGTGTGTGTCTGTCTGTCTGTTTGTGTGATGAATTACAGTGCACTCCCGTTATAACGAACACGGTTATAACGAAATTCCGGTTATAACAAAGTAACAATTTTGGCTGCAATGTCATCCACTCTACACGTGTATTTCTATTGTTTATTTGTTCGGTTATAACGAAATTCTCATATAACGAAAGAAAACTGCCGGTCCCGAGGACTTCGTTATAACGGGAGTCCACTGTAAAATGATAAAGGATACCGCAGGATGCCAGATGTTCAGATGCTTTTGACATTTGATATGTCTTCCTCAGCTTTATTAGTAATAAACATAGGTGGAAGTGTATGGCATAGGAATGTTGAACATAAAAATGAAATAAGCTTTGAAATTAGTACAGTATATAGTATGAACATTCAACTGGTTTGGACATGATTTCAATGTGACGTTTTGAAGTATACATGTATTTCATGACTACAAAATGCAAATGGGTGGAGGGCAGTTATACAAACAAGTATGATACAACTGGCATTGTTGCTTTAAAATTATACCCATGGATGTATTTAGAATTTTGGATAATATGTTGGGTATAGCATTTCCTGATTTGAGAATCTTTGGAAAGGGCAAATTATGTGCAGATGATATTATGTAAACTGTAATTACAGTACACCATTGCATTATGCAATATCAAAATTCAGTTGACAGGTTTAGTTTTACAGTTTATTCTCTTGCATGACCTTACAGCTAAAGCTTCATTAAGAATCAGTTGTGACCATCAAGTGCAATGTGTTTACCAATGTCTTTGGTTTCTTTGTAAAGTTATAGTGGTCCCAATTCCACTTTTTCAACCATTCTGTTATCTTGCATCAAGTAATGGTGCATTGTATAAGAATGGTTAGATGTCACTATGATAATCATCGTTGTAAGAAAGTGATTATATTAGCCATCAGAGATTTGTAATCAGATATGATATCAAGTATATATATTGTAAAACTAGAAATATTCATGTGCGTGAAACTTTGCATAATTTGCAAGGAGCCAAGATTTGCAAAACTAAAATGCAAACGTGTGTCTAGTGCCAGTATGCAAAAGTTTCTTGAAAAGAAAAAAAGGCCATCAACTGCAATTGGTTAAAGTTTTATGTCATGAATGTTTCTGGTTTTATACTGTTGTCACTGTGACAGGTACAAGATGTATGTACAATGTGTACACATGTAGGCATGTACGAAAAGTTCATAGAGTATTTTCAAGATCTCTGGCAGTTAATTTGAATACTTCTGAGGAAAGTTTCGATGGACAAGATGTAATGTTTCATTTTCAATTATTATGCAATCAGGATCTTCAGTTCATATGAAAATTCTATACTGTAGTATAGCTCAACATTCATTGTGTTCAAGTTTGATATGATTAACAAGCATTATACTATTTTGTGTTTGTTAGCATACACAATCTGTCACATGCATACATCCTGTACACAGAAGAAATCTTTGTAAACCACAGACTGAATTTATTACCAACTCTAACTACTTTCCCATATGTCCAAAATTCATTTTATGTATCTCGGGCAAGTCATAAATTTGCTAAAGCTATTCTGGTCACTTGACAAGGGTGTCTTTGGCATGGTACAGAACTTATTGGCCCGAATTCATGAAGGTGGTTCAAATTTGTTCTGCATAAATATGATTGACAGATTGCGTACGGCAATAGTCATCCAGTAACAAATGTGCATTGATATGTGCATGTCAGAGGTACACACGCTTATTTTCGACCATGGTCTAAGTTTAAACAACCTTCATGAATTTGGGTCATTGTATTCACCAAAAAGTCGTGTCATAAATCCTGATGCACTTTGTAGATATTGTAGACTTTGTGAATTATGGAACTATGACTTAGACCTACCTGCCATCTTCGGTGTAAAGATTAGGTTTTTCGGATTTAGCATTGCCCTGTGTGATACAGAGTAAACTTTAAAGTGTCATACCTTGTGAAAAAGCAGACAATGTTTATGATTATTTTTTAATTGGTTTGGGCATATCCCTCATTTTACATGACATTTATAATTTTTGAATAAGATGCTGTAAAATGTGTGTCTGAATCTAAGCAGTCCATTGCACACAAATTGTTATCAACGATTACTTTTCTGATCTGATCAATCAGAATTGAGTTTTAAGGAAATGTTGGCAAATGCTAGCTTTCATGTTATACAGTAGACCTCGCCTAAGTCGACATCGCATAAGTCGACAACTCGCTTAAGTCGACACAATAAAAAAGTCCCGATTTTTGCCTTTGTTATTCCTTGAAAATTTCCTCGTCTTAGTCGACATTTATAAGTCGACAACTCGCGTAAGTCGACCTGATTTTTCAGTACCAACTGAGCTGAAATACGTGTTAATTCCCTCGTCTAAGTCGACATAATTCTTCGCTCAAAATCTTATCGCCATTCTCTGAAAAAGAATTCTTTTCCCGCTCCGATTCGCTGCGTTTCTACTCGGTAATTCGCTAGTGTACGGCGCGGTAGCGTTCGCGCTATGCGTCCATTGTCTTGTATGCCAAAATATAGAAAGGACATACACTCATTTACACTGGAGCATTACATGTAGTACCCAAGACAGTTCACTTTACCCCTTTTCTCCCTCTCGTTTTTCTCAAATCGCACAAATTTTGTATTATATGTCCCAGTAGGTATTCATTATCCGAAGATGAAATAAGTGTTTTTGTAAATCCGAATATTCTAACGTTGATTATTCCGAGGCGGTATTAAAACCAGGGCCCTTTCTAAAAAGATTTATTATACAATGCAACTAATAATGCAACTAAAAAAATCAAATGCAGATGTATCAAATCACACGCAACTTTTGCATTTAAACGCAAGTGCGTTGCTGAAAAGACTTGCGTTTGATAATCATATGAAACTAGAAAATAATTGTACGAACCTGAAACTCAATTGCGTTTAAACGCAACTCTAAAAATCAAATGCAAGTCTATCAAATCACACGCAACGATGTATTCAAACGCAAGAGCGTTGCAGAGAAGACTTGCGGTTTTTGTACGAAACTATTAACTGCGTTTTAATACATCTCTGTACATCTACGGAAGTGCGTTATTGTTGAAAAGACTTGCATTACTTTTTTAATTTCGTAAGCAAAATTAGAAATTAAACGCAACTCTGAAAATCAAATGCAAGTCCATCAAATCACATGGAACGCTGAAAAGACTTGCGTTTGATAATCACACGAAACTAGAAAATTGTAAGAAACTTAAACTCAATTGCGTTTAAACGCAACACAAATGCAAGTTCATCAAATCGCACGGAACGCTGAAAGACTTGCGTTTGATAATCATACGAAACTAGAAAATTACAGGGAACTTTTTTAACTCAATTGCGTTTAAACGCAACTCTAAAAATCAAATGCAAGTCCATCATATCACACGTAACGCTGTGTTTAATTAAAAAAAAATGTGCGTTGCAGAGAAGACTTGCGGTTTTTGTACGAAACTATAATTACGAAACTGTGTTTAAACGCATCTCTAAACATCTACGGAAGTGTGTTATTGTTTAAAAGACTTGCATTATTTTTTATTTCGTAAACAAAATTACAAATTAAATGCAACTCTGTAAAATCAAATGCAAGTCCATCAAATCACACGGAACGCTGAAAAGACTTGCGTTTGATAATCATACGAAACTAGAAAATGGTAGGAAACTTGAACTCAATTGCATTTAAACGCAACTCTAGAAATCAAATGAAAATCCATCAAATCACACGGAACGCTGAAAGACTTGCGTTTGATAATCATACGATACTAGAAAATTGTAGGGACCTTTTTTTAAGTCAATTGCGTTTAAACGCAACTCTAAAAATCAAATGCAAGTCCATCAAATCACGTATACAACGCTGTATTTAAACGTAACAGCGTTGCAGAGAATACTTGCGGTTTTTGTACGAAACTATAAGAAATTGCGTTTAACGCATCTCTAAACATCTACGGAAGTGTGTTATTGTTTAAAAGACTTATCGTAAGCAAAATTAAAGATAAAACGCAATTCTGAGAATCAAATACAAGTCCATCAAATCACACGGAACGCTGAAAAGACTTGCGTTTGATAATCACACAACACTAGAAAATTGTATGAAATTTAAACTCAATTGCGCTTAAACGCAACTCTAAAAAATCAAATGTAAGTCCGTCAAATCACAAGCAACGCTGTATTTAAAACGCAAGAGCGTTGCAGAAAAGACTTGCGGTTCTCGGTTCTTGTCCGAAACTAGAAACTGCGTTTAAACGCATAAAAATGTACGGAAGTGCGTTATTGTTGAAAAGGCTCGCATTATTTTTTATTTCGTATTGGAACTTTCGCCGTGACCGAACTTAGTCTGCACTTGCAGGGGAAAGACATCGTAACACTTACACGTTTCAAACTACCGAAACGCATGCTGCTTCACAAAATGTCAATGAAAAAAATGATAACGAATTATTGTTAAAGTTCGCTATGCCGAAGTTTTAAATCTCAGTACAAAGTCAAATTAGTCCGACAATGGTAAGAGGTTTGTTTTTACGAAGGTTATAGCAGTCCGAAAGATGTTGTTTTCGGATGAACAAACTTTTCTTCTTCTTTTTATTTCAGACGGGCCCGCGCCGTACAGAGCGGTAATGTTGCGAATCGGAGCGCGAGAACAATTCATTTTCAGAGTATGGCAATACAAATTTAAGCAGAACAAAAATATGGCGACTTAGGGAAGGAAAATCACACATATTTCAACTCAGTCGGCACTGAAAAATAATCTCGACAGAATCATGCGAAATCACACGCATATCTTCCCAGCAACGCATTTGAATTTAAATCGCAAAGTTTAATGCAATTTTAGGGAATTTGCCTTTGATATTTCAAATCAAGTTTAAAACGGTAAGTGTCTACAAACGGGCCTAGGTTTCCGATCCCGCTCTCTCAAAATCTCTCTAGAGATTTGGGAATTGTGCGTTGTCGTTCTAACTCGCGCAAGATTTATGCATGAACTAAAACATTATTGTTGCTCATGACAGTAGGCATGTTTTGGCAGCAAAAGGAGTAAGATATGGGTAGCGATCCGCATCGTGACCCAAATCTTACTCTGTATACAGGGGAAATTAATTTTCATTTATAAGTCGACAAAATGTCGACTTACGCGTAAGTCGACATTCGCGTAAGTCGACGTGTTTTGCTCAGTCCCGATTATGTCGACTTACGCGAGGTTGACTGTATTGTGTGTAGTAATGTCTGATGATGTTATGTGTATTTCACAAGGGGTCTATGGAATTGATGATAATAAACTTGTGAAAAGTTCACTGATTTGTGATACATAACATCTTTCATCTATTTGTGGCAAAGAAGAATGACCGTGATGCTTGAATGTAATGTTTTTCATAAACATCATTAAAAGTAAATATTAAACACAAAACACACATAAGTTACTATTGTAGTACTTTTTTTTATTCTGATGCTGTCTTTGATAAGTTAGCTTATTAAATAGACTATTTTCAACATTATATCACAGCAATACACTCTGAAACCTTTACAGAAATGCAGAAAAAGGTTTGTGAGGAAGAAGTGCTTTTCAAGATTATTCAAATTATTTATCAGATTATACATCTTTCAGATGTGGAGAAATTGCTTTCTCCATTCATACTGCACACTGAGACTATTTTACCCACATACTGTATGATAGTAAACTTTGCCTAGACTTAAGCACAAACCAGCTGTAAATCCAATGCCCACTATCTGAGTTATACTCTGTCTAAATCCACACTCCTACAGAAATTTTGAATTAATTCATGGACAATGGATGAATTGTTCTACATAGTATGTAGTGTATACAATCATATATCTGACTCTTCCACACAGCTGTCATAAAGTTAATAATAATTTTTATTCTCTTTTTGCAATTAATCACTTCAGCAACATCAGCAGATATTCAGGCAAGTAAAAATCATGGAATGGATTGAAGACAATCTAAATAAAAATCTTTAAAACTTACAAGTCAGATCTCTGAATACAATGTGTATCATAGAGACTAACCCTGAATGCTTTGTTCATGTTCCACACAGAGTAGAGCACACTAAGCATTAGCCTTTAGGCAAGGTCTTGTGGCTGAAAAAGAGACTAACTGCGAGAGAACACGTGAACACAAGACCGAGAGACTGGGCCGCTCGGCCTCGCATTAACTGTTTCTCGCAGTGCTCATTGTGCAAGTTAGTCCCATTCCTCAGCCACGAGGCCTTGTCAAAAGGCTAACTAAGAATCTACAGGGCAGCAAATGACAAATGAAATTTCTCATTTACTGCTTGCCTTTGCAACTATTGTACCAGTACACTCACTACAGAGTTAATTCTTATGCAATGATCACCATTAAACATTCTACTGGACAACCCTGTTTAGAAATGCACTCCATGTATTTCACTACAGCCTACCAGGATTAGGGTGAAGTTTATTTTGTTCTTACACCTGTTCAGGGTCCATTCCTTACAGCTAGCCACCCATCTCACCTAATAGAGTCCAATGTCTCTGACGTTAATGTTCATGAGTTAACTTAAACATTCACACACAAGAGCGGAAACCACAATCATATACATCATGCTCACATAAAATTTTAAGATTCCTAGTTGTTTGGATGTGTCATCGGCCATAATCATGTGAGATAAAACATTGATGGCCTATCAACAAGTGCTTAGGTAGGTACAGGTATCTAGCAACATACTCAAATCACAGAATTAATTGTCAAATACATTGTATCAAAAGAAAAAAAAAATACCACTGCAAACCAGAGTTGTAATTGTGTAAAGAGTACCTGTTTGTTTGAGTGCAAAAATGCAGCTCTTGTTTAGAAAAGGTAAATAAGTCTGTGACCTGCCACATACATCTGCTCTGCCAGCATATACAGAGAGGTTCTATGAGTTATTCCTATTTTTTGTGTCATTCTACATAATATCAATGTGTTACTTCATGATACGTGCAAACCAACCAACTGCACTGTTTAATATACATGCTGGAATGCACTTGTTCAAACAAGATATATCAGAAAGAAACATCTCCACATTTCCAATGTAATACTGAAACTCCACTTTTTTTCTTTTCCTTTTTTTTTTTTTTTTTTGGGGAGGGGGGGGGAACAACTTCAGTAGCTTGGGAGGGATGGGGGAGCATTGGTTAGTCTTTCTTCCCAGGAGTTTAATCGGACACTTATATCTCTAACAGAATGACCATACCATCATCGCCTGCTTTCAAATCCATCAGAAGTTATCCTGACTTTCAAGAGAAGAGAAAGAGAAATCAGAGATTTGTTCTGAAATATGACACTTTACAAAAGATACTGTAAGTTTTTGGTAGAAAGCCAACAAATCAATTCTATATTTGACTCTCTTCCAACATAGCTTTGAAGAGGATCATCTCTGCTTTGAAGATAGAGACTTTTCTGGAAAACCTTGAGAGAATGAAATCAAAAGTCCATCCAAATTACAGAGAGGCCATGATTTTCATTGTTGTTGTTGTTGTTGTTGTTGTTGTTGTTGTTGTTGTTGTTGTTGTTGTTGTTGTTGTTGTTGTTGTTGTTGTTGTTGTTGTTGTTGTTGTTGTTGTTGTTGTTGTTGTTGTTGTTGTTGTTGTTGTTGGTCATGTACAGATATGACTTATCAGAATTATCAGCGAGTTTTTATATCGTGGTTTACCTGTGTGCCTCTGAAGGAACTGATAAGACTCACTGATTTAATACCAACATCAGGCAACACTAGGTTTTCTGCAGTGACCCTGTTGTGTCTGATTTACCCATGGCATGTGAAGAGGTCAGTATTGTGGCAAGTGAAAGATTTGGGCTTGATACTAACTCTAAGTTTCACATGTGAAACTACCACCCTGCTACAAACCACTTTATAGTTAATAGTTCCACACTTACTATTTGCATGAACAACACTGTCAACATAACATGATATATTTATCACACTTCAAATACAGAGCAACAAAAATATCTGTGTAAAATTGGTGAGAATCATTACATTCTCAAATGGTGTGTACATTATCCATAATGATTCCATGCATAGATTTTTTTCTTCCTCCATGTATATATAGATATATTATACATATTTACACATTTCAGATAAGGTAAAGTATTTTCTTTTCTTTTTTAGCAGAGACTGCATTTAAGAAATATTAAACTATGCAATGTATAAATAATATCATGGTAGAATAAACTGAATTCAAAGTGCCAAAAAATGCCTTTGAATCATAAAATACTACAGAATGAAGAAAGAAAGATCCAAAGAAAAACTACAGCCACAATAAATAATATGATGAAATATTGTATAAACCTTCATCTACTCTGCTGAATTATTGTTCTGTTTACTTTAAAAGAAAGTTGCCAATTAAAAGACATACATATGCAAGTATTCTGATAAAACGAAAATAGGTCAGATCCAAGATAATCATTAAAAAAGTTACTGTCTATTAATCAACAGATGCAGGAAGGTCATCTTCATGTATATATTTCCTATGTGTGATAATTAACCCGTTGAGGACGAGCTGATTTTGCTATAACACTCATTTCCCATAAACACCTGCCTGAGTATACTCAGGACTAGTCTTACCACAGAGAGTTCACATGAAATTTTATACCACATGGAAGATCATACTAAACAGATTGTCATTAATCCTAATGGCTAAGAAGTCATCCTTCAACCAACAAACTCACAAGGTACTTGTATGTCTGAAGCTTGGTGTCAAGGATAACTTAAGAAAATCTATGGTATACATCAAATTAAACTACAATTATTGTCTGTGCCAATAAAAAGACACAGTTTGTGTTTGCATAGGTTTCACATATCTTTGAATACATCTTCAACATTTAAAAAAAAAAAGAAAGAACACAATTTGCTGACATGTAGAAAGCATCTGAATCACATCAAAACTTGTGAATTTGCTTGCAATTTGAATTGCTCTGCATGCTGAACAAAGACTAGGTGAACCATTATTTTGTTTCCAAAAGACAAAGAACATTTGCATGTCATGTGGAGTCTCAGATGTTTTTTCTTGCAATGAATACAATATTGGTACAAGGTGATGAGTCATTGCGTGTTTGTTTATCAATGTCGTTCTGCATTTCAGGTCTAACATATTTAATGAAAATGCACAAATTGTTCAGGCATGCCACAAAAACAATAACAAAAAAATGTTCCCATATCAAGAAAATTCCACATAACACACAGCATCATAACACTGGACAGTCCTCTTTCAGCATGGTATACAGTGGTGAATATGAAAGTGTTCAAATATGAAATCTAACAATCCATTCAGTGCCATCTAAAAAGAAAAAAGGAAAAAAAGGAAAATGGTGATGGCACACAAGCATGACTGCTTGCCTGTAGTGGTCACCTGCTGCGGTCACTAAAATTCCTGTGGTGATGTATTCTTTATACATCACCACAGGAATTTTAGTGACTGCAGCAGGCCACCTCTGCAGGCAAGCAGTCATCAAGACCGATTTGACCACTGAATGATTGTGATGGAAAGTGGAGACCAAATTCAACTACCTATGCATTGTATGCACGGAGGTCAAGGTTAGACAAGTAATGCTCTGTATGAGCAGAAGTTTCTGCACAGGTAACACAAAGAAAAGCAGTTTAACAATGCATTGTCTAACTTTTACAAGTATCACATTAATTTCTACATAGAATATTTCAAGTATTTCATCTATAATAAAGAGGAACACGATTACAGAGTTCCATATATCTATCAAGGTCTTAAAGCACACTTTGGTATTAGACAAGAGAGTGAATCTTATGTTTAAAGTAGTAGCAAGCCTGCAATAATAACATGAATATAGCTTTAATAATCAGCCAGGCATCCCTGGCTTTATCACTTATGCCACAGAAATCAGGTGGCATCCGTAATCTAAAATTGCAGCACATAAAGAATTTTTTTTGTGTGTAGCCTGAATATAATTTTGAATGAAGTAAGCAGTAACTTAAATAGCAAGTGGCAAGGTGATAGTTTTTGTTTTTCTCATCAATATTCATAAATACATACAAACAATATCAACGCTGCTACCACTTTGGTACCTTAAATCTATACTACACTGTCTGGAATGTTTGAAAACCCTAGAAACACAATGTTTTCCAACACAAATCCCTGACATAGAAACCTTCACACTGTAATGTCTTTGATGCAAATCCCCAAAACTACAAAATATTGGGCAAATTTTGTCACACTTCTCATACGATTTGGTAACACTAGTCACAAATGGTCATAATTTTGAAGAAAAAAAAATCTGATTGACTAAATCATCAATTATCATCCTCGGCACATATGGAGTAAAAAAAAATAATCCTAATCTAGCATGCTCAAAGTCTTGAATGTGTGCTCTTATGGGTGACCCTCATGGACCCAGCATACTGTCAAACCTGACATTTTTGTGTGCATTTTATTTTGCGAATTTCACTAGAGCCAAGTTTCGTGAAATTAAAGTGCACACAAAAGTTCTTGTCTATGTTGTATGCCTTGAATGCCAGCGGCAGTCCGCAAAAATTTCATGCCGCATAAAAGGCTGCTGGCTCTAATTCACAAAAATTTCATGCCGAGAATATTTCTTGCTTTTAAGTACCTGGTTGTAAACCTACACTTCTCCAAGATACATCATGATGAAGATCAACTTTTCAAGCCTTCTCCCATACCCCCTGTATGGGGTATGATGCATGCAACACAAATGGTCAGCAGCTGCTATTCCTTAGAGATTGTACCGAAGTAAACAACAGCCATAACAACATTCTACCATTTGTACTTGCTGCTTACATTCTCAATATGACCTAAATTCAGTAAAAATTACAAAGCATCGTATAGATCAGAGGATGTGTCTTTCATAGAAATATCAGGGTGAAATGAATGTGATTACCTGATTGAATATAACAAGTTTAATAAATCACTCCAATTTGAAGTACGCAGGTGGTGATCCCAACAGATCTATGGTGTCCCACACATTTGATGATCACGTGAAGACTGCAGTCAGATCATGTGATAGTCACATGATGCAATCTAAGCCATCATACTGTAATCGCATGATGATCACATGATGATCGCATGATGATCACATGATGATCACATGCTGATCACATGCTGGTGAGTTGGACATCACATGACAGAGCAGACAGCACTGGAAGCCTGAGTTCTCTTTGTCATTCCCGCCTTGGCAGCTCTCCTCTTGATTGCTTTTGAGAGAAAGAAAAATAATTACAATAACACTTAAAAGTGGATTTATTTTACTAGCTTTAATGAACAAAGTCTTCAATAGGATTTATAATTTTCTTGACACAGGGCTGCTAACACTGGAAACTAGTTGAGAGTGAGACTCTCATAGGCCAATACTATAATTTAGGAGTCAAAGTGAGTGAGATCAATAGAAATGCATGCAAATGAAATAAAGTTTTAGAGTGAGAAAGGACCAAAATGAGTGAGTCTCACGCTCAATGTGTGAGAGTTGGCAGCCCTGTTGACATATTCCTCAAGTACATAATCTGGAAGACACCATTCACTTGGCTGCATTATAAAAATTACTCTATTATTGAAACTCTGGTATGTACAGAAGCTGAAAATTTAGAAGATCTAAAAAAAAAAGACTTGACTTTCACCAAGGAACCAGGGCCCTGTTTCATAAAGCTGTTCGTAAAGTTACGAACAACTTATGAGCGACTGGTTATCAGATCTGATGTGCTATACTTATCAGAATTTCCATAATTCAGCACAAGAACTGATCACCAGTCGCTCGTAAGTCATTCGTAACTTTACGAACAGCTTTATGAAACACCCCCCGGGTTTGTGCTCCTGACTTGAGTGTTACTGTCCAATTTCTCAAATGGCTTTCCTTACTATGGAGCATAAACATGCAGGAACGAACTAAAAACTAATTGTGACAGCATGAAAAACTAAGCCAAATATCATAGCAGTTAGTATATATATATATATATATATATATATATATATATATATATATATATATATATATATATACATGTACAGTACTCTCCGCATAATCGGGTAGGCTCCGGCAGAGGGTTTCTTACCCAATTAAGCGGAGTACCCGATTAACAGATGAACACGTCTCATTCACAATTGACACACATTATACCTTACACTTGCTCAGTCACGAGCAATAATTTACACTCTTTTTATGGACAAATATACATGTCTTCAGAAGACTTTGTCTTTTGACTATAGACTCGCAGGCGTTTTCCGAAATGAACACGTCTGTTTGCGTGCACTAGTCACATACAACGTCGGGTTACTTTTCGAGAAGTTGACTGGGGAAAAGCAAATGATGGCTAATGGAGCTGGTGCATGGCCTGATTTTCATTGCAAACTTCTCGTATTGTGAATGTGGTTGCGGAGCAAGGGAGGAGCGCAAGCGTGTTCAACTCCTGTCTGTCTATGCAGTTGTGAGTGCCAGCTACATGTGTAATGTTCGTTTACGTGTGGCAAGTCGGTACTGGTACATGTGTTTCATGTTTAATCACTCCCCTAATGATGGGTCTTCTTTGCAAATTAAGCAGAAAATGTGATAAGCCGTGGAAAATTTGACATTCATGATTTCTTAAAGTGTTATATCTGTGATAAAATGTGGGTAGAAATTAGATAAGAGGAAATTATTTACCCATTTATGCGGAGAGGCAACCCGATTATCAGGTAATTTTAATGTGCATTGGAACTGATTTTGACATTACTACCCAATTAAACGGAATACCTGTTTAAGCGATACTCGATTACGCGGAGAGTACTGTATTTCTTTTTTTCTAAAGCACCCTCCACAAACTGTTCATTAAACTCTGTCAGCATGCTCCTAAGTAATTTTTCAAAAAACTAAATTTATGTTATGATATGAATGGTGTATGTGGATGCATAATAACCTGTAATGAGAGGTCAAATGAATATATTGCTTTTACCTTCAACGTAAACCGGACGAGAAAACATTCCACCACCTGTAAGTGAGCTGAAATGGAAAGAGAGATAAATTGTGTCAAACTAATTAGTTTTATCATGATCAGCTTAGCTGCCATTAGTATTGCCATCTTCCACAGATGAGAATCACACAGATCAAGAGCAGACAAAACATTTCAATGTGAATTGCAATAAGAATGACATCTGTCATTTTTTTTCATTCTTGTTTAAATATTTAGATCTTGAGTCAACAGGAAACAAAATACACCTATCTGGTTGGGGACAAAACAAAATGTAATCCTAATGTCAGTTGTGACAATCATTTTTGTTTATAGTGAGATCGATCAACACCAGCAACACTCCTACATTCACCATCAACTACTTCTTCTCATTCTCATTCCTCCACCACCTCCTCCTCCTCCTCATCATCATCATCATCCCAAAGTTAATGTTTGCTATGACTTTATGTCTACATCTGAACAAACCAAACACCTCTGCCTCTTTATCATCATCTACAGGAATTTTCAAATCATTAGCATCATCACTATTACATTCCTCTTATCATCCATAACATTATTTCATTATCCTGGAAGTCACCAGCACCATTATCCTCATCATCATCACAATCATCATCACTACTATCATCACCACCATCAACCTCCAATCCCAATTTTACTTCCATCACATCATCTCATAGTTAATACAGATATCTCATTCAGAATCATAATCGCCTGCATTTATTACTATTACCAAAATTATTCATCATCACCATCTTGAATTTCATCTGCATGATGCCATCATCTTAAGGCAAAGATTAATTATCATTATCTCGAATTTTAGTGTCCTAATGTCACTATGAGAAAACCTCACATGAGCTGAATTTCCTCCTCATTGTATTTCGTTATTCTTATATTCCTACGAAGTACGGTCACCTTCACTCTCCTAAAATGAATCATCCCACTTTCTTGCCAGCACTATCATTAAATTAAATACTGTTATGGCAACTCACTCATCCCTTCCAGGCCTGATGTCCACCTCAAAGAGTGCATAGACTGGACGGTGGTCAGAGGTCTTGATCTGCTCACAGCTGTTGTAGTGGACGAGTGAGATGTCTGATGCTTTCCTGCTCTTAAACAACACACGGTCCTGAAAGACAAACCCAGAATTAGGAGGGATTACAGAAAATCTCTCTTTCCCAGACCATCTGATGTAGTATGCAGATGTCCCAACCTTTCTGACTGATAAATAGGGATGATTTGACTCAAAAGTACGAAAGACATAGCAGTTCCTATATAGGAGTGTGTAGAAAATTTTCAAGGATAATAGGAACCTCCTACTGAAACAAGAGCTGGGAATGGTCAGAATTGAGATTCTTTCCTCCAAATTCAGAATAGTTGGGAGGTCTGAAAATACTCTGAGAATGCTGATAGATTTTACATCACAGCTTAGTAAACAAAAGCATAAACCTAGTAAATTCTGTGTTTGAGCTTAATACTAGAACCTCATTGCTTTTAGCAAAGGGAATCAAAAGCAGGAGGAAAAAATAAACATAATCATACTATATTTATATGATTGAGAAATTTACTTTTTCATGGCTTTGCTGATGCTAATGCTCATCTCATCTTTAAAACGCTCCACTCTCAGTCAAGAGTAATAGAAAAGCTAAAACTTTCTTGAAGTTTGTACTGCAAAAATGTGAGCCTCTCTTACTTCATTTCCACTCAACTTTCAATTACATATAATTTCAATCACAAGTTGGACACATGAATATTAACTTTTGTTTCCAACACCATTCAGTGCACTATTTCTGCTTGAAGCCTTCCAAACTCACTGTGTATGATGGCACTCTGGCCTTGGAAGAAGTGTCGTAGACGTCTTCTCCAACATCAAACTTGTAGGACGGAAGAAACTTGATGATTCCTTCCCGGAAGCCCTTGAATATTTCATCTACAAGAAATGACATAAAATGACAGGCTAAACTTTAGAGAAATTGGGTACAAGAAAATGTAAGTTGATACAATAACAGAGACAAGAGACCCGGGGGTCACGCGCTCACCTGAGTATCGCAATTTCACCTTCCATGCATTCTTGCACACTCTTACCTGAGAACATTGGAAACTAAGGTCTGCATATATGGATCCCCCCCCCCCCTCCCTTAACTCCAGGTGGAGGGGGGGGGGGGGGGGAGGCAGCCCTGGATCTGCAATGAACAAACTTGGAACTGAAGTCATCAATGTACAAATTCATGGTAACAACTTTGCTCTATCATTTCTGGTTCTAGAGTAGAAGATTTTAAATATTCCTTAATGTGGGGGGGGGGCACTACAACAGGGACATGGTGCCCATTTGAAGGATAGTATTATCTAAGCCCTGTCACTTCTGGTTAAGATTCCTTCATTTTGGGGGGTTTAGGCCCCCTGGGGGCCCCCTGGGTGGGGCATGGTGCCCATTTTCACAAATTGAGATCCTAACCCCCTAGGGATGCTACCTGCCAGGTTTGGTAAAATGGGTCTTGGGGTTCTGAAGAAGAAGATGAAAACGTGTAATTTAGGCCCCATTAGATCCCCACCCCCTCCCCTGGGTCCCAAGGGGGGGGGGGGGGGGGCACACCTGATTCTGCCAAGAACAAACTTGAAACTACAGTCATCAATGTACTAACTCATAGTATTAACTTAACTCTATCACTTCTGGTTCTAGAGAAGAAAATTTTTACAGATTCTTTCATTTTAAGTTGAGGCCCCCCTGGGGGCCCCTGGGTGGGGCATGGTGCCCATTTTAACAAACTGAGTTCCTAACCCCCTAGGGATGCTACCTGCCAAGTTTGGTGAAAATGAGTCATGGGGTTCTCAAGAAGAAGATGAAAATTTACAATTTAGGCCCCGTTAGGACCCCGCCCCACCCCCCTCCCCTGGGTCCCAAGGGGGGCACCCCTGATTCTGCCATGAACAAACTTGAAACTACAGTCATTAATGTACTAACTCATAGTATTAACTTAGCTCTACCACTTCTGGTTCTAGAGAAGAAGATTTTTACAGATTCCTTAATTTTTGGGAGTTTGGGCCCCCCTGGGGGCCCCCTGGGTGGGGCATGGTGCCCATTTTAACAAACTGAGTTTCTAACCCCCTAGGGATGCTACCTGCCAAGTTTGGTGAAAATCGGTCATGGGGTTCTCAAGAAGAGGATGAAAATGTAAAAAGTTTACGCACGACGGACGATGCACGATGGACGATGCACGACGGACGACGGACGACGGATGCCGGACGAAGGGCGATCGCAATAGCTCACTTGAGCCTTTGGCTCAGGTGAGCTAAAAATACAAGTGACTGATATAGCACAAGATATAAATACCGGTACCCAACTTTAAACAGATCTTATGCACCACCGACAAGTATGCTAAATTTCTGAAGGGGATGATAATTTAAATAGTGATGTTAAACATATTAAGGGAATACATAGCTCTGATTGCTTAGCAAGGCCATTGGGATGTGAACAACTTACTTTTTCACAAATGACAGGATGTAACAAGTAGATTTTGCAAGCTAAATGCAATCAACCTCATAACACCAACTGCTCAGAAGTCCACATTTACATGTTTCAAGTGTGTATGCACATGAAAGCAGTAAAAGATATTCACTCAAGAAGGAAATAATGATATGCACTTGTGCAATGCACACAGTAAGATTGTTATTATCCTAGTGCTATGACAATCAAGCACTTGACATAAAAGATGACAAGTTTCTCACTTTTCCTCATGGCTTTGATGAGTTGGTCATACTGCAGCAGGACATCATAGTCCGTCCTATAACCAGTGCGTAGCTGCTCAATCCAGCCCTCCACCCTTGGTTTGTTCTCCACCAACCGGAAGTTGAAGTCTCCACACCAGAAAACACAGTCAAACCGTGTTGTCACATCGCCTAGACAATGGAGTATAGAAATACATTTAGTTTTTAATGCAAATGTAAAAGCGTGGGCTTAAAACATGTAGTATTTAAAGTAGAGGGATACTAGAAACAGCAATGTGTTGAAATAAACAATGATATGGATATATCTACTTAGGATGGAAAGGATAAAACAAGAATGATTGAATGAATTTATGCATGCATTCTTTTAACTAATCATGATAATCTATCCTTTTTTTTATGTTAAATCTCAAATTTGGTGATATATAGGTAATGTAAATTTTACTTTTGTAATTCCTGATATCCTGCTCTCTTACAACTCGTACAGAAGGCAGTGAAATCTCAGGCTTGAATCCAGAAGGTATAGTGTTAGAAAAGAAGAAAGAGCTTCCAGAAGTATAAAAATGTTTATGAATATTGAAAATACTAAATAGAAAGGACAACACACCTGAAACAGTAAAAGACATTGCAGTTTGAGATCACAGCAATCTATGACACTTTACAATCCACTAATCTGCTAGCACATACATAAGAAGATTTTAGCAGTAGAAGAGATGCATCTTTTCTATGCCAATCTAGGGAGTGCCTTTATTAAGCAAGTCTTAAGATTTGATTCAGCTTACTCGTGAGAATGTTGAACTTCCTTGTTGGGGGAACTTTCTCTGGCAGACTTATTCCTTTCAGTATCTTCTCGTAGTCCAGGAGTCGGTCTTTTAGATTTTCATCCCCAGCTAGATGAAGGAAAAGAAAGAGTATATCAGATTAATAAATGATAACACAGTTTGATTTTCACGATATAATGTTGCATCGAGATAATGTGTATGAGACTTTAGTTTGAAGACAAAAAAAAAAAATCCATTCATGAATCACATACAAAAAAAATAACAGATTCCTTGAAACACTCTTAAATTATATTAGATTTCAGTCAATGATACTAGCAAAAATAATTTACTGCATTTCTTTCAAGTGATGCAAACGGATATATCCTAAAAAAACAAAACAAACAAAAACATACTACCAGTAGATAGATACAGGCATGTACCAGTATGTATATAAAACCTAAAGAACGGAAGGCTGGACTGACTAATACCTCCAGCAGCCTCCCAGGCAGAGGTACAACAGATAAGATAAAGAAAGACAAACAGGACAAAATGTATGACACGGGAAAATAATTTGTAAGATACTTGCAATGTAAAAATGCCGGGACAATGACACACACAAAGAGTGTCAACAAATGTATGTTTCAGTCACAAATCAGACTGTGCCACTCTGGATGAGATACACATCAAATGAAAAACAGTCAATGCATGGTAACAATAACATCAAGGTGAAAATGGAAGCACCCAATACTCACAGGTAAAATGTGAAACAATGAAGATGAGAGATGTCCCAAAGAAGTTGAAACTGACAGCCACAGCACCCTACGCAGAATGGAAAAAAAAGTCCATACTGGTATCACTGTTTGGGGGGGGGGGGGATTTCATGAAGTGTTTTGTCAGATATTCTTTTCTGACAAATTTGCTGTCAGCCAATCAGTTGCGAGGATTTCAGTAGCTTAGTTTAGTAGCTTTGTTCAGTAGCTTAGGCTATACATAAATTCTATCCACAAAAATAACCCTAACTGTGAGTCCTTGGAGCAAATAAGACTGGAGCAGTTGTCGCATGAGCAAACGTCATGTCACTGTACTAATCGGCCTTGGTCCTAGTACATCACGTCGAAAAATTTGCCATCCCCCCCCCCCCCCCCCCCCCTCAAAAAAAAAAAAAGGAAAAAAAGGGGGGGGGAAAGATGTTCACAAAATTCTTTTGGGTCCAACCTGGTATTGAGGATCTCTTCTTCTTTTTAATTTTTTGTTTTTGTTTGACAAAACAGACCAGTTTGTGATGTCACTGCAGGCACAAAGAATGTGCAGTGCCCATCCACAGCACAACTCACTGTGAAACTTGTGCATATCACAAGTAATGCTACACTCTTGTTATTGTTTAAAATTGGCAATTTTGGCGGAAAGTAATTGAATTTCAACAAATAACCTTGATTCTAAATCTAGCATTTTCCCTCTGATTCCATACTCTAAACTCACCTTGGTTTTAATCATGGAACCAGGTCTTGTAGATACTCTGGACTCTTCAACAGCTGTGAAGGAATCAAAAGTTAGAAGAAATTTCATAAATATGCTGTTTTATGAGAAATAAAAGCCTCTAATTGCACAACTAATGTACTTGAGGTTGTCTGTACAGATGCCTTCATTGCTGATTCTTTACATAAAAAAATCCCACGCACTATCAATGGATCAAGGAGTAAAGATCATCTGGGTTAAAACAGTAGGATAAGTATCACAAATAAAGAATGGATGTTGAAGGAAATATTACAAAATTTCCAATATATCATTTGAAATCACTTGCTTTAGTCATCAAATAAAAGCTATACCTAAAAGTTACACTAAGAAATAAAAAAAAAGCAGCAAAGCAATGATTCCTTGTATCATTCGAGATGACTACCTACAGGAAGCTAAATAGTCTAAAAAGGAAACACATAGACATTACAGTACACAATATGCTGCCTTTTAAACAATCCACACCTTCTGTCATTTCAAGAATTCACAGTGAAGATGTGATTTGTTATAGATATCAAAAACAAGGGATTCTCAGTAGTAAGTTCTCCCTTCACATAATAATGATGATGATGATATTTTTGTGGTGTGTGTTACAAAGGTTATCAATATGTAGGTCATAATGATTTCATTGATGATGATGATGATGAAATGATGAGGATGATGATGATGATGATGATGATGATGATGATGATGATGATGATGATGATGATGATGATGATGATGATAAAATGATGAGGATCACAATGGCAATGATGATGATAATGATAAGGATGATGACAATGATAATAATGATGATGATGATGATGATGAAGGTGTAGTGATGATGGCAGTGATGACAAAGGACTTTCAGCTGTTTTACGAGAATCCTGTTACTCACGAGAGCAAAACCAGATGAGATCTCTGCGAATGAAGACAGCACAGTGAAGCACTCCGTGTGTGGCTGAGTGAAGCAGAACGTGAGTTGGTCCAAGGGTCTCCTGCAGTCGAATCTCCCACTCCGCTCTGTCAACAAAATAGACAGCAAATAGCTAGAAATCAACTTCTGGATGAAATTCCTCATGCAGATTCAGCATCACGCAACAAAAATATTTAAATGCCCACTTACTGTATAAATGGACATCACTGAACATAATTAATTAGGTAGCGAAAAAAAAAGAAGAGAAAATCAATGATTGGAAAATCCGGTAATACATTGTATGTGACTTATTCTCAAAGTCACTATAAGACCATCCTAGATGTCACAGAGGGTCATCAAATGACAGGGCACAGCAAACGACTTGACTGACAGTGACCTACAATACTCACAGATCTGGACAAGACTCCTGCGTCCCAATGACGTACACGTCCTGCATGTATTCACAGTCATCTGGTAGCAGCAGCTCCTCCAGGTTTTCAGGCAGCTCCTGGGAGACAATGAGAGGTTTTCATTAGAACTGACATAAATTTGTATGAGACAGACTATTGATTATACTACTTATAGTGAATGTCACCCGACAATCTTTGTCAGAAAAAAGAAAATGTACAGCAACGTGCAGTACTACTAAAAACCTGCCACGCATACTGTGAACATGCCAAATGATATCAGCGTAGGCCCTTTGAAGTCATCCTTTATCGCATTATCAACAGGATTGAACTAAACAGATTATTCCTTCACATCTCATAACTGTGTGAGTACACAGTTTACTGTGACTATGCCCATTAAACAGAAGATCGAATTCTCACAATAGATCATCCACAAAAACCCTTAATAAAACAAGCAATGCAAAACTGTAATGCTCCAACGTCCTTTAAAGTGAAATATTTTTGAGCCACCAAAAACAATTGCTCAGGAAAAACAATTAGAGTAATGGAAATGTTACTGCACAGGAAAACAACTATATTTTTTATGTATTTAGACTAAACCTGGACAAAGAAAAAAATTCATTGTTGCTTGGCTGCAGGCCTACTCAGAGAAGAAATGCCTATTCTTGTTATGATACCATATAAATGCCTTCAAAACAAGCAGATTTGGCAGTAATTCTTCAAGACATGATTTACATAGGTTGTAACGAAGCATCACTTGTATGTGTTCATACCTTGTCTTCATGCATGTTCCACGTTGCTACAAAGACTTTCAGCTTACGGTCAGGAAGGTGACTATCCAGTTCCTCCTTACCAACCAAAGATCCTGAAGATCTCACGCCTCCAGACAAATAGCTCCTGCAATGAATCATGGGTACATTCAAACCAAACTCTTTAACAAGTTCAAAATGTGTGTTGTTGATGTTGTTTTCAAGGGTTGATGAAAATAGGGCTTTCAGGTGATCCAAAATGTTATTTACACCCAATCCCTCCAAATAAAAAAAGGAAACTGTTAATGTGAAATAGGTGCAATAAAGAACATAGCATTGAGCCTCTCAGCTAACAGAACAATATTTTTTTTTTTTTGTGGGGGGGGGGGGGGGAGGTAAATAAAAGCCAAGATCAAATAAATGCTATGAAGCATATTGAATCCACAATTTAGAGTTCAAACAAAAATTGACTGTATTAATTGAACAAACTCAGCAATAAATGAACACTCTCTTTCTTTGGGTTCTTCATTTATTTTGTATATGGGGGGGGGGTGTTTTGAGTCTTTTTGTTTTTGGTTTTCATTGTTTTTGTTTTTGTTCTTGTTCTTGCTTTTTTTTTTGCTGATGCATTTATGATACATTGAGGTATTCCACTGAACTTGATTTCCACTAAATTACAAATGACATGAACTCACTTGTTATTCTTCCTGGCTCCCTTGTTGGTGAGAGTTGTGAGTAACATGGCTGTGGATGCAAAGGATCTGTGAGTCTCTGAAAGCGACCCATTGCTCATCATGGCATCTGACGCTTCTGAGTTGACTACACTGTCATCCAGGTCATCGCGCTTGTAAGAAGTCCGAAGAGCCGGTGACATGAAGTTATTATCCAGCGGTGGAAGGGTGCTGGCGGAGGCTATTGGTGACAGACGTCCCCCTCTCGACAAATTACTAGAGCTGGAGTTGATAGCATCATTGTTTTCTCCCTCCTCCTCGATTTGCCTCTGTTTTAGAGCCAAGTATTCTGTCAACTTTCGCTTGTCTTCATCATCATCATTGTCATCGTCATCACCATCACTGCCTTTCTCCAGGCTTCTCAGGCTTTTATTTCGATGAACAGAATGTGATATTTCATCCCCTATTCCCAAATCAGCATGTTCTAAAAGGGCTCCCTCAGTTCCTTCTCCTGACCTGTTGTTGGTCATCAGACCGTGGGCGACAGAACTAGAGTCGTCTGAAAGCAGCTTGGTCTCTGGGATAGCAATCTTGGGTTGATGACCCTGGACACCAGGAGAAGTTGGTAGTGGGCTGACAATGATCAAATCATCATCGCTCTCATCATCGTCTTCATCCACGATTGTCACACTTGCATGCGTTTCATGTTCTGGCTTCTTGAAACTCATCTCACTTTCACGCTTTGAATCCACGAAAGAATGATCATTCTGATACACTACAGAATCTGTAACATCCACATTAGCCTTATTCATTGAATGGGAAAGAGTTGTATATGAAGAATCTTTGAGGCCATCATGAAAATCGTTTGTAAATGTCCTTTCCTCTTTGCCTGCAGATGACAGAGCATAGTTAATTTCATCCCTCATACTGTCTTTGCCACTATTATCAGGTAATAAGTCTACAGAGTCACCAAAATTAGTGGTGAGTTGTTTACCATCATTTGAATAGATTCCTTCCTTGGCCTCAGTCACAGTCTTGATAGGTTTTAAAATTGCACTTTCTGTACTGGCCTGAATTCTACTGTCACTAACATCTGGCTTCTCCTCTACAATGCTTCCTTGAGGTAGGTCTACAATCCTGGTATCACTTGATTCCGTGACTGTAGCCCCTGATATCCTCATACTGCCCTCGTTCACGGAGAATTCATTTCCAACTTCACTCAACTCAGAAATATCTCCTAGCTGTCCCAATCTACTGCCTTCGTTCTCTCCATTTTCAAAGTTATGGACATTTTTCTCCACTTTCTTTCTTGTCTTTTTCAGCTTCTCCTTCTTGAATGGCTCCATGGGTTCGAGGGGTGCAAGAGGGGTGAGAGGTTCCAACCCACCAAGGCCCCGCCTTGCTGGTTTGGCTGGATCCAGGGGAGAAGCAAACAAGGAGCTGCCTAAAGGTTTCCGTTCCACCGGTCCTGACAAGTTTCCTAACGTTGACAGCGAGTTGCTGCTGGGCTTACGCCCCTCACTCTCACTTAGCCTCTCATCAGCAGCTACATTCAAATGTTCCACATGATTCTTAGATGGTATGTCCTTGTCTAGATTTCCCAAATCATCTGAGAAGCCATTAGTCAGACCATTAGAGGGTACGTGTCCATCTGTGTTTTTATGTTCTAACTCATTTTGAGAGTCAGGCGGGTGGGGGTGGAGTCCAGCCAAGTTGTTGGGCTGTGCTGATCCTTCTGTTTTCTTGAGTTTTCTGGATGATCATTTACAATGAAAACAGAATTTGCAAGAATTAGCAAAGTCATACAGCTATTACAGCAAAAATAATTACCCCCGGTAAGATATTTCCTTTTTATAGTCACGCATGGGATGGTTTGGCTATACAACAATACAACTTGCATTCACTTGCATACATACAGTGTAGGTGTAAACATGATATTTATTTCTGTGGGATTTGATGAATAAACATGTGGACGGTCATCTATAATTATTCATTATTACAAGAATCTTCGTATTAACCATATGTTCACAGTTAAGGCTGAAGAAATTAAATGTGAAATGTTCACTAAATTATATGACTGCTTTAACACAATTCAAGAACTGCACACAAAGGGCATTTGTAGATCAGTACTAAGTAGATTAAAGGGTAGATAGACAGATATGTTTTTTGCTCATGTGTTTACTAAATAAAGAAAGTGTCCCAAGGCAAGCAATTATGACCTTAATGAAAGAACACCATAGAACTCACATTTTTTTTTATATCTCCTCATCTCTTTAAAGGTATGTTTGTGTAAACAAAACATAAAAATTCTACCCCTAAAGCTAAGTATCTATTGCACATTCTTTGTACTTATGAACCATTCTCATATCTTGCATTGATGTCTTCTCATGTATACATAACAATTTTAAGCTTGGACCACACAGATGAGGATCAATGTTGTCTACGTTGCATGCTAACCTTAAGCGTGCCAGTGTCTTGGATTTCCTGGACCTAGAGCTCACAGAGCCATCTTCAGTGGATGACACTGAGCGAGCCGAGAGAGGCACATCCTCCTCCCGATCCATTCTGACCTCTCCTTGGTGTCAGCTCCCAACTCAGCTTACAATGATTCCATGCTCATCTGATATTAGAGTTTTACACCAAAAGGCCATTGTCCCACCATCAGTCTTGTCACATGGTTCAGCATTCCACGTACAACATCCTCTGAAGTGTGGATATTGATGTAGACAGTGTCTCACTGGTCAAAGCCACTCAGTCTGCTCTGCTCTGATTGCAACAAGCTGCTGAAAATAGAAGGGAAAGACTTTTTCAATAATTTTCTGTCCTTTGTCACATTTTGCCTAATCTATTGTCATTCTAAATATTTCCTTTCTAAAAGATGAGCATGCTAACTCCTGTGGATGCTGCGGATGTAGTCTACATTTATTATTAACCAGCAGAGAATCAAGTGAGAAATTTTACACAGCATCAGTGTTTATGTGGCCCGATTACACAAATAGAACACTACAAACTACAGTGTACATTGTAGACTCTACAATTGTACAGATCCCACAGTACATGTATGTCACTTTCCAAATTGTCTAATAAATCATCTGTTCAATAACTCATGCAAGAGTTGAAGAATTCTTGCTACGGCAAAAATATGAAACATAAATGTCAAGTACCCAAGTTTCAAGAGTATGACAAGATGCCATCTGATCTATCAGAGAATTTTCTTTTGCCATACCACTCTACACTTGCATGTACCTTACCAGGGGCGGATCCAGGAATTTCGTAAAGAGGGGGGGGGGGCAAAAAATATTTCAGGTGCCACTTCAGGGTTTAATCAGCTGACAAGCAAAAACAAACAACACACACACACACACAAAAAGGATCCCTTGTCGTTTCTCGTGCCACTTCCAGGTTTCATCAGCTTACAAGCATGCAAAATAAAAAGGCTTCAACGCAGTTTTCTGGTGCCACTACAATAAAAAATCAAAGGGGGCCAAAAGTGCCCCCTTTGATTTTCTTTCCATTTCTTTTGTCTTAAGAAAAATCAAAGGGGGGTGCGCGCCCTGTGTGCCCCCTTCTGGATCTGCCACTGCTAATGATAAGTTAATTTATATCAGAACTAAAGTGACGTTCCTAGAATTAACAGTATGACGTCATATCAAATTAAATCTCTAACATGTTTACAAGCCAAAATGGCAAACTTATTTATTCCAAGATGCAATCATCCACTGGGACATCCAAAAAAATATCTAACAAAACAAAATAAAACTAAATATATAAACAAAAAAAATTCAACTTCTACCAGTTCGAAATAGAACTTAGAAGTATCGGCACCTGCTCCAAAGTTCGACATCCATGCCAAGGACAAGGTTCAACTGTGCAAAAAAAATAAAATAAAAATAAAAATACCGGTTTCTGTAGCAGGCACTCAATTTTGGACGGCTTATAGGCGGCTTGCCTTATATTCAAATTTAAAGGTGCAAAAGTTTGTGAAAGGTAAATTCAAATAAATGAGATTAATGCCCCAATTCTCATCCTTCAACCCCCAAATATTAGTACGTAGTTATGGGTAAACTCGGCCCCCAGCCCGCACATCGCAAGTGCCCAAGTTTACCTGCTAAGGCACTACCATTAGATTACTAATGTGTAGGCCGAGTTTACCCGTGATATATAACTAACGTCTGTATGGACAAACGTAACGTAACTCTTCCTGGCCTGGCAGAGATCTTTGTGGAAATTGTAACTACTGAAGTGTGAAGGTAAAAAGGTACAATGTGATTAGTAAATTTGATTCCAATGGCACTGCTGATTTAGCTGCCATATAGTATCTAAACTAGGCCAGGGTCTAGAGACAGAGTCTAATCAATCATGAATTAATTTAAATCTAACAAGTTGACGTTGGGACAGGTGCCTAGACTCTACAAGTTGTTGGATTGGATAAGAATAAATTGAGATTGCCAAGAAGGCAAGATTCTAACTTGACCGAAAGATCGGTCTGTATCTGTTCGTCGGGGAATGTTCCGCGGAGACTGCGTCTGGCTTCACGGATCCCCTCCGTATACAGACCGAAGTCAATGATCCCAGCTCCTGTGTGGAGCAGCGCGCACAGATCAAACGTTACGATAAACCAAATTTCAGACAGCTTTTTTACATTCAAACAAGTTTGACATGACATGACACATTATGCAGCAATATTTCGGGTTAATTTCTCACATTGTGCAATCGAAATACTCACAGTAACTGATACTCGGTTATAATGCAGAAATGTTATCCATATCGCAACATCGCCGTTCGCTAGCCGTAAGTCGCCATTTTGAATCTGTAAACCAATCACATGCGAGGTACGTGTTTTAGTAAAAAAAAAACATGTAGAAACTACCTCGCATGTGATTGGCTAATAGATTCATACTGTATGTTTCTGCAGTTTGAACGTGACGACGCGACGGGCTGGTTGATGTGTGTTTTACGTTGAAAATCCTACCGAAATGTTGGATTATTCATTAATCTGGTGAGTGTAGTCTATTCTTGAATAGTTGATGTAACTATACAAGCTTAAATTTGCCGACCTAGGGTCGTGAATTAGACGCAATCGAGAAGGGTGAGGTACCTCACCCAATTTTCCATAGAGACAGTGGTTAAGAACATCCATACAGCAATGGGTACTACTGGTACCTTCCGTCTGTCTACGGAGGACAGCGTTAATGGCTAAATATAAAAGAGTCCTCCGGACAGACGGATCTTTCTGTCTAGATTCTAACTAGCCCAACCAGACGCTGTAAGTACGCTGTGCGAATACAACCTACAATGTACGTACAGCGACTGGGCTGTGTATAGTTAGATTCTAACTTGAATTAAACTTGCCCGGCAGGACAAAATTACAATTGCCATTATACCCCGATTGGAATTTGATAATGGAATCTGGATTAGTAGTGCTCAGGAAGTTATTGCTATGTTGTGGGTAGCATTAGCCATTGACCGGTATTGATTGATACTCCTCCATAACAGCATAATGAAATTGGTGAGCGAGGCAAAAAAGGCCAAGGCAAAGCCAAAAGGCAGCACTATTGTACCAGCAGGATATAGAGCGTATGGGACTGCACATGTACAACTACGGCATAGAACGTTGAGAGAGACGCCATACTTTCGGCCCTGGTATGTCACGTAAAAGTCCAAAAACATGCAAGTGAACAGAAATTTCATTAAAAAATATTACCTGTATGTCAACCGTAATGGACGATGAACTGCTACTCAAGGAAAACCAAGAAAATGTTGTTACACTCGTTTTTCTCTCAGCTTGACGACGGATAGTTTTCGTTGTTGCTATTGTCACAGCCGAATGATCACGTAAGGTATCCGTAAAACGTATAGAAAAGACAGATCAGTGATCTGCCTTGAGCAATCACACGCGCGCATGTGTCCTGCATCGGGGTACATTATTATGTGATGATTTCTTTACTTCTTCTTCTTCTTCTAATTAAGTCTGCCTCCTTCAATAGGCTGAAGATTCTTGCAGACTGTGCTATTTACATTGCAATACATTCCTTTACTTTGTACTTGAACCTGAAATTTACTTCTTCCGAATCTTTTCGATTATGAGAAATGTAAAAATATAAAGATGATATCGCACACATGATCATCAATAACATGAAAGAATTCAAACACGAGATAAGATACAAACGACATGTACATAACAATTTCAGAATGTACCGTACTACTACAATAGATAAAAGAAATTTCATTTGCGTAAACGTGCATGTGTAGACGTTTAAGCAACCCATAATGTATGTAAACTGATACAGGTAAATGAAAGTTACACCTGTTTTTTACTTGTTTTTGTCCATGGAATACATATTTAAACCATGGATTGGATTTAAACAATCTCAGTTAATTCTGGCCAAAGAGTCTTGAGCTGAAATCAAGGAGTCCTGATCGGAACTCAGTGGGCACTCGCTTTAGTAGTGAAATATAATGTTACATTATTTTGCATAATACAAAACAAGTTAATGTCCAGAATCATCAAATTCCCAATGTTTGAATTAGGCCTGTGGCATTTTCAAGCAAGCTCTTAATTTTGAAAAATACTTCAACACTTGAATATGATTCTGAGGCAAAGAAGTTTACAAGTCGCTGTGTTGTTGAATCATGAATTGCTCGCATGTTTCTGTGAGACAGAATCAAATTCCAAGAAATGAAATAAGTAGGCCCTATTACCCACTGCAATGCAAGGTAAATTTGGTGATGAATTTCATTCAGGGCAGCCTAGCTCTTTCAAGAACAGCGTAATATATTTAGACAGTGGTGAATCCAGAGGGGGGGGGGGGCACCAGGCACGCGCCCCCCATGGGTGTATGCAAGGGGGGGGGGGGTCGGG